>NW_027076052.1:0-300000 GCF_963932015.1 Anas acuta | reverse complement strand
CCCAAAGTCTTCCTTTGGGGGCACATTTGGATGGGCGAAAAGGCCTCGGAACGCATTTCCTGGGGCCTGATTTTTCAGTCGTCTCCGATGACGGCTAGGGCTATGTATAGGGATGCTCGGAAACAGCGAACCCGGAGGGTCCAGGTGCACGTGGGGCTGCGTAAAGGCTGCCCTGGGGAGTTCACTTGTACCCAAAGCCTTCCTTTGGTGACACTTTCGGATGGTCCAAAGGGGCTTGCAACGCGTTTTCTGGGGCCCGGGCTTTCAGACTTCTCCCATGCCGGTTAGGGATATAATTAGGGTTGCTCGGAAAAATCGAACCCGAAGGGTCCAGTTGCATGTGGGGCTGCGTAAAGGCTCCCCTGGGAACTTCAGATGTACCCAAAGCCTTCCTTTGGTGACACTTTTGGATGGTCCAAAGGGGCTTGCAACGCGTTTTCTGGAGCCCGGGTTTTCAGTCTTCTCCCATGCCGGCTAGTGATATATTTAGAGTTGCTCGGAAAAATTGAACCCGGAGGGTCCAGTTGCATGTGGGGCTGCGTAAAGGCTCCCCTGGGGAGTTCTCTTGTACCCAAAGTCTTCCTTTGGGGGCACATTTGGATGGGCGAAAAGGCCTCGGAACGCATTTCCTGGGGCCTGATTTTTCAGTCGTCTCCGATGACGGCTAGGGCTATGTATAGGGATGCTCAGGAACAGCGAACCCGGAGGGTCCAGTTGCATGTGGGGCTGCGTAAAGGCTCCCCTGGGGAGTTCACTTGTACCCAAAGCCTTCCTTTGGGGGCACTTTTGGATGGTCCGAAGGGGCTCGCAACGCATTTCCTGGGGCCTGATTTTTCAGTCGTCTCCGATGACGGCTAGGGCTACGTTTAGGTTTGCTCATGAACAGCGAACCCGGAGGGTCCAGTTGCATGTGGGGCTGCGTAAAGGCTCCCCTGGGGAGTTCACTTGTACCCAAAGCCTTCCTTTGGGGGCACTTTTGGATGGGCAAAAAGGGCTCGCAACGCATTTCCTGGGGCTTGATTTTTCAGTCGTTTCTATGCCGGCTAGGGCTATGTTTAGGGATGCTCGGAAACAGCGAACCCGGAGGGTCCAGTTGCATGTGGAGCTGCGTAAAGGCTCCACTGGGGAGTTCACTTGTACCCAAAGCCTTCCTTTGGGGGCACTTTTGGATGGGCGAAAAGGGCTCGCCACGCATTTCCTGGGGCCTGATTTTTCAGTCGTCTCCGATGACGGCTAGGGCTACGTTTAGGTTTGCTCATGAACAGAGAACCCGGAGGGTCCAGTTGCATGTGCGGCTGCGTAAAGGCTCCCCAGGGGAGTTCTCTTGTACCCAAAGCCTTCCTTTGGTGACACTTTTGGATGGTCCAAAGGGGCTTGCAACGCGTTTTCTGGGGCCCGGGTTTTCAGTCTTCTCCCATGCCGGTTAGGGATATAATTAGGGTTGCTCAGAAAAATCGAACCCGAAGGGTCCAGTTGCATGTGGGGCTGCGTAAAGGCTCCCCTGGGAACTTCAGATGTACCCAAAGCCTTCCTTTGGTGACACTATTGGATGGTCCAAAGGGGCTTGCAACGCGTTTTCTGGGGCCCGGGTTTTCAGTCTTCTCCCATGCCGGCTAGTGATATATTTAGGGTTGCTCGGAAAAATTGAACCCGGAGGGTCCAGTTGCATGTGGGGCTGCGTAAAGGCTCCCCTGGGGAGTTCTCTTGTACCCAAAGTCTTCCTTTGGGGGCACATTTGGATGGGCGAAAAGGCCTCGGAACGCATTTCCTGGGGCCTGATTTTTCAGTCGTCTCCGATGACGGCTAGGGCTACGTTTAGTTTTGCTCAGGAACAGCGAACCCGGAGGGTCCAGTTGCATGTGGGGCTGCGTAAAGGCTCCCCTGGGGAGTTCACTTGTACCCAAAGCCTTCCTTTGGGGGCACTTTTGGATGGTCCGAAGGGGCTCGCAACGCATTTCCTGGGGCCTGATTTTTCAGTCGTCTCCGATGACGGCTAGGGCTACGTTTAGGTTTGCTCATGAACAGCGAACCCGGAGGGTCCAGTTGCATGTGGGGCTGCGTAAAGGCTCCCCTGGGGAGTTCACTTGTACCCAAAGCCTTCCTTTGGGGGCACTTTTGGATGGACGAAAAGGGCTTGCAACGCATTTCCTAGGGTCTGATTTTTCAGTCGACTTCGATGCCGGCTACGGCTATGTTTAGGGATGCTCGGAAAAATCGAACCCGGAGGGTCCAGTTGCATGTGGGGCTGCGTAAAGGCTCCCCTGGGGAGTTCACTTGTACCCAAATTCTTCCTTTGGGGGCACTTTTGTATGGACGAAAAGGGCTCGCAACGCATTTCCTGGGGTCAGATTTTTCAGTCGTCATCGATGCCGGCTAGGGCTATGTTTAGGGATGCTCGGAAACATCGAACCCGGAGGGTCCAGTTGCATGTGGGGCTGCGTAAAGGCTCCCCTGGGGAGTTCACTTGTACCCAAAGCCTTCCTTTGGGGGCACTTTTGGATGGGCGAAAAGGACTCGCAACGCATTTCCTGGGGCCTGATTTTTCACTCGTCATCGATGCCGGCTAGGGCTATGTTTAGGGATGTTCGTAAACAGCGAACCCGGAGGGTCCAGTTGCATGTGGGGCTGCATAAAGGCTCCCCTGGGGAGTTCACTTGTACCCAAAGCCTTCCTTTGGGGGCACTTTTGGATGGGCGAAAAGGGCTCGCCACGCATTTCCTGGGGCCTGATTTTTCAGTCGTCTCCGATGACGGCTAGGGCTACGTTTAGGTTTGCTCATGAACAGAGAACCCGGAGGGTCCAGTTGCATGTGCGGCTGCGTAAAGGCTCCCCTGGGGAGTTCTCTTGTACCCAAAGCCTTCCTTTGGTGACACTTTTGGATGGTCCAAAGGGGCTTGCAACGCGTTTTCTGGGGCCCGGGTTTTCAGTCTTCTCCCATGCCGGTTAGGGATATAATTAGGGTTGCTCGGAAAAATCGAACCCGAAGGGTCCAGTTGCATGTGGGGCTGCGTAAAGGCTCCCCTGGGAACTTCAGATGTACCCAAAGCCTTCCTTTGGTGACACTATTGGATGGTCCAAAGGGGCTTGCAACGCGTTTTCTGGGGCCCGGGTTTTCAGTCTTCTCCCATGCCGGCTAGTGATATATTTAGGGTTGCTCGGAAAAATTGAACCCGGAGGGTCCAGTTGCATGTGGGGCTGCGTAAAGGCTCCCCTGGGGACTTCACTTGTACCCAAAGTCTTCCTTTGGGGGCACATTTGGATGGGCGAAAAGGCCTCGGAACGCATTTCCTGGGGCCTGATTTTTCAGTCGTCTCCGATGACGGCTAGGGCTACGTTTAGGTTTGCTCAGGAACAGCGAACCCGGAGGGTCCAGTTGCATGTGGGGCTGCGTAAAGGCTCCCCTGGGGAGTTCACTTGTACCCAAAGCCTTCCTTTGGGGGCACTTTTGAATGAGCGAAAAGGGCTCGCAACGCATTTCCTGGGGCCTGATTTTTCACTTGTCTCCGATGACGGCTAGGGCTATGTATAGGTTTGCTTAGGAACAGCGAACCCGGAGGGTCCAGTTGCATGTGGGGCTGCGTAAAGGCTCCCCTGGGGAGATCACTTGTACCCAAAGCCTTCCTTTGGGGGCACTTTTGGATGGTCCGAAGGGGCTCGCAACGCATTTCCTGGGGCCTGATTTTTCAGTCGTCTCCGATGACGGCTAGGGCTACGTTTAGGTTTGCTCATGAACAGCGAACCCGGAGGGTCCAGTTGCATGTGGGGCTGCGTAAAGGCTCCCCTGGGGAGTTCACTTGTACCCAAAGCCTTCCTTTGGTGATACTTTTGGATGGTCCAAAGGGGCTTGCAACGCGTTTTCTGGGGCCCGGGTTTTCAGTCTTCTCCCATGCCGGCTAATGATATATTTAAGTTTGCTCGGAAAAATCGAACCCGGAGGGTCCAGTTGCATGTGGGGCTGCGTAAAGGCTCCCCTGGGGAGTTCACTTGTACCCAAATTCTTCCTTTGGGGGCACTTTTGGATGGACGAAAAGGGCTCGCAACGCATTTCCTGGGGTCAGATTTTTCAGTCGTCATCGATGCCGGGTAGTGATATATTTAAGTTTGCTCGGAAAAATCGAACCCGGAGGGTCCAGTTGCATGTGGGGCTGCGTAAAGGCTCCCCTGGGGAGTTCACTTGTACCCAAAGCCTTCCTTTGGGGGCACTTTTGGATGGGCGAAAAGGGCTCGCCACGCATTTCCTGGGGCCTGATTTTTCACTCGTCTCCGATGCTGTCTAGGACTATGTTTAGTGTTGCTCGGAAACAGCGAACCCGGAGGGTCCAGTTGCATGTGGGGCTGCGTAAAGGCTCCCCTGGGGAGTTCTCTTGTACCCAAAGCCTTCCTTTGGTGACACTTTTGGATGGTCCAAAGGGGCTTGCAACGCGTTTTCTGGGGCCCGGGTTTTCAGTCTTCTCCCATGCCGGCTAGTGATATACTTAGGGTTGCTCGTAAAAATTGAACCCGGAGGGTCCAGTTGCATGTGGGGCTGCGTAAAGGCTCCCCTGGGGAGTTCACTTGTACCCAAAGCCTTCCTTTGCAGGCACTTTTGGATGGACGAAAAGGGCTCGCAACGCATTTCCTGGGGCCTGATTTTTCAGTCGTCTCCGATGACGGCTAGGGCTACGTTTAGGTTTGCTCATGAACAGCGAACCCGGAGGGTCCAGTTGCATATGGGACTGCGTAAAGGATCCCCTGGGGAGTTCTCTTTTACCCAATGTCTTCCTTTGCGGGCACTTTTGGATGGTCCAAAGGGGCTCGCAACGCATTTCCTGGGGCCTGCTTTTTCAGTCGTCTCCGATGACGGCTAGGGCTACGTTTTGGTTTGCTCAAGAACAGCGAACCCGGAGGGTCCAGTTGCATGTGGGGCTGCGTAAAGGCTCCCCTGGGGAGATCACTTGTACCCAAAGCCTTCCTTTGCGGGCACTTTTGGATGGTCCAAAGGGGCTTGCAACGCATTTCCTGGGGCTTGATTTTTCATTTGTCTTCGATGACGGCTAGGGCTACGTTTAGGTTTGCTCATGAACAGCGAGCCCGGAGGGTCCAGTTGCATGTGGGGCTGCGTAAAGGCTCCCCTGGGGAGTTCACTTGTACCCAAAGCCTTCCTTTGGGGGCACTTTTGGATGGGCGAAAAGGGCTCGGAACGCATTTCCTGGGGCCTGATTTTTCATTCTTCTTCGATGCCGGCTAGGGCTATGTTTAGGGATGCTCGGAAACAGCGAACCCGGAGGGTCCAGTTGCATGTGGGGCTGTGTAAAGGCTCCCCTGGGGAGTTCACTTGTACCCAAAGCCTTTCTTTGGGGGCACTGTTGGATGGGCGAAAAGGCCTCGGAACGCATTTCCTGGGGCCTGATTTTTCACGCGTCTCCGATGACGGCTAGGGCTACGTTTAGGTTTGCTCAGGAACAGCGAACCCGGAGGGTCCAGTTGCATGTGGGGCTGCGTAAAGGCTCCCCTGGGGAGATCACTTGTACCCAAAGCCTTCCTTTGCGGGCACTTTTGGATTGTCCAAAGGGGCTTGCAACGCATTTCCTGGGGCCTGATTTTTCACTCGTCTCCGATGACGGCTAGGGCTATGTTTAGGGATGCTCGGAAACAGCGAACCCGGAGGGTCCAGTTGCATGTGGGGCTGTGTAAAGGCTCCCCTGGGGAGTTCACTTGTACCCAAAGCCTTCCTTTGGTGACACCTTTGGATGGTCCCAAGGGGCTTGAAACGCGTTTTCTCTGGCCCGGGTTTTCAGTCTTATCCCATGCCGGCTAGTGATATATTTAGGTTTGCTCGGAAAAATCGAACCCGGAGGGTCCAGTTGCATGTGGGCCTACGTAAAGGCTCCCCTGGGGAGTTCACTTGTATCCAAAGCCTTCCTTTGGGGGCACTTTTGGATGGTCCAAAGGGGCTCGCAACGCATTTCCTGGGGCCTGATTTTTCAGTCGACTTCGATGCCGGCTAGGGCTATGTTTAGGGATGCTCGGAAACAGCGAACCCGGAGGGTCCAGTTGCATGTGGGGCTGCGTAAAGGCTCCCCTGGGGAGTTCACTTGTACCCAAAGCCTTCCTTTGGGGGCACTTTTGGATGGGCGAAAAGGGCTCGCAACGCATTTCCTGGGGCCTGATTTTTCAGTCGACTTCGATGCCGGCTAGGGCTATGTTTAGGAATGCTCGGAAACAGCGAACCCGGAGGGTCCAGTTGCATGTGGGGCTGCGTAAAGGCTCCCCTGGGGAGTTCACTTGTACCCAAAGCCTTCCTTTGGGGGCACTTTTGGATGGGCAAAAAGGGCTCGCAACGCATTTCCTGGGGCCTGATTTTTCACTCGTCTCTGATGCCGTCTAGGACTGTTTAGGGATGCTCGGAAACAGCGAACCCGGAGGGTCCAGTTGCACGTGGGGCTGCGTAAAGGCTCCCCTGGGGAGTTCAGTTGTACCCAAAGCCTTCCTTTGGGGGCACTTTTGGATGGGCGAAAAGGCCTCGGAACGCATTTCCTGGGGCCTGATTTTTCAGTCGTCTCCGATGACGGCTAGGGCTACGTTTAGGTTTGCTCAGGAACAGCGAACCCGGAGGGTCCAGTTGCATGTGGGGCTGCGTTAAGGCTCCCCTGGGGAGATCACTTGTACCCAAAGCCTTCCTTTGGGGGCACTTTTGGATGGTCCGAAGGGGCTCGCAACGCATTTCCTGGGGCCTGATTTTTCACTTGTCTTCGATGCCGGCTAGGGCTATGTTTAGGGATGCTCGGAAACAGCGAACCCGGAGGGTCCAGTTGCATGTGGGGCTGCGTAAAGGCTCCCCTGGGGAGTTCACTTGTACCCAAAGCCTTCCTTTGGTGACACTTTTGGATGGTCCAAAGGGGCTTGCAACGCGTTTTCTGGGGCCCGGGTTTTCAGTCTTCTCCCAAGCCGGCTAGTGATATATTTAGGGTTGCTCGGAAAAATCGAACCCGGAGGGTCCAGTTGCATGTGGGGCTGCGTAAAGGCTCCCCTGGGGAGTTCACTTGTATCCAAAGCCTTCCTTTGGGGGCACTTTTGGATGGTCCGAAGGGGCTCGCAACGCATTTCCTGGGGCCTGATTTTTCAGTCGTCATCGATGGCGGCTAGGGCTATGTTTAGGGATGCTCGGAAACAGCGAACCCGGAGGGTCCAGTTGCATGTGGGGCTGCGTAAAGGCTCCCCTGGGGAGTTCACTTGTACCCAAAGCCTTTCTTTGGGGGCACTTTTGGATCGTCCAAAGGGGCTCGCAACGCATTTCCTGGGGCCTGATTTTTCATTCTTCTTCGATGCCGGCTAGGGTTATGTTTAGGGATGCTCGGAAACAGCGAACCCGGAGGGTCCAGTTGCATGTGGGGCTGTGTAAAGGCTCCCCTGGGGAGTTCACTTGTACCCAAAGCCTTTCTTTGGGGGCACTTTTGGTGGTCCAAAGGGGCTCGCAACGCATTTCCTGGGGCCTGATTTTTCAGTCGTCTCCGATGACGGCTAGGGCTACGTTTAGGTTTGCTCAGGAACAGCGAATCCGGAGGGTCCAGTTGCATGTGGGGCTGCGTAAAGGCTCCCCTGGGGAGTTCACTTGTACCCAAAGCCTTCCTTCGGGGGCACTTTTGGATTGTCCAAAGGGGCTTGCAACGTGTTTTCTGGGGCCCGGGTTTTCAGTCTTCTCCCATGCTGGCTAGTGATATATTTAGGGTTGGTCGGAAAAATCGAACCCGGAGGGTCCAGTTGCATGTGGGGCTGCGTAAAGGCTCCCCTGGGGAGCTCACTTGTACCCAAAGCCTTCCTTTGGGGGCACTTTTGGATGGGCGAAAAGGACTCGGACCGCATTTCCTGGGGCCTGATTTTTCAGTCGTCATCGATGTGGCTAGGGCTATGTTTAGGGATGCTCGGAAACAGCGAACCCGGAGGGTCCAGTTGCATGTGGGGTTGCGTAAAGGCTCCCCTGGGGAGTTCACTTGTACCCAAAGCCTTCCTTTGGGGGCACTTTTGGATGGGCAAAAAGGGCTCGCAACGCATTTCCTGGGGCCTGATTTTTCACTCGTCTCCGATGCCGTCTAGGAATATGTTTAGGGATGCTCGGAAAGAGCGAACCCGGAGGGTCCAGTTGCATGTGGGGCTGCGTAAAGGCTCCCCTGGGGAGATCACTTGTACCCAAAGCCTTCCTTTGCGGGCACTTTTGGATGGTCCAAAGGGGCTTGCAACGCATTTCCTGGGGTCGGGGTTTTCAGTCTTCTCCCATGCCGGCTAGGGATATATTTAGGGATGCTCGGAAACATCGAACCCGGAGGGTCCAGTTGCATGTGGGGCTGCGTAAAGGCTCCCCTGGGGAGTTCACTTGTACCGAAAGCCTTCCTTTGGGGGCACTTTTGGATGGGCGAAAAGGCCTCGGAACGCATTTCCTGGGGCCTGATTTTTCATTCTTCTTCGATGCCGGCTAGGGCTATGTTTAGGGATGCTCGGAAACAGCGAACCCGGAGGGTCCAGTTGCATGTGGGGCTGTGTAAAGGCTCCCCTGGGGAGTTCTCTTGTACCCAAAGCCTTCCTTTGCGGGCACTTTTGGATGGGCGAAAAGGCCTCGGAACGCATTTCCTGGGGCCTGATTTTTCACTCGTCTCCGATGACGGCTAGGGCTACGTTTAGGTTTGCTCAGGAGCAGCGAACCCGGAGGGTCCAGTTGCATGTGGGGCTGCGTAAAGGCTCCCCTGGGGAGATCACTTGTACCCAAAGCCTTCCTTTGCGGGCACTTTTGGATCGTCCAAAGGGGCTTGCAACGCATTTCCTGGGGCCTGATTTTTCACTCGTCTCCGATGACGGCTAGGGCTATGTTTAGGGATGCTCGGAAACAGCGAACCCGGAGGGTCCAGTTGCATGTGGGGCTGTGTAAAGGCTCCCCTGGGGAGTTCACTTGTACCCAAAGCCTTCCTTTGGTGATACTTTTGGATGGTCCAAAGGGGCTTGAAACGCGTTTTCTCTGGCCCGGGTTTTCAGTCTTCTCCCATGCCGGCTAGTGATATATTTAGGTTTGCTCGGAAAAATCGAACCCGGAGGGTCCAGTTGCATGTGGGCCTACGTAAAGGCTCCCCTGGGGAGTTCACTTGTATCCAAAGCCTTCCTTTGGGGGCACTTTTGGATGGTCCAAAGGGGCTTGCAACGCATTTCCTGGGGCCTGATTTTTCAGTCGACTTCGATGCCGGCTAGGGCTATGTTTAGGGATGCTTGGAAACATCGAACCCGGAGGGTCCAGTTGCATGTGGGGCTGCGTAAAGGCTCCCCTGGGGAGTTCACTTGTACCCAAAGCCTTCCTTTGGGGGCACTTTTGGATGGGCGAAAAGGGCTCGCAACGCATTTCCTGGGGCCTGATTTTTCAGTCGACTTCGATGACGGCTAGGGCTATGTTTAGGGATGCTCGGAAACAGCGAACCCGGAGGGTCCAGTTGCATGTGGGGCTGCGTAAAGGCTCCCCTGGGGAGTTCACTTGTACCCAAAGCCTTCCTTTGGGGGCACTTTTGGATGGGCAAAAAGGGCTCGGAACGCATTTCCTGGGGCCTGATTTTTCACTCGTCTCTGATGCCGTCTAGGACTGTTTAGGGATGCTCGGAAACAGCGAACCCGGAGGGTCCAGTTGCACGTGGGGATGCGTAAAGGCTCACCTGGGGAGTTCAGTTGTACCCAAAGCCTTCCTTTGGGGGCACTTTTGGATGGGCGAAAAGGCCTCGGAACGCATTTCCTGGGGCCTGATTTTTCAGTCGTCTCCGATGACGGCTAGGGCTACGTTTAGGTTTGCTCAGGAACAGCGAACCCGGAGGGTCCAGTTGCATGTGGGGCTGCGTTAAGGCTCCCCTGGGGAGATCACTTGTACCCAAAGCCTTCCTTTGGGGGCACTTTTGGATGGTCCGAAGGGGCTCGCAACGCATTTCCTGGGTCCTGATTTTTCACATGTCTTCGATGCCGGCTAGGGCTATGTTTAGGGATGCTCAGAAACAGCGAACCCGGAGGGTCCAGTTGCATGTGGGGCTGCGTAAAGGCTCCCCTGGGGAGTTCACTTGTACCCAAAGCCTTCCTTTGGTGACACTTTTGGATGGTCCAAAGGGGCTTGCAACGCGTTTTCTGGGGCCCGGGTTTTCAGTCTTCTCCCAAGCCGGCTAGTAATATATTTAGGGTTGCTCGGAAAAATCGAACCCGGAGGGTCCAGTTGCATGTGGGGCTGCGTAAAGGCTCCCCTGGGGAGTTCTCTTGTATCCAAAGCCTTCCTTTGGGGGCACTTTTGGATGGTCCGAAGGGGCTCGCAACGCATTTCCTGGGGCCTGATTTTTCAGTCGTCATCGATGCCGGCTAGGGCTATGTTTAGGGATGCTCGGAAACAGCGAACCCGGAGGGTCCAGTTGCATGTGGGGCTGCGTAAAGGCTCCCCTGGGGAGTTCACTTGTACCCAAAGCCTTTCTTTGGGGGCACTGTTGGATGGGCGAAAAGGGCTCGCAACGCATTTCCTGGGGCCTGATTTTTCATTCTTCTTCGATGCCGGCTAGGGTTATGTTTAGGGATGCTCGGAAACAGCGAACCCGGAGGGTCCAGTTGCATGTGGGGCTGTGTAAAGGCTCCCCTGGGGAGTTCACTTGTACCCAAAGCCTTTCTTTGGGGGCACTTTTGGTGGTCCAAAGGGGCTCGCAACGCATTTCCTGGGGCCTGATTTTTCAGTCATCTCCGATGACGGCTAGGGCTACGTTTAGGTTTGCTCAGGAACAGCGAATCCGGAGGGTCCAGTTGCATGTGGGGCTGCGTAAAGGCTCCCCTGGGGAGTTCACTTGTACCCAAAGCCTTCCTTGGGGGGCACTTTTGGATGGTCCAAAGGGGCTTGCAACGCGTTTTCTGGGGCCCGGGTTTTCAGTCTTCTCCCATGCTGGCTAGTGATATATTTAGGGTTGGTCGGAAAAATCGAACCCGGAGGGTCCAGTTGCATGTGGGGCTGCGTAAAGGCTCCCCTGGGGAGTTCACTTGTACCCAAAGCCTTCCTTTGGGGGCACTTTTGGATGGGCGAAAAGGGCTCGGAACGCATTTCCTGGGGCCTGATTTTTCATTCTTCTTCGATGCCGGCTAGGGCTATGTTTAGGGATGCTCGGAAACATCGAACCCGGAGGGTCCAGTTGCATGTGGGGCTGTGTAAAGTCTCCCCTGGGGAGTTCACTTGTACCCAAAGCCTTCCTTTGGGGGCACTTTTGGATGGGCGAAAAGGGCTCGCAACGCATTTCCTGGGGCCTGATTTTTCAGTCGACTTCGATGCCGGCTAGGGCTATGTTTAGGGATGCTCGGAAACAGCGAACCCGGAGGGTCCAGTTGCATGTGGGGCTGCGTAAAGGCTCCCCTGGGGAGTTCACTTGTACCCAAAGCCTTCCTTTGGGGGCACTTTTGGATGGGCAAAAAGGGCTCGCAACGCATTTCCTGGGGCCTGATTTTTCAGTCGACTTCGATGCCGGCTAGGGCTATGTTTAGGGATGCTCGGAAACATCGAACCCGGAGGATCCAGTTGCATGTGGGGCTGCGTAAAGGCTCCCCTGGGGAGTTCTCTTGTACCCAAAGTCTTCCTTTGGGGGCACATTTGGATGGGCGAAAAGGGCTCGTAACGCATTTCCTGGGGCCTGATTTTTCAGTCGTCATCGATGTGGCTAGCGCTATGTTTACGGATGCTCGGAAACAGCGAACCCGGAGGATCCAGTTGCATGTAGGGCTGCGTAAAGGCTCCCCTGGGGAGTTCACTTGTACCCAAAGCCTTCCTTTTTGGGCACTTTTGGATGGGCGAAAAGGGCTTGCAACGCACTTCCTGGGGCCTGATTTTTCATTCGTCTTCGATGCCGTCTAGGAATATGTTTAGGTAAGCTCGGAAACAGCGAACCCGGAGGGTCCAGTTGCATGTGGGGCTGCGTAAAGGCTCCCCTGGGGAGTTCTCTTGTACCCAAAGTCTTCCTTTGGGGGCACATTTGGATGGGCGAAAAGGCCTCGGAACGCATTTCCTGGGGCCTGATTTTTCAGTCGTCTCCGATGACGGCTAGGGCTATGTATAGGGATGCTCGGAAACAGCGAACCCGGAGGGTCCAGTTGCACGTGGGGCTGCGTAAAGGCTGCCCTGGGGAGTTCACTTGTACCCAAAGCCTTCCTTTGGGGGCACTTTTGGATGGGTGAAAAGGCCTCGGAACGCATTTCCTGGGGCCTGATTTTTCACTTGTCTCCGATGACGGCTAGGGCTATGTATAGGTTTGCTTAGGAACAGCGAACCCGGAGGGTCCAGTTGCATGTGGGGCTGCGTAAAGTCTCCCCTGGGGAGTTCACTTGTACCCAAAGCGTTCCTTTGGGGGCACTTTTGCATGGTCCGAAGGGGCTCGCAACGCATTTCCTGGGGCCTGATTTTTCAGTCGTCTCCGATGACGGCTAGGGCTACGTTTAGGTTTGCTCAGGAACAGCGAACCCGGAGGGTCCAGTTGCATGTGGGGCTGCGTAAAGGCTCCCCTGGGGAGTTCACTTGTACCCAAAGCCTTCCTTTGGGGGCACTTTTGGATGGACGAAAAGGGCTTGCAACGCATTTCCTAGGGTCTGATTTTTCAGTCGACTTCGATGCCGGCTACGGCTATGTTTAGGGATGCTCGGAAAAATCGAACCCGGAGGGTCCACTTGCATGTGGGGCTGCGTAAAGGCTCCCCTGGGGAGTTCACTTGTACCCAAATTCTTCCTTTGGGGGCACTTTTGTATGGACGAAAAGGGCTCGCAACGCATTTCCTGGGGTCAGATTTTACGGTCGTCATCGATGCCGGCTAGGGCTATGTTTAGGGATGCTCGGAAACATCGAACCCGGAGGGTCCAGTTGCATGTGGGGCTGCGTAAAGGCTCCCCTGGGGAGTTCACTTGTACCCAAAGCCTTCCTTTGGGGGCACTTTTGGATGGGCGAAAAGGACTCGCAACGCATTTCCTGGGGCCTGATTTTTCACTCGTCATCGATGCCGGCTAGGGCTATGTTTAGGGATGTTCGTAAACAGCGAACCCGGAGGGTCCAGTTGCATGTGGGGCTGCGTAAAGGCTCCCCTGGGGAGTTCACTTGTACCCAAAGCCTTCCTTTGGGGGCACTTTTGGATGGGCAAAAAGGGCTCGCAACGCATTTCCTGGGGCTTGATTTTTCAGTCGTTTCTATGCCGGCTAGGGCTATGTTTAGGGATGCTCGGAAACAGCGAAACCGAAGGGTCCAGTTGCATGTGGAGCTGCGTAAAGGCTCCCCTGGGGAGTTCACTTGTACCCAAAGCCTTCCTTTGGGGGCACTTTTGGATGGGCGAAAAGGACTCGCAACGCATTTCCTGGGGCCTGATTTTTCACTCGTCATCGATGCCGGCTAGGGCTATGTTTAGGGATGTTCGTAAACAGCGAACCCGGAGGGTCCAGTTGCATGTGGGGCTGCGTAAAGGCTCCCCTGGGGAGTTCACTTGTACCCAAAGCCTTCCTTTGGGGGCACTTTTGGATGGGCAAAAAGGGCTCGCAACGCATTTCCTGGGGCTTGATTTTTCAGTCGTTTCTATGCCGGCTAGGTCTATGTTTAGGGATGCTCGGAAACAGCGAAACCGAAGGGTCCAGTTGCATGTGGAGCTGCGTAAAGGCTCCCCTGGGGAGTTCACTTGTACCCAAAGCCTTCCTTTGGGGGCACTTTTGGATGGGCGAAAAGGGCTCGCCACGCATTTCCTGGGGCCTGATTTTTCAGTCGTCTCCGATGACGGCTAGGGCTACGTTTAGGTTTGCTCATGAAAAGAGAACCCGGAGGGTCCAGTTGCATGTGCGGCTGCGTAAAGGCTCCCCTGGGGAGTTCTCTTGTACCCAAAGCCTTCCTTTGGTGACACTTTTGGATGGTCCAAAGGGGCTTGCAACGCGTTTTCTGGGGCCCGGGTTTTCAGTCTTCTCCCATGCCGGTTAGGGATATAATTATTGTTGCTCAGAAAAATCGAACCCGAAGGGTCCAGTTGCATGTGGGGCTGCGTAAAGGCTCCCCTGGGAACTTCAGATGTACCCAAAGCCTTCCTTTGGTGACACTATTGGATGGTCCAAAGGGGCTTGCAACGCGTTTTCTGGGGCCCGGGTTTTCAGTCTTCTCCCATGCCGGCTAGTGATATATTTAGGGTTGCTCGGAAAAATTGAACCCGGAGGGTCCAGTTGCATGTGGGGCTGCGTAAAGGCTCCCCTGGGGAGTTCTCTTGTACCCAAAGTCTTCCTTTGGGGGCACATTTGGATGGGCGAAAAGGCCTCGGAACGCATTTCCTGGGGCCTGATTTTTCAGTCGTCTCCGATGACGGCTAGGGCTACGTTTAGGTTTGCTCAGGAACAGCGAACCCGGAGGGTCCAGTTGCATGTGGGGCTGCGTAAAGGCTCCCCTGGGGAGTTCACTTGTACCCAAAGCCTTCCTTTGGGGGCACTTTTGAATGAGCGAAAAGGGCTCGCAACGCATTTCCTGGGGCCTGATTTTTCACTTGTCTCCGATGACGGCTAGGGCTATGTATAGGTTTGCTTAGGAACAGCGAACCCGGAGGGTCCAGTTGCATGTGGGGCTGCGTAAAGGCTCCCCTGGGGAGATCACTTGTACCCAAAGCCTTCCTTTGGGGGCACTTTTGGATGGTCCGAAGGGGCTCGCAACGCATTTCCTGGGGCCTGATTTTTCAGTCGTCTCCGATGACGGCTAGGGCTACGTTTAGGTTTGCTCATGAACAGCGAACCCGGAGGGTCCAGTTGCATGTGGGGCTGCGTAAAGGCTCCCCTGGGGAGTTCACTTGTACCCAAAGCCTTCCTTTGGTGATCCTTTAGGATGGTCCAAAGGGGCTTGCAACGCGTTTTCTGGGGCCCGGGTTTTCAGTCTTCTCCCATGCCGGCTAATGATATATTTAAGTTTGCTCGGAAAAATCGAACCCGGAGGGTCCAGTTGCATGTGGGGCTGCGTAAAGGCTCCCCTGGGGAGTTCACTTGTACCCAAATTCTTCCTTTGGGGGCACTTTTGTATGGACGAAAAGGGCTCGCAACGCATTTCCTGGGGTCAGATTTTTCAGTCGTCATCGATGCCGGCTAGTGATATATTTAAGTTTGTTCGGAAAAATCGAACCCGGAGGGTCCAGTTGCATGTGGGGCTGCATAAAGGCTCCCCTGGGGAGTTCACTTGTACCCAAAGCCTTCCTTTGGGGGCACTTTTGGATGGGCAAAAAGGGCTCGCAACGCATTTCCTGGGGCCTGATTTTTCACTCGTCTCCGATGCCGTCTAGGACTATGTTTAGGGATGCTCGGAAACAGCGAACCCGGAGGGTCCAGTTGCATGTGGGGCTGCGTAAAGGCTCCCCTGGGGAGTTCACTTGTACCCAAAGCCTTCCTTTGGGGGCAGTTTTGGATGGGCGAAAAGGGCTCGCAACGCATTTCCTGGGGCCTGATTTTTCAGTCGTCTCCGATGACGGCTAGGGCTACGTTTAGGTTTGCTCAGGAACAGCGAACCCGAAGGGTCCAGTTGCATGTGGGGCTGCGTAAAGGCTCCCCTGGGGAGATCACTTGTACCCAAAGCCTTCCTTTGCGGGCACTTTTGGATGGTCCAAAGGGGCTTGCAACGCATTTCCTGGGGCTTGATTTTTCACATGTCTTCGATGACGGCTAGGGCTACGTTTAGGTTTGCTCAGGAACAGCGAACCCGAAGGGTCCAGTTGCATGTGGGGCTGCGTAAAGGCTCCCCTGGGGAGTTCACTTGTACCCAAAGCCTTCCTTTGGTGACACTTTTGGATGGTCCAAAGGGGCTTGCAACGCGTTTTCTGGGGTCCGGGTTTTCAGTCTTCTCCCATGCCGGCTAGGGATATATTTAGGGATGCTCGGAAACATCGAACCCGGAGGGTCCAGTTGCATGTGGGGCTGCGTAAAGGCTCCCCTGGGGAGTTCTCTTGTACCCAAAGCCTTCCTTTGCGGGCACTTTTGGATGGGCGAAAAGGCCTCGGAACGCATTTCCTGGGGCCTGATTTTTCAGTCGTCTCCGATGACGGCTAGGGCTACGTTTAGGTTTGCTCAGGAACAGCGAACCCGGAGGGTCCAGTTGCATGTGGGGCTGCGTAAAGGCTCCCCTGGGGAGTTCACTTGTACCCAAAGCCTTCCTTTTGTGATACTTTTAGATTGTCCAAAGGGGCTTGCAAAGCATTTCCTGGGGCTTGATTTTTCACTCGTCTCCGATGACGGCTAGGGCTATGTTTAGGGATGCTCGGAAACAGCGAACCCGGAGGGTCCAGTTGCATGTGGGGCTGTGTAAAGGCTCCCCTGGGGAGTTCACTTGTACCCAAAGCCTTCCTTTGGTGATACTTTTGGATGGTCCAAAGGGGCTTGAAACGCGTTTTCTCTGGCCCGGGTTTTCAGTCTTCTCCCATGCCGGCTAGTGATATATTTAGGTTTGCTCGGAAAAATCGAACCCGGAGGGTCCAGTTGCATGTGGGCCTACGTAAAGGCTCCCCTGGGGAGTTCACTTGTACCCAAAGCCTTCCTTTGGGGGCACTTTTGGATGGGCGAAAAGGGCTCGCAACGCATTTCCTGGGGCCTGATTTTTCAGTCGACTTCGATGCCGGCTAGGGCTATGTTTAGGGATGCTCGGAAACAGCGAACCCGGAGGGTCCAGTTGCATGTGGGGCTGCGTAAAGGCTCCCCTGGGGAGTTCAGTTGTACCCAAAGCCTTCCTTTGGGGGCACTTTTGGATGGGCGAAAAGGCCTCGGAACGCATTTCCTGGGGCCTGATTTTTCAGTCGTCTCCGATGACGGCTAGGGCTACGTTTAGGTTTGCTCAGGAACAGCGAACCCGGAGGGTCCAGTTGCATGTGGGGCTGCGTAAAGGCTCCCCTGGGGAGTTCACTTGTACCCAAAGCCTTCCTTTGGTGACACTTTTGGATGGTCCAAAGGGGCTTGCAACGCGTTTTCTGGGGCCCGGGTTTTCAGTCTTCTCCCAAGCCGGCTAGTGATATATTTAGGGTTGCTCGGAAAAATCGAACCCGGAGGGTCCAGTTGCATGTGGGGCTGCGTAAAGGCTCCCCTGGGGAGTTCTCTTGTATCCAAAGCCTTCCTTTGGGGGCACTTTTGGATGGTCCGAAGGGGCTCGCAACGCATTTCCTGGGGCCTGATTTTTCAGTCGTCATCGATGCCGGCTAGGTCTATGTTTAGGGATGCTCGGAAACAGCGAACCCGGAGGGTCCAGTTGCATGTGGGGCTGCGTAAAGGCTCCCCTGGGGAGTTCACTTGTACCCAAAGCCTTTCTTTGGGGGCACTGTTGGATGGGCGAAAAGGGCTCGCAACGCATTTCCTGGGGCCTGATTTTTCATTCTTCTTCGATGCCGGCTAGGGTTATGTTTAGGGATGCTCGGAAACAGCGAGTCCGGAGGGTCCAGTTGCATGTGGGGCTGTGTAAAGGCTCCCCTGAGGAGTTCACTTGTACCCAAAGCCTTTCTTTGGGGGCACTTTTGGTGGTCCAAAGGGGCTCGCAACGCATTTCCTGGGGCCTGATTTTTCACTCGTCTCCGATGCCGTCTAGGACTATGTTTAGGGATGCTCGGAAACAGCGAACCCGGAGGGTCCAGTTGCATGTGGGGCTGCGTAAAGGCTCCCCTGGGGAGTTCACTTGTACCCAAAGCCTTCCTTTGGGGGCAGTTTTGGATGGGCGAAAAGGGCTCGCAACGCATTTCCTGGGGCCTGATTTTTCAGTCGTCTCCGATGACGGCTAGGGCTACGTTTAGGTTTGCTCAGGAACAGCGAACCCGGAGGGTCCAGTTGCATGTGGGGCTGCGTAAAGGCTCCCCTGGGGAGATCACTTGTACCCAAAGCCTTCCTTTGCGGGCACTTTTGGATGGTCCAAAGGGGCTTGCAACGCATTTCCTGGGTCCTGATTTTTCACTTGTCTTCGATGACGGCTAGGGCTACGTTTAGGTTTGCTCATGAACAGCGAGCTTGGAGGGTCCAGTTGCATGTGGGGCTGCGTAAAGGCTCCCCTGGGGAGTTCACTTGTACCCAAAGTCTTCCTTTGGTGACACTTTTGGATGGTCCAAAGGGGCTTGCAACGCGTTTTCTGGGGTCCGGGTTTTCAGTCTTCTCCCATGCCGGCTAGGGATATATTTAGGGATGCTCGGAAACATCGAACCCGGAGGGTCCAGTTGCATGTGGGGCTGCGTAAAGGCTCCCCTGGGGAGTTCACTTGTACCCAAAGCCTTCCTTTGGGGGCACTTTTGGATGGGCGAAAAGGGCTCGGAACGCATTTCCTGGGGCCTGATTTTTCATTCTTCTTCGATGCCGGCTAGGGCTATGTTTAGGGATGCTCGGAAACAGCGAACCCGGAGGGTCCAGTTGCATGTGGGGCTGTGTAAAGGCTCCCCTGGGGAGTTCTCTTGTACCCAAAGCCTTCCTTTGCGGGCACTTTTGGATGGGCGAAAAGGCCTCGGAACGCATTTCCTGGGGCCTGATTTTTCACTCGTCTCCGATGACGGCTAGGGCTACGTTTAGGTTTGCTCAGGAACAGCGAACCCGGAGGGTCCAGTTGCATGTGGGGCTGCGTAAAGGCTCCCCTGGGGAGATCACTTGTACCCAAAGCCTTCCTTTGCGGGCACTTTTGGATCGTCCAAAGGGGCTTGCAACGCATTTCCTGGGGCCTGATTTTTCACTCGTCTCCGATGACGGCTAGGGCTATGTTTAGGGATGCTCGGAAACAGCGAACCCGGAGGGTCCAGTTGCATGTGGGGCTGTGTAAAGGCTCCCCTGGGGAGTTCACTTGTACCCAAAGCCTTCCTTTGGTGATACTTTTGGATGGTCCAAAGGGGCTTGAAACGCGTTTTCTCTGGCCCGGGTTTTCAGTCTTCTCCCAAGCCGGCTAGTGATATATTTAGGTTTGCTCGGAAAAATCGAACCCGGAGGGTCCAGTTGCATGTGGGCCTACGTAAAGGCTCCCCTGGGGAGTTCTCTTGTACCCAAAGCCTTCCTTTGGGGGCACTTTTGGATGGGCGAAAAGGGCTCGCAACGCATTTCCTGGGGCCTGATTTTTCAGTCGACTTCGATGCCGGCTAGGGCTATGTTTAGGGATGCTCGGAAACAGCGAACCCGGAGGGTCCAGTTGCATGTGGGGCTGCGTAAAGGCTCCCCTGGGGAGTTCACTTGTACCCAAAGCCTTCCTTTGGGGGCACTTTTGGATGGGCAAAAAGGGCTCGCAACGCATTTCCTGGGGCCTGATTTTTCACTCGTCTCCGATGCCGTCTAGGACTATGTTTAGGGATGCTCGGAAACAGCGAACCCTGAGGGTCCAGTTGCATGTGGGGCTGCGTAAAGGCTCCCCTGGGGAGTTCACTTGTACCCAAAGCCTTCCTTTGGGGGCACTTTTGGATGGGCGAAAAGGCCTCGGAACGCATTTCCTGGGGCCTGATTTTTCAGTCGTCTCCGATGACGGCTAGGGCTACGTTTAGGTTTGCTCAGGAACAGCGAACCCGGAGGGTCCAGTTGCATGTGGGGCTGCGTAAAGGCTCCCCTGGGGAGATCACTTGTACCCAAAGCCTTCCTTTGGGGGCACTTTTGGATGGTCCGAAGGGGCTCGCAACGCATTTCCTGGGTCCTGATTTTTCACTTGTCTTCGATGCCGGCTAGGGCTATGTTTAGGGATGCTCGGAAACAGCGAACCCGGAGGGTCCAGTTGCATGTGGGGCTGCGTAAAGGCTCCCCTGGGGAGTTCACTTGTACCCAAAGCCTTCCTTTGGTGACACTTTTGGATGGTCCAAAGGGGCTTGCAACGCGTTTTCTGGGGCCCGGGTTTTCAGTCTTCTCCCAAGCTGGCTAGTGATATATTTAGGGTTGCTCGGAAAAATCGAACCCGGAGGGTCCAGTTGCATGTGGGGCTGCGTAAAGGCTCCCCTGGGGAGTTCTCTTGTATCCAAAGCCTTCCTTTGGGGGCACTTTTGGATGGTCCGAAGGGGCTCGCAACGCATTTCCTGGGGCCTGATTTTTCAGTCGTCATCGATGCCGGCTAGGGCTATGTTTAGGGATTCTCGGAAACAGCGAACCCGGAGGGTCCAGTTGCATGTGGGGCTGCGTAAAGGCTCCCCTGGGGAGTTCACTTGTACCCAAAGCCTTTCTTTGGGGGCACTGTTGGATGGGCGAAAAGGGCTCGCAACGCATTTCCTGGGGCCTGATTTTTCATTCTTCTTCGATGCCGGCTAGGGTTATGTTTAGGGATGCTCGAAAACAGCGAACCCGGAGGGTCCAGTTGCATGTGGGGCTGTGTAAAGGCTCCCCTGGGGAGTTCACTTGTACCCAAAGCCTTTCTTTGGGGGCACTTTTGGTGGTCCAAAGGGGCTCGCAACGCATTTCCTGGGGCCTGATTTTTCAGTCGTCTCCGATGACGGCTAGGGCTACGTTTAGGTTTGCTCAGGAACAGCGAATCCGGAAGGTCCAGTTGCATGTGGGGCTGCGTAAAGGCTCCCCTGGGGAGTTCACTTGTACCCAAAGCCTTCCTTTGGGGGCACTTTTGGATGGGCAAAAAGGTCTCGCAACGCATTTCCTATGGCCTGATTTTTCACTCGTCTCCGATGCCGGCTAGGTCTATGTTTAGGGATGCTCGGAAACAGCGAACCGGAGGGTCCAGTAGCATGTGGGGCTGCGTAAACGCTCCCCTGGGGAGATCACTTGTACCCAAAGCCTTCCTTTGCGGGCACTTTTGGATGGTCCAAAGGGGCTCGCAACACATTTCCTGGGGCCTGATTTTTCACTTGTCTTCGGTGACAGCTAGGGCTACGTTTAGGTTTGCTCATGAACAGCGAACCCGGAGAGTCCAGTTGCATGTGGGGCTGCGTAAAGGCTCCCCTGGGGAGTTCTCTTGTACCCAAAGCCTTCCTTTGGTGACAATTTTGGATGGTCCAAAGGGGCTTGCAACGCGTTTTCTGTGGCTCGGGTTTTCAGTCTTCTCCCATGCCGGCTAGGGATATATTTAGGGATGCTCGGAAACAGCGAACCCGGAGGGTCCAGTTGCACGTGGGGCTGCGTAAAGGCTCCCCTGGGGAGTTCACTTGTACCCAAAGCCTTCCTTTGGGGGCACTTTTGGATGGTCCAAAGGGGCTCGCAACGCATTTCCTGGGGCCTGATTTTTCACTCTTCTCTGAAGACGGCTAGGGCTACGTTTAGGTTTGCTCAGGAACAGCGAACCTGGAGGGTCCAGTTGCATGTGGGGCTGCGTAAAGGCTCCCCTGGGGAGATCACTTGTACCCAAAGCCTTCCTTTGCGGGCACTTTTGGATGGTCCAAAGGGGCTTGCAACGCATTTCCTGGGGCCTGATTTTTCAGTCGTCTCCGATGACGGCTAGGGCTACGTTTAGTTTTGCTCATGAACAGAGAACCCGGAGGGTCCAGTTGCATGTGCGGCTGCGTAAAGGCTCCCCTGGGGAGTTCTCTTGTACCCAAAGCCTTCCTTTGGTGACACTTTTGGATGGTCCAAAGGGGCTTGCAACGCGTTTTCTGGGGCCCGGGTTTTCAGTCTTCTCCCATGCCGGCTAGTGATATATTTAGGATTGCTCGGAAAAATTGAACCCGGAGGGTCCAGTTGCATGTGGGGCTGCGTAAAGGCTCCCCTGGGGAGTTCACTTGTACCCAAAGCCTTCCTTTGGGGGCACATTTGGATGGGCGAAAAGGGCTCGCAACGCATTTCCTGGGGCCTGATTTTTCAGTCGTCTCCGATGACGGCTAGGGCTACGTTTAGGTTTGCTCATGAACAGCGAACCCGGAGGGTCCAGTTGCATGTGGGACTGCGTAAAGGATCCCCTGGGGAGTTCTCTTTTACCCAATGTCTTCCTTTGCGGGCACTTTTGGATGGTCCAAAGGAGCTCGCAACGCATTTCCTGGGGCCTGCTTTTTCAGTCGTCTCCGATGACGGCTAGGGCTACGTTTACGTTTGCTCATGAACAGCGAACCCGGAGGGTCCAGTTGCATGTGGGGCTGCGTAAAGGCTCCCCTGGGGAGTTCTCTTGTACCCAAAGCCTTCCTTTGGTGACACTTTTGGATGGTTCAAAGGGGCTTGCAACGCGTTTTCTGTGGCTCGGGTTTTCAGTCTTCTCCCATGCTGGCTCGGGATATATTTAGGGATGCTCGGAAACATCGAACTCGGAGGGTCCAGTTGCATGTGGGGCTGCGTAAAGGCTCCCCTGGGGAGTTCTCTTGTACACAAAGCCTTCCTTTGGGGGCACTTTTGGATGGACGAAAAGGGCTCGCAACGCATTTCCTGGGGCTTGATTTTTCAGTCGTCTTCTATGCCGTCTAGGGCTATGTTTAGGGATGCTCGGAAACAGCGAACCCGGAGGTTCCAGTTGCATGTGGGGCTGCGTAAAGGCTCCCCTGGGGAGTTCACTTGTACCCAAAGCCTTCCTTTGGTGATACTTTTGGATGGTCCAAAGGGGCTTGCAACGCGTTTTCTGGGGCCCGGGTTTTCAGTCTTCTCCCATGCCGGCTAGTGATATATTTAGAGTTGCTCGGAAAAATTGAACCCGGAGGGTCCAGTTGCATGTGGGGCTGCGTAAAGGCTCCCCTGGGGAGTTCTCTTGTACCCAAAGTCTTCCTTTGGGGGCACTTTTGGATGGGCAAAAAGGGCTCGCAACGCATTTCCTGGGGCCTGATTTTTCAGTCGTCTCCGATGACGGCTAGGGCTATGTATAGGGATGCTCGGAAACAGCGAACCCGGAGGGTCCAGTTGCACGTGGGGCTGCGTAAAGGCTGCCCTGGGGAGTTCACTTGTACCCAAAGCCTTCCTTTGGGGGCACTTTTGGATGGGCGAAAAGGCCTCGGAACGCATTTCCTGGGGCCTGATTTTTCAGTCGTCTCCGATGACGGCTAGGGCTACGTTTAGGTTTGCTCAGGAACAGCGAACCCGGAGGGTCCAGTTGCATGTGGGGCTGCGTAAAGGCTCCCCTGGGGAGTTCACTTGTACCCAAAGCCTTCCTTTGGGGGCACTTTTGGATGGTCCGAAGGGGCTCGCAACGCATTTCCTGGGGCCTGATTTTTCAGTCGTCTCCGATGACGGCTAGGGCTACGTTTAGGTTTGCTCATGAACAGCGAACCCGGAGTGTCCAGTTGCATGTGGGGCTGCGTAAAGGCTCCCCTGGGGAGTTCTCTTGTACCCAAAGCCTTCCTTTGGTGACACTTTTGGATGGTCCAAAGGGGCTTGCAACGCGTTTTCTGGGGCCCGGTTTTCAGTCTTCTCCCATGCCGGTTAGGGATATAATTAGGGTTGCTCGGAAAAATCGAACCCGAAGGGTCCAGTTGCATGTTGGGCTGCGTAAAGGCTCCCCTGGGAACTTCAGATGTACCCAAAGCCTTCCTTTGGTGACACTATTGGATGGTCCAAAGGGGCTTGCAACGCGTTTTCTGGGGCCCGGGTTTTCAGTCTTCTCCCATGCCGGCTAGTGATATATTTAGGGTTGCTCGGAAAAATTGAACCCGGAGGGTCCAGTTGCATGTGGGGCTGCGTAAAGGCTCCCCTGGGGAGTTCTCTTGTACCCAAAGTCTTCCTTTGCGGGCACTTTTGGATGGGCGAAAAGGCCTCGGAACGCATTTCCTGGGGCCTGATTTTTCAGTCGTCTCCGATGACGGCTAGGGCTACGTTTAGTTTTGCTCAGGAACAGCGAACCCGGAGGGTCCAGTTGCATGTGGGGCTGCGTAAAGGCTCCCCTGGGGAGTTCACTTGTACCCAAAGCCTTCCTTTGGGGGCACTTTTGGATGGTCCGAAGGGGCTCGCAACGCATTTCCTGGGGCCTGATTTTTCAGTCGTCTCCGATGACGGCTAGGGCTACGTTTAGGTTTGCTCATGAACAGCGAACCCGGAGGGTCCAGTTGCATGTGGGGCTGCGTAAAGGCTCCCCTGGGGAGTTCACTTGTACCCAAAGCCTTCCTTTGGGGGCACTTTTGGATGGACGAAAAGGGCTTGCAACGCATTTCCTAGGGTCTGATTTTTCAGTCGACTTCGATGCCGGCTACGGCTATGTTTAGGGATGCTCGGAAAAATCGAACCCGGAGGGTCCAGTTGCATGTGGGGCTGCGTAAAGGCTCCCCTGGGGAGTTCACTTGTACCCAAATTCTTCCTTTGGGGGCACTTTTGTATGGACGAAAAGGGCTCGCAACGCATTTCCTGGGGTCAGATTTTTCAGTCGTCATCGATGCCGGCTAGGGCTATGTTTAGGGATGCTCGGAAACATCGAACCCGGAGGGTCCAGTTGCATGTGGGGCTGCGTAAAGGCTCCCCTGGGGAGTTCACTTGTACCCAAAGCCTTCCTTTGGGGGCACTTTTGGATGGGCGAAAAGGACTCGCAACGCATTTCCTGGGGCCTGATTTTTCACTCGTCATCGATTCCGGCTAGGGCTATGTTTAGGGATATTCGTAAACAGCGAACCCGGAGGGTCCAGTTGCATGTGGGGCTGCGTAAAGGCTCCCCTGGGGAGTTCACTTGTACCCAAAGCCTTCCTTTGGGGGCACTTTTGGATGGGCAAAAAGGTCTCGGAACGCATTTCCTATGGCCTGATTTTTCACTCGTCTCCGATGCCGTCTAGGTCTATGTTTAGGGATGCTCGGAAACAGCGAACCGGAGGGTCCAGTAGCATGTGGGGCTGCGTAAACGCTCCCCTGGGGAGATCACTTGTACCCAAAGCCTTCCTTTGCGGGCACTTTTGGATGGTCCAAAGGGGCTCGCAACACATTTCCTGGGGCCTGATTTTTCACTTGTCTTCGATGACAGCTAGGGCTACGTTTAGGTTTGCTCATGAACAGCGAACCCGGAGAGTCCAGTTGCATGTGGGGCTGCGTAAAGGCTCCCCTGGGGAGTTCTCTTGTACCCAAAGCCTTCCTTTGGTGACAATTTTGGATGGTCCAAAGGGGCTTGCAACGCGTTTTCTGTGGCTCGGGTTTTCAGTCTTCTCCCATGCCGGCTAGGGATATATTTAGGGATGCTCGGAAACAGCGAACCCGGAGGGTCCAGTTGCACGTGGGGCTGCGTAAAGGCTCCCCTGGGGAGTTCACTTGTACCCAAAGCCTTCCTTTGGGGGCACTTTTGGATGGTCCAAAGGGGCTCGCAACGCATTTCCTGGGGCCTGATTTTTCACTCTTCTCTGAAGACGGCTAGGGCTACGTTTAGGTTTGCTCAGGAACAGCGAACCTGGAGGGTCCAGTTGCATGTGGGGCTGCGTAAAGGCTCCCCTGGGGAGATCACTTGTACCCAAAGCCTTCCTTTGCGGGCACTTTTGGATGGTCCAAAGGGGCTTGCAACGCATTTCCTGGGGCCTGATTTTTCAGTCGTCTCCGATGACGGCTAGGGCTACGTTTAGGTTTGCTCATGAACAGAGAACCCGGAGGGTCCAGTTGCATGTGCGGCTGCGTAAAGGCTCCCCTGGGGAGTTCTCTTGTACCCAAAGCCTTCCTTTGGTGACACTTTTGGATGGTCCAAAGGGGCTTGCAACGCGTTTTCTGGGGCCCGGGTTTTCAGTCTTCTCCCATGCCGGCTAGTGATATATTTAGGATTGCTCGGAAAAATTGAACCCGGAGGGTCCAGTTGCATGTGGGGCTGCGTAAAGGCTCCCCTGGGGAGTTCTCTTGTACCCAAAGTCTTCCTTTGGGGGCACATTTGGATGGGCGAAAAGGCCTCGGAACGCATTTCCTGGGGCCTGATTTTTCAGTCGTCTCCGATGACGGCTAGGGCTACGTTTAGTTTTGCTCAGGAACAGCGAACCCGGAGGGTCCAGTTGCATGTGGGGCTGCGTAAAGGCTCCCCTGGGGAGTTCACTTGTACCCAAAGCCTTCCTTTGGGGGCACTTTTGGATGGTCCGAAGGGGCTCGCAACGCATTTCCTGGGGCCTGATTTTTCAGTCGTCTCCGATGACGGCAAGGGCTACGTTTAGGTTTGCTCATGAACAGCGAACCCGGAGGGTCCAGTTGCATGTGGGGCTGCGTAAAGGCTCCCCTGGGGAGTTCACTTGTACCCAAAGCCTTCCTTTGGGGGCACTTTTGGATGGACGAAAAGGGCTTGCAACGCATTTCCTAGGGTCTGATTTTTCAGTCGACTTCGATGCCGGCTACGGCTATGTTTAGGGATGCTCGGAAAAATCGAACCCGGAGGATCCAGTTGCATGTGGGGCTGCGTAAAGGCTCCCCTGGGGAGTTCACTTGTACCCAAATTCTTCCTTTGGGGGCACTTTTGTATGGACGAAAAGGGCTCGCAACGCATTTCCTGGGGTCAGATTTTTCAGTCGTCATCGATGCCGGCTAGGGCTATGTTTAGGGATGCTCGGAAACATCGAACCCGGAGGGTCCAGTTGCATGTGGGGCTGCGTAAAGGCTCCCCTGGGGAGTTCACTTGTACCCAAAGCCTTCCTTTGGGGGCACTTTTGGATGGGCGAAAAGGACTCGCAACGCATTTCCTGGGGCCTGATTTTTCACTCGTCATCGATTCCGGCTAGGGCTATGTTTAGGGATGTTCGTAAACAGCGAACCCGGAGGGTCCAGTTGCATGTGGGGCTGCGTAAAGGCTCCCCTGGGGAGTTCACTTGTACCCAAAGCCTTCCTTTGGGGGCACTTTTGGATGGGCAAAAAGGTCTCGGAACGCATTTCCTATGGCCTGATTTTTCACTCGTCTCCGATGCCGTCTAGGTCTATGTTTAGGGATGCTCGGAAACAGCGAACCGGAGGGTCCAGTAGCATGTGGGGCTGCGTAAACGCTCCCCTGGGGAGATCACTTGTACCCAAAGCCTTCCTTTGCGGGCACTTTTGGATGGTCCAAAGGGGCTCGCAACACATTTCCTGGGGCCTGATTTTTCACTTGTCTTCGATGACAGCTAGGGCTACGTTTAGGTTTGCTCATGAACAGCGAACCCGGAGAGTCCAGTTGCATGTGGGGCTGCGTAAAGGCTCCCCTGGGGAGTTCTCTTGTACCCAAAGCCTTCCTTTGGTGACAATTTTGGATGGTCCAAAGGGGCTTGCAACGCGTTTTCTGTGGCTCGGGTTTTCAGTCTTCTCCCATGCCGGCTAGGGATATATTTAGGGATGCTCGGAAACATCGAACCCGGAGGGTCCAGTTGCACGTGGGGCTGCGTAAAGGCTCCCCTGGGGAGTTCACTTGTACCCAAAGCCTTCCTTTGGGGGCACTTTTGGATGGTCCAAAGGGGCTCGCAACGCATTTCCTGGGGCCTGATTTTTCACTCTTCTCTGAAGACGGCTAGGGCTACGTTTAGGTTTGCTCAGGAACAGCGAACCTGGAGGGTCCAGTTGCATGTGGGGCTGCGTAAAGGCTCCCCTGGGGAGATCACTTGTACCCAAAGCCTTCCTTTGCGGGCACTTTTGGATGGTCCAAAGGGGCTTGCAACGCATTTCCTGGGGCCTGATTTTTCAGTCGTCTCCGATGACGGCTAGGGCTACGTTTAGGTTTGCTCATGAACAGAGAACCCGGAGGGTCCAGTTGCATGTGCGGCTGCGTAAAGGCTCCCCTGGGGAGTTCTCTTGTACCCAAAGCCTTCCTTTGGTGACACTTTTGGATGGTCCAAAGGGGCTTGCAACGCGTTTTCTGGGGCCCGGGTTTTCAGTCTTCTCCCATGCCGGCTAGTGATATATTTAGGATTGCTCGGAAAAATTGAACCCGGAGGGTCCAGTTGCATGTGGGGCTGCGTAAAGGCTCCCCTGGGGAGTTCACTTGTACCCAAAGCCTTCCTTTGGGGGCACATTTGGATGGGCGAAAAGGGCTCGCAACGCATTTCCTGGGGCCTGATTTTTCAGTCGTCTCCGATGACGGCTAGGGCTACGTTTAGGTTTGCTCATGAACAGCGAACCCGGAGGGTCCAGTTGCATGTGGGACTGCGTAAAGGATCCCCTGGGGAGTTCTCTTTTACCCAATGTCTTCCTTTGCGGGCACTTTTGGATGGTCCAAAGGAGCTCGCAACGCATTTCCTGGGGCCTGCTTTTTCAGTCGTCTCCGATGACGGCTAGGGCTACGTTTACGTTTGCTCATGAACAGCGAACCCGGAGGGTCCAGTTGCATGTGGGGCTGCGTAAAGGCTCCCCTGGGGAGTTCTCTTGTACCCAAAGCCTTCCTTTGGTGACACTTTTGGATGGTCCAAAGGGGCTTGCAACGTGTTTTCTGTGGCTCGGGTTTTCAGTCTTCTCCCATGCTGGCTCGGGATATATTTAGGGATGCTCGGAAACATCGAACCCGGAGGGTCCAGTTGCATGTGGGGCTGCGTAAAGGCTCCCCTGGGGAGTTCTCTTGTACACAAAGCCTTCCTTTGGGGGCACTTTTGGATGGACGAAAAGGGCTCGCAACGCATTTCCTGGGGCTTGATTTTTCAGTCGTCTTCTATGCCGTCTAGGGCTATGTTTAGGGATGCTCGGAAACAGCGAACCCGGAGGGTCCAGTTGCATGTGGGGCTGCGTAAAGGCTCCCCTGGGGAGTTCACTTGTACCCAAAGCCTTCCTTTGGGGGCACTTTTGGATGGTCCAAAGGGGCTTGCAACGCGTTTTCTGGGGCCCGGGTTTTCAGTCTTCTCCCATGCCGGCTAGTGATATATTTAGGGATGCTCGGAAACATCGAACCCGGAGGATCCAGTTGCATGTGGGGCTGCGTAAAGGCTCCCCTGGGGAGTTCACTTGCACCCAAAGTCTTCCTTTGGGGGCACATTTGGATGGGCGAAAAGGGCTCGTAACGCATTTCCTGGGGCCTGATTTTTCAGTCGTCATCGATGTGGCTAGCGCTATGTTTACGGATGCTCGGAAACAGCGAACCCGGAGGATCCAGTTGCATGTAGGGCTGCGTAAAGGCTCCCCTGGGGAGTTCACTTGTACCCAAAGCCTTCCTTTTTGGGCACTTTTGGATGGGCGAAAAGGGCTTGCAACGCACTTCCTGGGGCCTGATTTTTCATTCGTCTTCAATGCCGTCTAGGAATATGTTTCGGTATGCTCGGAAACAGCGAACCCGGAGGGTCCAGTTGCATGTGGGGCTGCGTAAAGGCTCCCCTGGGGAGATCACTTGTACCCAAAGCCTTCCTTTGGTGACACTTTTGGATGGTCCAAAGGGGCTTGCAACGCGTTTTCTGGGGCCCGGGCTTTCAGACTTCTCCCATGCCGGTTAGGGACATAATTAGGGTTGCTCGGAAAAATTGAACCCGAAGGGTCCAGTTGCATGTGGGGCTGCGTAAAGGCTCCCCTGGTGAGTTCTCTTGTACCCAAAGTCTTCCTTTGGGGGCACATTTGGATGGGCGAAAAGGCCTCGGAACGCATTTCCTGGGGCCTGATTTTTCAGTCGTCTCCGATGACGGCTAGGGCTATGTATAGGGATGCTCGGAAACAGCGAACCCGGAGGGTCCAGGTGCACGTGGGGCTGCGTAAAGGCTGCCCTGGGGAGTTCACTTGTACCCAAAGCCTTCCTTTGGTGACACTTTCGGATGGTCCAAAGGGGCTTGCAACGCGTTTTCTGGGACCCGGGCTTTCAGACTTCTCCCATGCCGGTTAGGGATATAATTAGGGTTGCTCGGAAAAATCGAACCCGAAGGGTCCAGTTGCATGTGGGGCTGCGTAAAGGCTCCCCTGGGAACTTCAGATGTACCCAAAGCCTTCCTTTGGTGACACTTTTGGATGGTCCAAAGGGGCTTGCAACGCGTTTTCTGGAGCCCGGGTTTTCAGTCTTCTCCCATGCCGGCTAGTGATATATTTAGAGTTGCTCGGAAAAATTGAACCCGGAGGGTCCAGTTGCATGTGGGGCTGCGTAAAGGCTCCCCTGGGGAGTTCTCTTGTACCCAAAGTCTTCCTTTGGGGGCACATTTGGATGGGCGAAAAGGCCTCGGAACGCATTTCCTGGGGCCTGATTTTTCAGTCGTCTCCGATGACGGCTAGGGCTATGTATAGGGATGCTCGGAAACAGCGAACCCGGAGGGTCCAGTTGCACGTGGGGCTGCGTAAAGGCTGCCCTGGGGAGTTCACTTGTACCCAAAGCCTTCCTTTGGGGGCACTTTTGGATGGGCGAAAAGGCCTCGGAACGCATTTCCTGGGGCCTGATTTTTCAGTCGTCTCCGATGACGACTAGGGCTACGTTTACGTTTGCTCAGGAACAGCGAACCCGGAGGGTCCAGTTGCATGTGGGGCTGCGTAAAGGCTCCCCTGGGGAGTTCACTTGTACCCAAAGCCTTCCTTTGGGGGCACTTTTGGATGGGCAAAAAGGGCTCGCAACGCATTTCCTGGGGCTTGATTTTTCAGTCGTTTCTATGCCGGCTAGGGCTATGTTTAGGGATGCTCGGAAACAGCGAACCCGGAGGGTCCAGTTGCATGTGGAGCTGCGTAAAGGCTCCACTGGGGAGTTCACTTGTACCCAAAGCCTTCCTTTGGGGGCACTTTTGGATGGGCGAAAAGGGCTCGCCACGCATTTCCTGGGGCCTGATTTTTCAGTCGTCTCCGATGACGGCTAGGGCTACGTTTAGGTTTGCTCATGAACAGAGAACCCGGAGGGTCCAGTTGCATGTGCGGCTGCGTAAAGGCTCCCCTGGGGAGTTCTCTTGTACCCAAAGCCTTCCTTTGGTGACACTTTTGGATGGTCCAAAGGGGCTTGCAACGCGTTTTCTGGGGCCCGGGTTTTCAGTCTTCTCCCATGCCGGTTAGGGATATAATTAGGGTTGCTCGGAAAAATCGAACCCGAAGGGTCCAGTTGCATGTGGGGCTGCGTAAAGGCTCCCCTGGGAACTTCAGATGTACCCAAAGCCTTCCTTTGGTGACACTATTGGATGGTCCAAAAGGGGCTTGCAACGCGTTTTCTGGGGCCCGGGTTTTCAGTCTTCTCCCATGCCGGCTAGTGATATATTTAGGGTTGCTCGGAAAAATTGAACCCGGAGGGTCCAGTTGCATGTGGGGCTGCGTAAAGGCTCCCCTGGGGAGTTCTCTTGTACCCAAAGTCTTCCTTTGGGGGCACATTTGGATGGGCGAAAAGGCCTCGGAACGCATTTCCTGGGGCCTGATTTTTCAGTCGTCTCCGATGACGGCTAGGGCTACGTTTAGTTTTGCTCAGGAACAGCGAACCCGGAGGGTCCAGTTTCATGTGGGGCTGCGTAAAGGCTCCCCTGGGGAGTTCACTTGTACCCAAAGCCTTCCTTTGGGGGCACTTTTGGATGGTCCGAAGGGGCTCGCAACGCATTTCCTGGGGCCTGATTTTTCAGTCGTCTCCGATGACGGCTAGGGCTACGTTTAGGTTTGCTCATGAACAGCGAACCCGGAGGGTCCAGTTGCATGTGGGGCTGCGTAAAGGCTCCCCTGGGGAGTTCACTTGTACCCAAAGCCTTCCTTTGGGGGCACTTTTGGATGGACGAAAAGGGCTTGCAACGCATTTCCTAGGGTCTGATTTTTCAGTCGACTTCGATGCCGGCTACGGCTATGTTTAGGGATGCTCGGAAAAATCGAACCCGGAGGGTCCAGTTGCATGTGGGGCTGCGTAAAGGCTCCCCTGGGGAGTTCACTTGTACCCAAATTCTTCCTTTGGGGGCACTTTTGTATGGACGAAAAGGGCTCGCAACGCATTTCCTGGGGTCAGATTTTTCAGTCGTCATCGATGCCGGCTAGGGCTATGTTTAGGGATGCTCGGAAACATCGAACCCGGAGGGTCCAGTTGCATGTGGGGCTGCGTAAAGGCTCCCCTGGGGAGTTCACTTGTACCCAAAGCCTTCCTTTGGGGGCACTTTTGGATGGGCGAAAAGGACTCGCAACGCATTTCCTGGGGCCTGATTTTTCACTCGTCATCGATGCCGGCTAGGGCTATGTTTAGGGATGTTCGTAAACAGCGAACCCGGAGGGTCCAGTTGCATGTGGGGCTGCATAAAGGCTCCCCTGGGGAGTTCACTTGTACCCAAAGCCTTCCTTTGGGGGCACTTTTGGATGGGCAAAAAGGGCTCGCAACGCATTTCCTGGGGCTTGATTTTTCAGTCGTTTCTATGCCGGCTAGGGCTATGTTTAGGGATGCTCGGAAACAGCGAACCCGGAGGGTCCAGTTGCATGTGGAGCTGCGTAAAGGCTCCCCTGGGGAGTTCACTTGTACCCAAAGCCTTCCTTTGGTGACACTTTTGGATGGTCCAAAGGGGCTTGCAACGCGTTTTCTGGGGCCCGGGTTTTCAGTCTTCTCCCATGCCGGTTAGGGATATAATTAGGGTTGCTCGGAAAAATCGAACCCGAAGGGTCCAGTTGCACGTGGGGCTGCGTAAAGGCTCCCCTGGGAACTTCAGATGTACCCAAAGCCTTCCTTTGGTGACACTATTGGATGGTCCAAAGGGGCTTGCAACGCGTTTTCTCTGGCCCGGGTTTTCAGTCTTCTCCCATGCCGGCTAGTGATATATTTAGGGTTGCTCGGAAAAATTGAACCCGGAGGGTCCAGTTGCATGTGGGGCTGCGTAAAGGCTCCCCTGGGGACTTCACTTGTACCCAAAGTCTTCCTTTGGGGGCACATTTGGATGGGCGAAAAGGCCTCGGAACGCATTTCCTGGGGCCTGATTTTTCAGTCGTCTCCGATGACGGCTAGGGCTACGTTTAGTTTTGCTCAGGAACAGCGAACCCGGAGGGTCCAGTTGCATGTGGGGCTGCGTAAAGGCTCCCCTGGGGAGTTCACTTGTACCCAAAGCCTTCCTTTGGGGGCACTTTTGAATGAGGGAAAAGGGCTCGCAACGCATTTCCTGGGGCCTGATTTTTCACTTGTCTCCGATGACGGCTAGGGCTATGTATAGGTTTGCTTAGGAACAGCGAACCCGGAGGGTCCAGTTGCATGTGGGGCTGCGTAAAGGCTCCCCTGGGGAGATCACTTGTACCCAAAGCCTTCCTTTGGGGGCACTTTTGGATGGTCCGAAGGGGCTCGCAACGCATTTCCTGGGGCCTGATTTTTCAGTCGTCTCCGATGACGGCTAGGGCTACGTTTAGGTTTGCTCATGAACAGCGAACCCGGAGGGTCCAGTTGCATGTGGGGCTGCGTAAAGGCTCCCCTGGGGAGTTCACTTGTACCCAAAGCCTTCCTTTGGTGATACTTTTGGATGGTCCAAAGGGGCTTGCAACGCGTTTTCTGGGGCCCGGGTTTTCAGTCTTCTCCCATGCCGGCTAATGATATATTTAAGTTTGCTCGGAAAAATCGAACCCGGAGGGTCCAGTTGCATGTGGGGCTGCGTAAAGGCTCCCCTGGGGAGTTCACTTGTACCCAAATTCTTCCTTTGGGGGCACTTTTGGATGGACGAAAAGGGCTCGCAACGCATTTCCTGGGGTCAGATTTTTCAGTCGTCATCGATGCCGGGTAGTGATATATTTAAGTTTGCTCGGAAAAATCGAACCCGGAGGGTCCAGTTGCATGTGGGGCTGCGTAAAGGCTCCCCTGGGGAGTTCACTTGTACCCAAAGCCTTCCTTTGGGGGCACATTTGGATGGGCGAAAAGGCCTCGCAACGCATTTCCTGGGGCCTGATTTTTCACTCGTCTCCGATGCTGTCTAGGACTATGTTTAGGGATGCTCGGAAACAGCGAACCCGGAGGGTCCAGTTGCATGTGGGGCTGCGTAAAGGCTCCCCTGGGGAGTTCTCTTGTACCCAAAGCCTTCCTTTGGTGACACTTTTGGATGGTCCAAAGGGGCTTGCAACGCGTTTTCTGGGGCCCGGGTTTTCAGTCTTCTCCCATGCCGGCTAGTGATATACTTAGGGTTGCTCGGAAAAATTGAACCCGGAGGGTCCAGTTGCATGTGGGGCTGCGTAAAGGCTCCCCTGGGGAGTTCACTTGTACCCAAAGCCTTCCTTTGCAGGCACTTTTGGATGGACGAAAAGGGCTCGCAACGCATTTCCTGGGGCCTGATTTTTCACTCGTCTCCGATGACGGCTAGGGCTACGTTTAGGTTTGCTCATGAACAGCGAACCCGGAGGGTCCAGTTGCATATGGGACTGCGTAAAGGATCCCCTGGGGAGTTCTCTTTTACCCAATGTCTTCCTTTGCGGGCACTTTTGGATGGTCCAAAGGGGCTCGCAACGCATATCCTGGGGCCTGCTTTTTCAGTCGTCTCCGATGACGGCTAGGGCTACGTTTTGGTTTGCTCAAGAACAGCGAACCCGGAGGGTCCAGTTGCATGTGGGGCTGCGTAAAGGCTCCCCTGGGGAGATCACTTGTACCCAAAGCCTTTCTTTGCGGGCACTTTTGGATGGTCCAAAGGGGCTTGCAACGCATTTCCTGGGGCTTGATTTTTCATTTGTCTTCGATGACGGCTAGGGCTACGTTTAGGTTTGCTCATGAACAGCGAGCCCGGAGGGTCCAGTTGCATGTGGGGCTGCGTAAAGGCTCCCCTGGGGAGTTCACTTGTACCCAAAGCCTTCCTTTGGGGGCACTTTTGGATGGGCGAAAAGGGCTCGGAACGCATTTCCTGGGGCCTGATTTTTCATTCTTCTTCGATGCCGGCTAGGGCTATGTTTAGGGATGCTCGGAAACAGCGAACCCGGAGGGTCCAGTTGCATGTGGGGCTGCGTAAAGGCTCCCCTGGGGAGATCACTTGTACCCAAAGCCTTCCTTTGCGGGCACTTTTGGATTGTCCAAAGGGGCTTGCAACGCATTTCCTGGGGCCTGATTTTTCACTCGTCTCCGATGACGGCTAGGGCTATGTTTAGGGATGCTCGGAAACAGCGAACCCGGAGGGTCCAGTTGCATGTGGGGCTGTGTAAAGGCTCCCCTGGGGAGTTCACTTGTACCCAAAGCCTTCCTTTGGTGACACCTTTGGATGGTCCCAAGGGGCTTGAAACGCGTTTTCTCTGGCCCGGGTTTTCAGTCTTCTCCCATGCCGGCTAGTGATATATTTAGGTTTGCTCGGAAAAATCGAACCCGGAGGGTCCAGTTGCATGTGGGCCTACGTAAAGGCTCCCCTCGGGAGTTCACTTGTACCCAAAGCCTTCCTTTGGGGGCACTTTTGGATGGGCGAAAAGGGCTCGCAACGCATTTCCTGGGGCCTGATTTTTCAGTCGACTTCGATGCCGGCTAGGGCTATGTTTAGGGATGCTCGGAAACATCGAACCCGGAGGGTCCAGTTGCATGTGGGGCTGTGTAAAGTCTCCCCTGGGGAGTTCACTTGTACCCAAAGCCTTCCTTTGGGGGCACTTTTGGATGGGCGAAAAGGGCTCGCAACGCATTTCCTGGGGCCTGATTTTTCAGTCGACTTCGATGCCGGCTAGGGCTATGTTTAGGGATGCTCGGAAACAGCGAACCCGGAGGGTCCAGGTGCACGTGGGGCTGCGTAAAGGCTGCCCTGGGGAGTTCACTTGTACCCAAAGCCTTCCTTTGGGGGCACTTTTGGATGGGCAAAAAGGGCTCGCAACGCATTTCCTGGGGCCTGATTTTTCACTCGTCTCTGATGCCGTCTAGGACTGTTTAGGCATGCTCGGAAACAGCGAACCCGGAGGGTCCAGTTGCACGTGGGGCTGCGTAAAGGCTCCCCTGGGGAGTTCAGTTGTACCCAAAGCCTTCCTTTGGGGGCACTTTTGGATGGGCGAAAAGGCCTCGGAACGCATTTCCTGGGGCCTGATTTTTCAGTCGTCTCCGATGACGGCTAGGGCTACGTTTAGGTTTGCTCAGGAACAGCGAACCCGGAGGGTCCAGTTGCATGTGGGGCTGCGTTAAGGCTCCCCTGGGGAGATCACTTGTACCCAAAGCCTTCCTTTGGGGGCACTTTTGGATGGTCCGAAGGGGCTCGCAACGCATTTCCTGGGTCCTGATTTTTCACTTGTCTTCGATGCCGGCTAGGGCTATGTTTAGGGATGCTCGGAAACAGCGAACCCGGAGGGTCCAGTTGCATGTGGGGCTGCGTAAAGGCTCCCCTGGGGAGTTCACTTGTACCCAAAGCCTTCCTTTGGTGACACTTTTGGATGGTCCAAAGGGGCTTGCAACGCGTTTTCTGGGGCCCGGGTTTTCAGTCTTCTCCCAAGCCGGCTAGTGATATATTTAGGGTTGCTCGGAAAAATCGAATCCGGAGGGTCCAGTTGCATGTGGGGCTGCGTAAAGGCTCCCCTGGGGAGTTCTCTTGTATCCAAAGCCTTCCTTTGGGGGCACTTTTGGATGGTCCGAAGGGGCTCGCAACGCATTTCCTGGGGCCTGATTTTTCAGTCGTCATCGATGCCGGCTAGGGCTATGTTTAGGGATGCTCGGAAACAGCGAACCCGGAGGGTCCAGTTGCATGTGGGGCTGCGTAAAGGCTCCCCTGGGGACTTCACTTGTACCCAAAGCCTTTCGTTGGGGGCACTTTTGGATCGTCCAAAGGGGCTCGCAACGCATTTCCTGGGGCCTGATTTTTCATTCTTCTTCGATGCCGGCTAGGGTTATGTTTAGGGATGCTCGGAAACAGCGAACCCGGAGGGTCCAGTTGCATGTGGGGCTGTGTAAAGGCTCCCCTGGGGAGTTCACTTGTACCCAAAGCCTTTCTTTGGGGGCACTTTTGGTGGTCCAAAGGGGCTCGCAACGCATTTCCTGGGGCCTGATTTTTCAGTCGTCTCCGATGACGGCTAGGGCTACGTTTAGGTTTGCTCAGAAACAGCGAATCCGGAGGGTCCAGTTGCATGTGGGGCTGCGTAAAGGCTCCCCTGGGGAGTTCACTTGTACCCAAAGCCTTCCTTCGGGGGCACTTTTGGATTGTCCAAAGGGGCTTGCAACGTGTTTTCTGGGGCCCGGGTTTTCAGTCTTCTCCCATGCTGGCTAGTGATATATTTAGGTTTGGTCGGAAAAATCGAACCCGGAGGGTCCAGTTGCATGTGGGGCTGCGTAAAGGCTCCCCTGGGGAGTTCACTTGTACCCAAAGCCTTCCTTTGGGGGCACTTTTGGATGGGCGAAAAGGACTCGGACCGCATTTCCTGGGGCCTGATTTTTCAGTCGTCATCGATGTGGCTAGGGCTATGTTTAGGGATGCTCGGAAACAGCGAACCCGGAGGGTCCAGTTGCATGTGGGGTTGCGTAAAGGCTCCCCTGGGGAGTTCACTTGTACCCAAAGCCTTCCTTTGGGGGCACTTTTGGATGGGCAAAAAGGGCTCGCAACGCATTTCCTGGGGCCTGATTTTTCACTCGTCTCCGATGCCGTCTAGGACTATGTTTAGGGATGCTCGGAAAGAGCGAACCCGGAGGGTCCAGTTGCATGTGGGGCTGCGTAAAGGCTCCCCTGGGGAGTTCAGTTGTACCCAAAGCTTTCCTTTGGGGGCAGTTTTGGATGGGCGAAAAGGGCTCGCAACGCATTTCCTGGGGCCTGATTTTTCAGTCGTCTCCGATGACGGCTAGGGCTACGTTTAGGTTTGCTCAGGAACAGCGAACCCGGAGGGTCCAGTTGCATGTGGGGCTGCGTAAAGGCTCCCCTGGGGAGTTCACTTGTACCCAAAGCCTTCCTTTGCGGGCACTTTTGAATGAGCGAAAAGGGCTCGCAACGCATTTCCTGGGGCCTGATTTTTCACTTGTCTCCGATGACGGCTAGGGCTATGTATAGGTTTCCTTAGGAACAGCGAACCCGGAGGGTCCAGTTGCATGTGGGGCTGCGTAAAGGCTCCCCTGGGGAGATCACTTGTACCCAAAGCCTTCCTTTGGGGGCACTTTTGGATGGTCCGAAGGGGCTCGCAACGCATTTCCTGGGGCCTGATTTTTCAGTCGTCTCCGATGACGGCTAGGGCTACGTTTAGGTTTGCTCATGAACAGCGAACCCGGAGGGTCCAGTTGCATGTGGGGCTGCGTAAAGGCTCCCCTGGGGAGTTCACTTGTACCCAAAGCCTTCCTTTGGTGATACTTTTGGATGGTCCAAAGGGGCTTGCAACGCGTTTTCTGGGGCCCGGGTTTTCAGTCTTCTCCCATGCCGGCTAATGATATATTTAAGTTTGCTCGGAAAAATCGAACCCGGAGGGTCCAGTTGCATGTGGGGCTGCGTAAAGGCTCCCCTGGGGAGTTCACTTGTACCCAAAGCCTTCCTTTGGGGGCACTTTTGGATGGGCAAAAAGGGCTCGCAACGCATTTCCTGGGGCTTGATTTTTCAGTCGTTTCTATGCCGGCTAGGGCTATGTTTAGGGATGCTCGGAAACAGCGAACCCGGAGGGTCCAGTTGCATGTGGAGCTGCGTAAAGGCTCCACTGGGGAGTTCACTTGTACCCAAAGCCTTCCTTTGGGGGCACTTTTGGATGGGCGAAAAGGGCTCGCCACGCATTTCCTGGGGCCTGATTTTTCAGTCGTCTCCGATGACGGCTAGGGCTACGTTTAGGTTTGCTCATGAACAGAGAACCCGGAGGGTCCAGTTGCATGTGCGGCTGCGTAAAGGCTCCCCTGGGGAGTTCTCTTGTACCCAAAGCCTTCCTTTGGTGACACTTTTGGATGGTCCAAAGGGGCTTGCAACGCGTTTTCTGGGGCCCGGGTTTTCAGTCTTCTCCCATGCCGGTTAGGGATATAATTAGGGTTGCTCGGAAAAATCGAACCCGAAGGGTCCAGTTGCATGTGGGGCTGCGTAAAGGCTCCCCTGGGAACTTCAGATGTACCCAAAGCCTTCCTTTGGTGACACTATTGGATGGTCCAAAGGGGCTTGCAACGCGTTTTCTCTGGCCCGGGTTTTCAGTCTTCTCCCATGCCGGCTAGTGATATATTTAGGGTTGCTCGGAAAAATTGAACCCGGAGGGTCCAGTTGCATGTGGGGCTGCGTAAAGGCTCCCCTGGGGAGTTCTCTTGTACCCAAAGTCTTCCTTTGGGGGCACATTTGGATGGGCGAAAAGGCCTCGGAACGCATTTCCTGGGGCCTGATTTTTCAGTCGTCTCCGATGACGGCTAGGGCTACGTTTAGTTTTGCTCAGGAACAGCGAACCCGGAGGGTCCAGTTGCATGTGGGGCTGCGTAAAGGCTCCCCTGGGGAGTTCACTTGTACCCAAAGCCTTCCTTTGGGGGCACTTTTGGATGGTCCAAAGGGGCTCGCAACGCATTTCCTGGGGCCTGATTTTTCAGTCGTCTCCGATGACGGCTAGGGCTACGTTTAGGTTTGCTCATGAACAGCGAACCCGGAGGGTCCAGTTGCATGTGGGGCTGCGTAAAGGCTCCCCTGGGGAGTTCACTTGTACCCAAAGCCTTCCTTTGGGGGCACTTTTGGATGGACGAAAAGGGCTTGCAACGCATTTCCTAGGGTCTGATTTTTCAGTCGACTTCGATGCCGGCTACGGCTATGTTTAGGGATGCTCGGAAAAATCGAACCCGGAGGGTCCAGTTGCATGTGGGGCTGCGTAAAGGCTCCCCTGGGGAGTTCACTTGTACCCAAATTCTTCCTTTGGGGGCACTTTTGTATGGACGAAAAGGGCTCGCAACGCATTTCCTGGGGTCAGATTTTTCAGTCGTCATCGATGCCGGCTAGGGCTATGTTTAGGGATGCTCGGAAACATCGAACCCGGAGGGTCCAGTTGCATGTGGGGCTGCGTAAAGGCTCCCCTGGGGAGTTCACTTGTACCCAAAGCCTTCCTTTGGGGGCACATTTGGATGGGCGAAAAGGACTCGCAACGCATTTCCTGGGGCCTGATTTTTCACTCGTCATCGATGCCGGCTAGGGCTATGTTTAGGGATGTTCGTAAACAGCGAACCCGGAGGGTCCAGTTGCATGTGGGGCTGCATAAAGGCTCCCCTGGGGAGTTCACTTGTACCCAAAGCCTTCCTTTGGGGGCACTTTTGGATGGGCAAAAAGGGCTCGCAACGCATTTCCTGGGGCTTGATTTTTCAGTCGTTTCTATGCCGGCTAGGGCTATGTTTAGGGATGCTCGGAAACAGCGAACCCGGAGGGTCCAGTTGCATGTGGAGCTGCGTAAAGGCTCCCCTGGGGAGTTCACTTGTACCCAAAGCCTTCCTTTGGGGGCACTTTTGGATGGGCGAAAAGGGCTCGCCACGCATTTCCTGGGGCCTGATTTTTCAGTCGTCTCCGATGACGGCTAGGGCTACGTTTAGGTTTGCTCATGAACAGAGAACCCGGAGGGTCCAGTTGCATGTGCGGCTGCGTAAAGGCTCCCCTGGGGAGTTCTCTTGTACCCAAAGCCTTCCTTTGGTGACACTTTTGGATGGTCCAAAGGGGCTTGCAACGCGTTTTCTGGGGCCCGGGTTTTCAGTCTTCTCCCATGCCGGTTAGGGATATAATTAGGGTTGCTCGGAAAAATCGAACCCGAAGGGTCCAGTTGCATGTGGGGCTGCGTAAAGGCTCCCCTGGGAACTTCAGATGTACCCAAAGCCTTCCTTTGGTGACACTATTGGATGGTCCAAAGGGGCTTGCAACGCGTTTTCTCTGGCCCGGGTTTTCAGTCTTCTCCCATGCCGGCTAGTGATATATTTAGGGTTGCTCGGAAAAATTGAACCCGGAGGGTCCAGTTGCATGTGGGGCTGCGTAAAGGCTCCCCTGGGGAGTTCACTTGTACCCAAAGCCTTCCTTTGGGGGCACTTTTGAATGAGCGAAAAGGGCTCGCAACGCATTTCCTGGGGCCTGATTTTTCACTTGTCTCCGATGACGGCTAGGGCTATGTATAGGTTTGCTTAGGAACAGCGAACCCGGAGGGTCCAGTTGCATGTGGGGCTGCGTAAAGGCTCCCCTGGGGAGATCACTTGTACCCAAAGCCTTCCTTTGGGGGCACTTTTGGATGGTCCGAAGGGGCTCGCAACGCATTTCCTGGGGCCTGATTTTTCAGTCGTCTCCGATGACGGCTAGGGCTACGTTTAGGTTTGCTCAGGAACAGCGAACCCGGAGGGTCCAGTTGCATGTGGGGCTGCGTAAAGGCTCCCCTGGGGAGTTCACTTGTACCCAAAGCCTTCCTTTGGTGATACTTTTGGATGGTCCAAAGGGGCTTGCAACGCGTTTTCTGGGGCCCGGGTTTTCAGTCTTCTCCCATGCCGGCTAATGATATATTTAAGTTTGCTCGGAAAAATCGAACCCGGAGGGTCCAGTTGCATGTGGGGCTGCGTAAAGGCTCCCCTGGGGAGTTCACTTGTACCCAAATTCTTCCTTTGGGGGCACTTTTGGATGGACGAAAAGGGCTCGCAACGCATTTCCTGGGGTCAGATTTTTCAGTCGTCATCGATGCCGGGTAGTGATATATTTAAGTTTGCTCGGAAAAATCGAACCCGGAGGGTCCAGTTGCATGTGGGGCTGCGTAAAGGCTCCCCTGGGGAGTTCACTTGTACCCAAAGCCTTCCTTTGGGGGCACATTTGGATGGGCGAAAAGGCCTCGCAACGCATTTCCTGGGGCCTGATTTTTCACTCGTCTCCGATGCTGTCTAGGACTATGTTTAGGGATGCTCGGAAACAGCGAACCCGGAGGGTCCAGTTGCATGTGGGGCTGCGTAAAGGCTCCCCTGGGGAGTTCTCTTGTACCCAAAGCCTTCCTTTGGTGACACTTTTGGATGGTCCAAAGGGGCTTGCAACGCGTTTTCTGGGGCCCGGGTTTTCAGTCTTCTCCCATGCCGGCTAGTGATATACTTAGGGTTGCTCGGAAAAATTGAACCCGGAGGGTCCAGTTGCATGTGGGGCTGCGTAAAGGCTCCCCTGGGGAGTTCACTTGTACCCAAAGCCTTCCTTTGGGGGCACTTTTGGATGGGCGAAAAGGGCTCGCAACGCATTTCCTGGGGCCTGATTTTTCACTCGTCTCCGATGACGGCTAGGGCTACGTTTAGGTTTGCTCATGAACAGCGAACCCGGAGGGTCCAGTTGCATATGGGACTGCGTAAAGGATCCCCTGGGGAGTTCTCTTTTACCCAATGTCTTCCTTTGCGGGCACTTTTGGATGGTCCAAAGGGGCTCGCAACGCATATCCTGGGGCCTGCTTTTTCAGTCGTCTCCGATGACGGCTAGGGCTACGTTTTGGTTTGCTCAAGAACAGCGAACCCGGAGGGTCCAGTTGCATGTGGGGCTGCGTAAAGGCTCCTCTGGGGAGATCACTTGTACCCAAAGCCTTTCTTTGCGGGCACTTTTGGATGGTCCAAAGGGGCTTGCAACGCATTTCCTGGGGCTTGATTTTTCATTTGTCTTCGATGACGGCTAGGGCTACGTTTAGGTTTGCTCATGAACAGCGAGCCCGGAGGGTCCAGTTGCATGTGGGGCTGCGTAAAGGCTCCCCTGGGGAGTTCACTTGTACCCAAAGCCTTCCTTTGGGGGCACTTTTGGATGGGCGAAAAGGGCTCGGAACGCATTTCCTGGGGCCTGATTTTTCATTCTTCTTCGATGCCGGCTAGGGCTATGTTTAGGGATGCTCGGAAACAGCGAACCCGGAGGGTCCAGTTGCATGTGAGGCTGTGTAAAGGCTCCCCTGGGGAGTTCACTTGTACCCAAAGCCTTCCTTTGCGGGCACTTTTGGATGGGCGAAAAGGCCTCGGAACGCATTTCCTGGGGCCTGATTTTTCACTCGTCTCCGATGACGGCTAGGGCTACGTTTAGGTTTGCTCAGGAACAGCGAACCCGGAGGGTCCAGTTGCATGTGGGGCTGCGTAAAGGCTCCCCTGGGGAGATCACTTGTACCCAAAGCCTTCCTTTGCGGGCACTTTTGGATTGTCCAAAGGGGCTTGCAACGCATTTCCTGGGGTCTGATTTTTCACTCGTCTCCGATGACGGCTAGGGCTATGTTTAGGGATGCTCGGAAACAGCGAACCCGGAGGGTCCAGTTGCATGTGGGGCTGTGTAAAGGCTCCCCTGGGGAGTTCACTTGTACCCAAAGCCTTCCTTTGGTGACACCTTTGGATGGTCCCAAGGGGCTTGAAACGCGTTTTCTCTGGCCCGGGTTTTCAGTCTTCTCCCATGCCGGCTAGTGATATATTTAGGTTTGCTCGGAAAAATCGAACCCGGAGGGTCCAGTTGCATGTGGGCCTACGTAAAGGCTCCCCTCGGGAGTTCACTTGTACCCAAAGCCTTCCTTTGGGGGCACTTTTGGATGGGCGAAAAGGGCTCGCAACGCATTTCCTGGGGCCTGATTTTTCAGTCGACTTCGATGCCGGCTAGGGCTATGTTTAGGGATGCTCGGAAACATCGAACCCGGAGGGTCCAGTTGCATGTGGGGCTGTGTAAAGTCTCCCCTGGGGAGTTCACTTGTACCCAAAGCCTTCCTTTGGGGGCACTTTTGGATGGGCGAAAAGGGCTCGCAACGCATTTCCTGGGGCCTGATTTTTCAGTCGACTTCGATGCCGGCTAGGGCTATGTTTAGGGATGCTCGGAAACAGCGAACCCGGAGGGTCCAGTTGCATGTGGGGCTGCGTAAAGGCTCCCCTGGGGAGTTCACTTGTACCCAAAGCCTTCCTTTGGGGGCACTTTTGGATGGGCAAAAAGGGCTCGAAACGCATTTCCTGGGGCCTGATTTTTCACTCGTCTCTGATGCCGTCTAGGACTGTTTAGGCATGCTCGGAAACAGCGAACCCGGAGGGTCCAGTTGCACGTGGGGCTGCGTAAAGGCTCCCCTGGGGAGTTCAGTTGTACCCAAAGCCTTCCTTTGGGGGCACTTTTGGATGGGCGAAAAGGCCTCGGAACGCATTTCCTGGGGCCTGATTTTTCAGTCGTCTCCGATGACGGCTAGGGCTACGTTTAGGTTTGATCAGGAACAGCGAACCCGGAGGGTCCAGTTGCATGTGGGGCTGCGTTAAGGCTCCCCTGGGGAGATCACTTGTACCCAAAGCCTTCCTTTGCGGGCACTTTTGGATGGTCCGAAGGGGCTCGCAACGCATTTCCTGGGTCCTGATTTTTCACTTGTCTTCGATGCCGGCTAGGGCTATGTTTAGGGATGCTCGGAAACAGCGAACCCGGAGGGTCCAGTTGCATGTGGGGCTGCGTAAAGGCTCCCCTGGGGAGTTCACTTGTACCCAAAGCCTTCCTTTGGTGACACTTTTGGATGGTCCAAAGGGGCTTGCAACGCGTTTTCTGGGGCCCGGGTTTTCAGTCTTCTCCCAAGCCGGCTTGTGATATATTTAGGGTTGCTCGGAAAAATCGAATCCGGAGGGTCCAGTTGCATGTGGGGCTGCGTAAAGGCTCCCCTGGGGAGTTCTCTTGTATCCAAAGCCTTCCTTTGGGGGCACTTTTGGATGGTCCGAAGGGGCTCGCAACGCATTTCCTGGGGCCTGATTTTTCAGTCGTCATCGATGCCGGCTAGGGCTATGTTTAGGGATGCTCGGAAACAGCGAACCCGGAGGGTCCAGTTGCATGTGGGGCTGCGTAAAGGCTCCCCTGGGGACTTCACTTGTACCCAAAGCCTTTCTTTGGGGGCACTTTTGGATCGTCCAAAGGGGCTCGCAACGCATTTCCTGGGGCCTGATTTTTCATTCTTCTTCGATGCCGGCTAGGGTTATGTTTAGGGATGCTCGGAAACAGCGAACCCGGAGGGTCCAGTTGCATGTGGGGCTGTGTAAAGGCTCCCCTGGGGAGTTCACTTGTACCCAAAGCCTTTCTTTGGGGGCACTTTTGGATGGACGAAAAGGGCTCGCAACGCATTTCCTGGGGCCTGATTTTTCAGTCGTCTCCGATGACGGCTAGGGCTACGTTTAGGTTTGCTCAGGAACAGCGAATCCGGAGGGTCCAGTTGCATGTGGGGCTGCGTAAAGGCTCCCCTGGGGAGTTCACTTGTACCCAAAGCCTTCCTTCGGGGGCACTTTTGGATTGTCCAAAGGGGCTTGCAACGTGTTTTCTGGGGCCCGGGTTTTCAGTCTTCTCCCATGCTGGCTAGTGATATATTTAGGGTTGGTCGGAAAAATCTAACCCGGAGGGTCCAGTTGCATGTGGGGCTGCGTAAAGGCTCCCCTGGGGAGTTCTCTTGTATCCAAAGCCTTCCTTTGGGGGCACTTTTGGATGGGCGAAAAGGACTCGGACCGCATTTCCTGGGGCCTGATTTTTCAGTCGTCATCGATGTGGCTAGGGCTATGTTTAGGGATGCTCGGAAACAGCGAACCCGGAGGGTCCAGTTGCATGTGGGGTTGCGTAAAGGCTCCCCTGGGGAGTTCACTTGTACCCAAAGCCTTCCTTTGGGGGCACTTTTGGATGGGCAAAAAGGGCTCGCAACGCATTTCCTGGGGCCTGATTTTTCACTCGTCTCCGATGCCGTCTAGGACTATGTTTAGGGATGCTCGGAAAGAGCGAACCCGGAGGGTCCAGTTGCATGTGGGGCTGCGTAAAGGCTCCCCTGGGGAGTTCAGTTGTACCCAAAGCCTTCCTTTGGGGGCAGTTTTGGATGGGCGAAAAGGGCTCGCAACGCATTTCCTGGGGCCTGATTTTTCAGTCGTCTCCGATGACGGCTAGGGCTACGTTTAGGTTTGCTCAGGAACAGCGAACCCGGAGGGTCCAGTTGCATGTGGGGCTGCGTAAAGGCTCCCCTGGGGAGTTCACTTGTACCCAAAGCCTTCCTTTGCGGGCACTTTTGAATGAGCGAAAAGGGCTCGCAACGCATTTCCTGGGGCCTGATTTTTCACTTGTCTCCGATGACGGCTAGGGCTATGTATAGGTTTGCTTAGGAACAGCGAACCCGGAGGGTCCAGTTGCATGTGGGGCTGCGTAAAGGCTCCCCTGGGGAGTTCACTTGTACCCAAAGCCTTCCTTTGGTGATACTTTTGGATGGTCCAAAGGGGCTTGCAACGCGTTTTCTGGGGCCCGGGTTTTCAGTCTTCTCCCATGCCGGCTAATGATATATTTAAGTTTGCTCGGAAAAATCGAACCCGGAGGGTCCAGTTGCATGTGGGGCTGCGTAAAGGCTCCCCTGGGGAGTTCACTTGTACCCAAATTCTTCCTTTGGGGGCACTTTTGGATGGACGAAAAGGGCTCGCAACGCATTTCCTGGGGTCAGATTTTTCAGTCGTCATCGATGCCGGGTAGTGATATATTTAAGTTTGCTCGGAAAAATCGAACCCGGAGGGTCCAGTTGCATGTGGGGCTGCGTAAAGGCTCCCCTGGGGAGTTCACTTGTACACAAAGCCTTCCTTTGGGGGCACATTTGGATGGGCGAAAAGGCCTCGCAACGCATTTCCTGGGGCCTGCTTTTTCACTCGTCTCCGATGCTGTCTAGGACTATGTTTAGGGATGCTCGGAAACAGCGAACCCGGAGGGTCCAGTTGCATGTGGGGCTGCGTAAAGGCTCCCCTGGGGAGTTCTCTTGTACCCAAAGCCTTCCTTTGGTGACACTTTTGGATGGTCCAAAGGGGCTTGCAACGCGTTTTCTGGGGCCCGGGTTTTCAGTCTTCTCCCATGCCGGCTAGTGATATACTTAGGGTTGCTCGGAAAAATTGAACCCGGAGGGTCCAGTTGCATGTGGGGCTGCGTAAAGGCTCCCCTGGGGAGTTCACTTGTACCCAAAGCCTTCCTTTGCAGGCACTTTTGGATGGACGAAAAGGGCTCGCAACGCATTTCCTGGGGCCTGATTTTTCACTCGTCTCCGATGACGGCTAGGGCTACGTTTAGGTTTGCTCATGAACAGCGAACCCGGAGGGTCCAGTTGCATATGGGACTGCGTAAAGGATCCCCTGGGGAGTTCTCTTTTACCCAATGTCTTCCTTTGCGGGCACTTTTGGATGGTCCAAAGGGGCTCACAACGCATATCCTGGGGCCTGATTTTTCACTCGTCTCCGATGACGGCTAGGGCTACGTTTTGGTTTGCTCAAGAACAGCGAACCCGGAGGGTCCAGTTGGATGTGGGGCTGCGTAAAGGCTCCCCTGGGGAGATCACTTGTACCCAAAGCCTTTCTTTGCGGGCACTTTTGGATGGTCCAAAGGGGCTTGCAACGCATTTCCTGGGACCTGATTTTTCATTTGTCTTCGATGACGGCTAGGGCTACGTTTAGGTTTGCTCATGAACAGCGAGCCCGGAGGGTCCAGTTGCATGTGGGGCTGCGTAAAGGCTCCCCTGGGGAGTTCACTTGTACCCAAAGCCTTCCTTTGGGGGCACTTTTGGATGGGCGAAAAGGGCTCGGAACGCATTTCCTGGGGCCTGATTTTTCATTCTTCTTCGATGCCGGCTAGGGCTATGTTTAGGGATGCTCGGAAACAGCGAACCCGGAGGGTCCAGTTGCATGTGGGGCTGTGTAAAGGCTCCCCTGGGGAGTTCACTTGTACCCAAAGCCTTCCTTTGCGGGCACTTTTGGATGGGCGAAAAGGCCTCGGAACGCATTTCCTGGGGCCTGATTTTTCACTCGTCTCCGATGACGGCTAGGGCTACGTTTAGGTTTGCTCAGGAACAGCGAACCCGGAGGGTCCAGTTGCATGTGGGGCTGCGTAAAGGCTCCCCTGGGGAGATCACTTGTACCCAAAGCCTTCCTTTGCGGGCACTTTTGGATTGTCCAAAGGGGCTTGCAATGCATTTCCTGGGGCCTGATTTTTCAGTCGACTTCGATGCCGGCTAGGGATATGTTTAGGGATGCTCGGAAACAGCGAACCCGGAGGGTCCAGTTGCATGTGGGGCTGCGTAAAGGCTCCCCTGGGGAGTTCACTTGTACCCAAAGCCTTCCTTTGGTGACACCTTTGGATGGTCCCAAGGGGCTTGAAACGCGTTTTCTCTGGCCCGGGTTTTCAGTCTTCTCCCATGCCGGCTAGTGATATATTTAGGTTTGCTCGGAAAAATCGAACCCGGAGGGTCCAGTTGCATGTGGGCCTACGTAAAGGCTCCCCTCGGGAGTTCACTTGTACCCAAAGCCTTCCTTTGGGGGCACTTTTGGATGGGCGAAAAGGGCTCGCAACGCATTTCCTGGGGCCTGATTTTTCAGTCGACTTCGATGCCGGCTAGGGCTATGTTTAGGGATGCTCGGAAACAGCGAACCCGGAGGGTCCAGTTGCATGTGGGGCTGCGTAAAGGCTCCCCTGGGGAGTTCACTTGTACCCAAAGCCTTCCTTTGGGGGCACTTTTGGATGGGCAAAAAGGGCTCGCAACGCATTTCCTGGGGCCTGATTTTTCACTCGTCTCTGATGCCGTCTAGGACTGTTTAGGCATGCTCGGAAACAGCGAACCCGGAGGGTCCAGTTGCACGTGGGGCTGCGTAAAGGCTCCCCTGGGGAGTTCAGTTGTACCCAAAGCCTTCCTTTGGGGGCACTTTTGGATGGGCGAAAAGGCCTCGGAACGCATTTCCTGGGGCCTGATTTTTCAGTCGTCTCCGATGACGGCTAGGGCTACGTTTAGGTTTGCTCAGGAACAGCGAACCCGGAGGGTCCAGTTGCATGTGGGGCTGCGTTAAGGCTCCCCTGGGGAGATCACTTGTACCCAAAGCCTTCCTTTGGGGGCACTTTTGGATGGTCCGAAGGGGCTCGCAACGCATTTCCTGGGTCCTGATTTTTCACTTGTCTTCGATGCCGGCTAGGGCTATGTTTAGGGATGCTCGGAAACAGCGAACCCGGAGGGTCCAGTTGCATGTGGGGCTGCGTAAAGGCTCCCCTGGGGAGTTCACTTGTACCCAAAGCCTTCCTTTGGGGGCACTTTTGGATGGTCCAAAGGGGCTTGCAACGCGTTTTCTGGGGCCCGGGTTTTCAGTCTTCTCCCAAGCCGGCTAGTGATATATTTAGGGTTGCTCGGAAAAATCGAATCCGGAGGGTCCAGTTGCATGTGGGGCTGCGTAAAGGCTCCCCTGGGGAGTTCTCTTGTACCCAAAGCCTTCCTTTGGGGGCACTTTTGGATGGTCCGAAGGGGCTCGCAACGCATTTCCTGGGGCCTGATTTTTCAGTCGTCATCGATGCCGGCTAGGGCTATGTTTAGGGATGCTCGGAAACAGCGAACCCGGAGGGTCCAGTTGCATGTGGGGCTGCGTAAAGGCTCCCCTGGGGACTTCACTTGTACCCAAAGCCTTTCTTTGGGGGCACTTTTGGATCGTCCAAAGGGGCTCGCAACGCATTTCCTGGGGCCTGATTTTTCATTCTTCTTCGATGCCGGCTAGGGTTATGTTTATGGATGCTCGGAAACAGCGAACCCGGAGGGTCCAGTTGCATGTGGGGCTGTGTAAAGGCTCCCCTGGGGAGTTCACTTGTACCCAAAGCCTTCCTTTGGGGGCACTTTTGGATGGTCCTAAGGGGCTCGCAACGCATTTCCTGGGTCCTGATTTTTCACATGTCTTCGATGCCTGCTAGGGCTATGTTTAGGGATGCTCGGAAACAGCGAACCCGGAGGGTCCAGTTGCATGTGGGGCTGCGTAAAGGCTCCCCTGGGGAGATCACTTGTACCCAAAGCCTTCCTTTGCGGGCACTTTTGGATGGGAAAAAAGGGCTCGCAACGCATTTCCTTGGGCCTGATTTTTCACTCGTCTCTGATGCCGTCTAGGACTGTTTAGGGATGCTCGGAAACAGCGAACCCGGAGGGTCCAGTTGCATGTGGGGCTGCGTAAAGGCTCCCCTGGGGAGTTCACTTGTACCCAAAGCCTTCCTTTGGGGGCACTTTTGGATGGGCGAAAAGGCCTCGGAACGCATTTCCTGGGGCCTGATTTTTCAGTCGTCTCCGATGACGGCTAGGGCTACGTTTAGGTTTGCTCAGGAACAGCGAACCCGGAGGGTCCAGTTGCATGTGGGGCTGCGTAAAGGCTCCCCTGGGGAGATCACTTGTACCCAAAGCCTTCCTTTGGGGGCACTTTTGGATGGTCCGAAGGGGCTCGCGACGCATTTCCTGGGTCCTGATTTTTCACATGTCTTCGATGCCGGCTAGGGCTATGTTTAGGGATGCTCGGAAACAGCGAACCCGGAGGGTCCAGTTGCATGTGGGGCTGCGTAAAGGCTCCCCTGGGGAGTTCACTTGTACCCAAAGCCTTCCTTTGGTGACACTTTTGGATGGTCCAAAGGGGCTTGCAACGCATTTTCTGGGGCCCGAGTTTTCAGTCTTCTCCCAAGCCAGCTAGTGATATATTTAGGGTTGCTCGGAAAAATCGAACCCGGATGGTCCAGTTGCATGTGGGGCTGCGTAAAGGCTCCCCTGGGGAGTTCACTTGTACCCAAAGCCTTCCTTTGGTGACACCTTTGGATGGTCCCAAGGGGCTTGAAACGCGTTTTCTCTGGCCCGGGTTTTCAGTCTTCTCCCATGCCGGCTAGTGATATATTTAGGTTTGCTCGGAAAAATCGAACCCGGAGGGTCCAGTTGCATGTGGGCCTACGTAAAGGCTCCCCTCGGGAGTTCACTTGTACCCAAAGCCTTCCTTTGGGGGCACTTTTGGATGGGCGAAAAGGGCTCGCAACGCATTTCCTGGGGCCTGATTTTTCAGTCGACTTCGATGCCGGCTAGGGCTATGTTTAGGGATGCTCGGAAACATCGAACCCGGAGGGTCCAGTTGCATGTGGGGCTGTGTAAAGTCTCCCCTGGGGAGTTCACTTGTACCCAAAGCCTTCCTTTGGGGGCACTTTTGGATGGGCGAAAAGGGCTCGCAACGCATTTCCTGGGGCCTGATTTTTCACTCGTCATCGATGCCGGCTAGGGCTATGTTTAGGGATGCTCGGAAACAGCGAACCCGGAGGGTCCAGTTGCATGTGGGGCTGCGTAAAGGCTCCCCTGGGGACTTCACTTGTACCCAAAGCCTTCCTTTGGGGGCACTTTTGGATGGGCAAAAAGGGCTCGCAACGCATTTCCTGGGGCCTGATTTTTCACTCGTCTCTGATGCCGTCTAGGACTGTTTAGGCATGCTCGGAAACAGCGAACCCGGAGGGTCCAGTTGCACGTGGGGCTGCGTAAAGGCTCCCCTGGGGAGTTCAGTTGTACCCAAAGCCTTCCTTTGGGGGCACTTTTGGATGGGCGAAAAGGCCTCGGAACGCATTTCCTGGGGCCTGATTTTTCAGTCGTCTCCGATGACGGCTAGGGCTACGTTTAGGTTTGCTCAGGAACAGCGAACCCGGAGGGTCCAGTTGCATGTGGGGCTGCGTTAAGGCTCCCCTGGGGAGATCACTTGTACCCAAAGCCTTCCTTTGGGGGCACTTTTGGATGGTCCGAAGGGGCTCGCAACGCATTTCCTGGGTCCTGATTTTTCACTTGTCTTCGATGCCGGCTAGGGCTATGTTTAGGGATGCTCGGAAACAGCGAACCCGGAGGGTCCAGTTGCATGTGGGGCTGCGTAAAGGCTCCCCTGGGGAGTTCACTTGTACCCAAAGCCTTCCTTTGGGGGCACTTTTGGATGGTCCAAAGGGGCTTGCAACGCGTTTTCTGGGGCCCGGGTTTTCAGTCTTCTCCCAAGCCGGCTAGTGATATATTTAGGGTTGCTCGGAAAAATCGAATCCGGAGGGTCCAGTTGCATGTGGGGCTGCGTAAAGGCTCCCCTGGGGAGTTCTCTTGTATCCAAAGCCTTCCTTTGGGGGCACTTTTGGATGGTCCGAAGGGGCTCGCAACGCATTTCCTGGGGCCTGATTTTTCAGTCGTCATCGATGCCGGCTAGGGCTATGTTTAGGGATGCTCGGAAACAGCGAACCCGGAGGGTCCAGTTGCATGTGGGGCTGCGTAAAGGCTCCCCTGGGGACTTCACTTGTACCCAAAGCCTTTCTTTGGGGGCACTTTTGGATCGTCCAAAGGGGCTCGCAACGCATTTCCTGGGGCCTGATTTTTCATTCTTCTTCGATGCCGGATAGGGTTATGTTTATGGATGCTCGGAAACAGCGAACCCGGAGGGTCCAGTTGCATGTGGGGCTGTGTAAAGGCTCCCCTGGGGAGTTCACTTGTACCCAAAGCCTTTCTTTGGGGGCTCTTTTGGTGGTCCAAAGGGGCTCACAACGCATTTCCTGGGGCCTGATTTTTCAGTCGTCTCCGATGACGGCTAGGGCTACGTTTAGGTTTGCTCAGGAACAGCGAACCCGGAGGGTCCAGCTGCATGTGGGGCTGCGTAAAGGCTCCCCTGGGGAGTTCACTTGTACCCAAAGCCTTCCTTGGGGGGCACTTTTGGATGGTCCAAAGGGGCTTGCAACGCGTTTTCTGGGGCCCGGGTTTTCAGTCTTCTCCCATGCTGGCTAGTGATATATTTAGGGTTGGTCGGAAAAATCGAACCCGGAGGGTCCAGTTGCATGTGGGGCTGCGTAAAGGCTCCCCTGGGGAGTTCACTTGTATCCAAAGCCTTCCTTTGGGGGCACTTTTGGATGGTCCTAAGGGGCTCGCAACGCATTTCCTGGGTCCTGATTTTTCACATGTCTTCGATGCCGGCTAGGGCTATGTTTAGGGATGCTCGGAAACAGCGAACCCGGAGGGTCCAGTTGCATGTGGGGCTGCGTAAAGGCTCCCCTGGGGAGATCACTTGTACCCAAAGCCTTCCTTTGCGGGCACTTTTGGATGGGAAAAAAGGGCTCGCAACGCATTTCCTTGGGCCTGATTTTTCACTCGTCTCTGATGCCGTCTAGGACTGTTTAGGGATGCTCGGAAACAGCGAACCCGGAGGGTCCAGTTGCATGTGGGGCTGCGTAAAGGCTCCCCTGGGGAGTTCACTTGTACCCAAAGCCTTCCTTTGGGGGCACTTTTGGATGGGCGAAAAGGCCTCGGAACGCATTTCCTGGGGCCTGATTTTTCAGTCGTCTCCGATGACGGCTAGGGCTACGTTTAGGTTTGCTCAGGAACAGCGAACCCGGAGGGTCCAGTTGCATGTGGGGCTGCGTAAAGGCTCCCCTGGGGAGATCACTTGTACCCAAAGCCTTCCTTTGGGGGCACTTTTGGATGGTCCGAAGGGGCTCGCAACGCATTTCCTGGGTCCTGATTTTTCACATGTCTTCGATGCCGGCTAGGGCTATGTTTAGGGATGCTCGGAAACAGCGAACCCGGAGGGTCCAGTTGCATGTGGGGCTGCGTAAAGGCTCCCCTGGGGAGTTCACTTGTACCCAAAGCCTTCCTTTGGTGACACTTTTGGATGGTCCAAAGGGGCTTGCAACGCATTTTCTGGGGCCCGAGTTTTCAGTCTTCTCCCAAGCCAGCTAGTGATATATTTAGGGTTGCTCGGAAAAATCGAACCCGGATGGTCCAGTTGCATGTGGGGCTGCGTAAAGGCTCCCCTGGGGAGTTCACTTGTATCCAAAGCCTTCCTTTGGGGGCACTTTTGGATGGTCCGAAGGGGCTCGCAACGCATTTCCTGGGGCCTGATTTGTCAGTCGTCATCGATGCCGGCTAGTGCTATGTTTAGGGATGCTCGGAAACAGCGAACCCGGAGGGTCCAGTTGCATGTGGGGCTGCGTAAAGGCTCCCCTGGGGAGTTCACTTGTACCCAAAGCCTTTCTTTGGGGGCACTTTTGGATGGGCGAAAAGGGCTCGGAACGCATTTCCTGGGGCCTGATTTTTCATTCTTCTTCGATGCCGGCTAGGGCTACGTTTAGGTTTGCTCATGAACAGCGAGCCCGGAGGGTCCAGTTGCATGTGGGGCTGCGTAAAGACTCCCCTGGGGAGTTCACTTGTACCCAAAGCCTTCCTTTGGGGGCACTTTTGGATGGTCCAAAGGGGCTTGCAACACGATTTCTGGGGCCTGGGTTTTCAGTCTTCTCCCAACTCAGCTAATGATATATTTAGGGTTGCTCGGAAAAATCGAACCCGGAGGGTCCAGTTGCATGTGGGGCTGCGTAAAGGCTCCCCTGGGGAGTTCACTTGTACCCAAAGCCTTTCTTTGGGGGCACTTTTGGATGGGCGAAAAGGGCTCGGAACGCATTTCCTGGGGCCTGATTTTTCATTCTTCTTCGATGCCGGCTAGGGCTACGTTTAGGTTTGCTCATGAACAGCGAACCCGGAGGGTCCAGTTGCATGTGGGGCTGCGTAAAGACTCCCCTGGGGAGTTCACTTGTACCCAAAGCCTTCCTTTGGGGGCACTTTTGGATGGTCCAAAGGGGCTTGCAACACGTTTTCTGGGGCCTGGGTTTTCAGTCTTCTCCCAAGCCAGCTAGTGATATATTTAGGGTTGCTCGGAAAAATCGAACCCGGAGGGTCCAGTTGCATGTGGGGCTGCGTAAAGGCTCCCCTGGGGAGTTCACTTGTACCCAAAGCCTTCCTTTGGGGGCACTTTTGGATGGCCCAAAGGGGCTCGCAACGCATTTCCTGGGGCCTGATTTTTCATTCTTCTTCGATGCCGGCTAGGGCTATGTTTAGGGATGCTCGGAAACAGCGAACCCGGAGGTTCCAGTTGCATGTGGGGCTGTGTAAAGGCTCCCCTGCGGAGATCACTTGTACACAAAGCCTTCCTTTGCGGGCACTTTTGGATCGTCCAAACGGGCTTGCAATGCATTTCCTGGGGCCTGATTTTTCACTCGTCTCCGATGCCGGCTAGGGCTATGTTTAGGGATGCTCGGAAACAGCGAACCCGGAGGGTCCAGTTGCATGTGGGGCTGTGTAAAGGCTCCCCTGGGGAGTTCACTTGTACCCAAAGCCTTCCTTTGGTGACACTTTTGGATGGACCAAAGGGGCTTGCAACGCGTTTTCTGGGGCCCGGGTTTTCAGTCTTCTCCCATGCTGGCTAGTGATATATTTAGGGTTGGTCGGAAAAATCGAACCCGGAGGGTCCAGTTGCATGTGGGGCTGCGTAAAGGCTCCCCTGGGGAGTTCACTTGTACCCAAAGCCTTCCTTTGGGGGCACTTTTGGATGGGCAAAAAGGGCTCGCAACGCATTTCCTGGGGCCTGATTTTTCACTCGTCTCCGATGCCGTCTAGGACTATGTTTAGGGATGCTCGGAAACAGCGAACCCTGAGGGTCCAGTTGCATGTGGGGCTGCGTAAAGGCTCCCCTGGGGAGTTCACTTGTACCCAAAGCCTTCCTTTGGGGGCACTTTTGGATGGGCGAAAAGGCCTCGGAACGCATTTCCTGGGGCCTGATTTTTCAGTCGTCTCCGATGACGGCTAGGGCTACGTTTAGGTTTGCTCAGGAACAGCGAACCCGGAGGGTCCAGTTGCATGTGGGGCTGCGTTAAGGCTCCCCTGGGGAGATCACTTGTACCCAAAGCCTTCCTTTGGGGGCACTTTTGGATGGTCCGAAGGGGCTCGCAACGCATTTCCTGGGTCCTGATTTTTCACTTGTCTTCGATGCCGGCTAGGGCTATGTTTAGGGATGCTCGGAAACAGCGAACCCGGAGGGTCCAGTTGCATGTGGGGCTGCGTAAAGGCTCCCCTGGGGAGTTCACTTGTACCCAAAGCCTTTCTTTGGGGGCACTTTTGGTGGTCCAAAGGGGCTTGCAACGCGTTTTCTGGGGCCCGGGTTTTCAGTCTTCTCCCATGCCGGCTAGTGCTATGTTTAGGGATGCTCGGAAACAGCGAACCCGGAGGGTCCAGCTGCATGTGGGGCTGCGTAAAGGCTCCCCTGGGGAGTTCACTTGTACCCAAAGCCTTCCTTTGGGGGCACTTTTGGATGGACGAAAAGGGCTCGCAAAGCATTTCCTGGGGCCTGATTTTTCAGTCGACTTCGATGCCGGCTAGGGCTATGTTTAGGGATGCTCGGAAACAGCGAACCCGGAGGGTCCAGTTTCATGTGGGGCTGCGTAAAGGCTCCCCTGGGGAGTTCACTTGTACACAAAGCCTTCCTTTGGGGGCACTTTTGGATGGGCAAAAAGGGCTCGCAACGCATTTCCTGGGGCCTGATTTTTCACTCGTCTCTGATGCCGTCTAGGACTGTTTAGGGATGCTCGGAAACAGCGAACCCGGAGGGTCCAGTTGCATGTGGGGCTGCGTAAAGGCTCCCCTGGGGAGTTCACTTGTACCTAAAGTCTTTCTTTGGGGGAACTTTTGGTGGTCCAAAGGGGCTCGCAACACATTTCCTGGGGCCTGATTTTTCAGTCGTCTTGGATGACGGCTAGGGCTACGTTTAGGTTTGCTCAGGAACAGCGAACCCGGAGGGTCCAGTTGCATGTGGGGCTGCGTAAAGGCTCCCCTGGGGAGATCACTTGTACCCAAAGCCTTCCTTTGCGGGCACTTTTGGATGGTCCAAAGGGGCTTGCAACGCATTTCCTGGGGCCTGATTTTTCACTCGTCTCCGATGACGGCTAGGGCTATGTTTAGGGATGCTCGGAAACAGCGAACCCGGAGGGTCCAGTTGCATGTGGGGCTGCGTAAAGGCTCCCCTGGGGAGTTCACTTGTACCCAAAGCCTTTCTTTGGGGGCACTTTTGGTGGTCCAAAGGGGCTCGCAACGCATTTCCTGGGGCCTGATTTTTCAGTCGTCTCCGATGACGGCTAGGGCTACGTTTAGGTTTGCTCAGGAACAGCGAATCCGGAGGGTCCAGTTGCATGTGGGGCTGCGTAAAGGCTCCCCTGGGGAGATCACTTGTACCCAAAGCCTTCCTTTGCGGGCACTTTTGGATCGTCCAAAGGGGCTTGCAACGCATTTCCTGGGGCCTGATTTTTCAGTCGTCTCCGATGACGGCTAGGGCTACGTTTAGGTTTGCTCAGGAACAGCGAATCCGGAGGGTCCAGTTGCATGTGGGGCTGCGTAAAGGCTCCCCTGGGGAGTTCACTTGTACCCAAAGCCTTCCTTTGGGGGCACTTTTGGTGGTCCAAAGGGGCTCGCAACGCATTTCCTGGGGCCTGATTTTTCAGTCGTCTCCGATGACGGCTAGGGCTACGTTTAGGTTTGCTCAGGAACAGCGAATCCGGAGGGTCCAGTTGCATGTGGGGCTGCGTAAAGGCTCCCCTGGGGAGTTCACTTGTACCCAAAGCCTTCCTTCGGGGGCACTTTTGGATTGTCCAAAGGGGCTTGCAACGCATTTCCTGGGGCCTGATTTTTCAGTCGTCTCCGATGACGGCTAGGGCTACGTTTAGGTTTGCTCATGAACAGCGAACCCGGATGGTCCAGTTGCATGTGGGGCTGCGTAAAGGCTCCCCTGGGGAGTTCACTTGTACCCAAAGCCTTCCTTGGGGGGCACTTTTGGATGGTCCAAAGGGGCTCGCAACGCATTTCCTGGGGCCTGATTTTTCACTCGTCTCTGATGCCGTCTAGGACTGTTTAGGGATGCTCGGAAACAGCGAACCCGGAGGGTCCAGTTGCATGTGGGGCTGCGTAAAGGCTCCCCTGGGGAGTTCAGTTGTACCCAAAGCCTTCCTTTGGGGGCACTTTTGGATGGGCGAAAAGGCCTCGGAACGCATTTCCTGGGGCCTGATTTTTCAGTCGTCTCCGATGACGACTAGGGCTACGTTTACGTTTGCTCAGGAACAGCGAACCCGGAGGGTCCAGTTGCATGTGGGGCTGCGTTAAGGCTCCCCTGGGGAGATCACTTGTACCCAAAGCCTTCCTTTGGGGGCACATTTGGATGGTCCGAAGGGGCTCGCAACGCATTTCCTGGGGCCTGATTTTTCACATGTCTTCGATGCCGGCTAGGGGTATGTTTAGGGATGCTCGGAAACAGCGAACCCGGAGGGTCCAGTTGCATGTGGGGCTGCGTAAAGGCTCCCCTGGGGAGTTCACTTGTACCCAAAGCCTTCCTTTGGTGACACTTTTGGATGGTCCAAAGGGGCTTGCAACGCGTTTTCTGGGGCCCGGGTTTTCAGTCTTCTCCCAAGCCGGCTAGTGATATATTTAGGGTTGCTCGGAAAAATCGAACCCGGAGGGTCCAGTTGCATGTGGGGCTGCGTAAAGGCTCCCCTGGGGAGTTCTCTTGTATCCAAAGCCTTCCTTTGGGGGCACTTTTGGATGGTTCGAAGGGGCTCGCAACGCATTTCCTGGGGCCTGATTTTTCAGTCGACTTCGATGCCGGCTAGGGCTATGTTTAGGGATGCTCGGAAACAGCGAACCCGGAGGGTCCAGTTGCATGTGGGGCTGCGTAAAGGCTCCCCTGGGGAGTTCACTTGTACCCAAAGCCTTCCTTTGGGGGCACTTTTGGATGGGAAAAAAGGGCTCGCAACGCATTTCCTTGGGCCTGATTTTTCACTCGTCTCTGATGCCGTCTAGGACTGTTTAGGGATGCTCGGAAACAGCGAACCCGGAGGGTCCAGTTGCATGTGGGGCTGCGTAAAGGCTCCCCTGGGGAGTTCACTTGTACCCAAAGCCTTCCTTTGGGGGCACTTTTGGATGGGCGAAAAGGCCTCGGAACGCATTTCCTGGGGCCTGATTTTTCAGTCGTCTCCGATGACGGCTAGGGCTATGTTTAGGTTTGCTCAGGAACAGCGAACCCGGAGGGTCCAGTTGCATGTGGGGCTGCGTTAAGGCTCCCCTGGGGAGTTCACTTGTACCCAAAGCCTTCCTTTGGTGACACTTTTGGATGGTCCAAAGGGGCTTGCAACGCGTTTTCTGGAGCCCGGGTTTTCAGTCTTCTCCCAACTCAGCTAATGATATATTTAGGGTTGCTCGGAAAAATCGAACCCGGAGGGTCCAGTTGCATGTGGGGCTGCGTAAAGGCTCCCCTGGGGAGTTCACTTGTATCCAAAGCCTTCCTTTGGGGGCACTTTTGGATGGTCCGAAGGGGCTCGCAACGCATTTCCTGGGGCCTGATTTTTCACTCGTCATCGATGCCGGCTAGGGCTATGTTTAGGGATGCTCGGAAACAGCGAACCCGGAGGGTCCAGTTGCATGTGGGGCTGCGTAAAGGCTCCCCTGGGGAGTTCACTTGTACCCAAAGCCTTTCTTTGGGGGCACTTTTGGATGGGCGAAAAGGGCTCGGAACGCATTTCCTGGGGCCTGATTTTTCATTCTTCTTCGATGCCGGCTAGGGATATGTTTAGGGATGCTCGGAAACAGCGAACCCGGAGGGTCCAGTTTCATGTGGGGCTGCGTAAAGGCTCCCCTGGGGAGATCACTTGTACCCAAAGCCTTCCTTTGGGGGCACTTTTGGATGGACGAAAAGGGCTCGCAACGCATTTCCTGGGGCCTGATTTTTCAGTCGACTTCGATGCCGGCTAGGGCTATGTTTAGGGATGCTCGGAAACAGCGAACCCGGAGGGTCCAGTTGCATGTGGGGCTGCGTAAAGGCTCCCCTGGGGAGTTCACTTGTACCCAAAGCCTTCCTTTGGGGGCACTTTTGGATGGACGAAAAGGGCTCGCAACGCATTTCCTGGGGCCTGATTTTTCAGTCGACTTCGATGCCGGCTAGGGATATGTTTAGGGATGCTCGGAAACAGCGAACCCGGAGGGTCCAGTTTCATGTGGGGCTGCGTAAAGGCTCCCCTGGGGAGATCACTTGTACCCAAAGCCTTCCTTTGGGGGCACTTTTGGATGGGCAAAAAGGGCTCGCAACGCATTTCCTGGGGCCTGATTTTTCACTCGTCTCTGATGCCGTCTAGGACTGTTTAGGGATGCTCGGAAACAGCGAACCCGGAGGGTCCAGTTGCATGTGGGGCTGTGTAAAGGCTCCCCTGGGGAGTTCACTTGTACCCAAAGCCTTCCTTCGGGGACACTTTTGGATTGTCCAAAGGGGCTTGCAACGCATTTCCTGGGGCCTGATTTTTCAGTCGTCTCCGATGACGGCTAGGGCTACGTTTAGGTTTGCTCATGAACAGCGAGCCCGGAGGGTCCAGTTGCATGTGGGGCTGCGTAAAGACTCCCCTGGGGAGTTCACTTGTACCCAAAGCCTTCCTTTGGGGGCACTTTTGGATGGTCCAAAGGGGCTTGCAACGCGTTTTCTGGGGCCCGGGTTTTCAGTCTTCTCCCATGCTGGCTAGTGATATATTTAGGGTTGGTCGGAAAAATCGAACCCGGAGGGTCCAGTTGCATGTGCGGCTGCGTAAAGGCTCCCCTGGGGAGTTCACTTGTATCCAAAGCCTTTCTTTGGGGGCACTTTTGGATGGGCGAAAAGGGCTCGGAACGCATTTCCTGGGGCCTGATTTTTCATTCTTCTTCGATGCCGGCTAGGGTTATGTTTAGGGATGCTCAGAAACAGCGAACCCGGAGGGTCCAGTTGCATGTGGGGCTGTGTAAAGGCTCCCCTGGGGAGATCACTTGTACACAAAGCCTTCCTTTGCGGGCACTTTTGGATCGTCCAAAGGGGCTTGCAACGCATTTCCTGGGGCCTGATTTTTCACTCGTCTCTGATGACGGCTAGGGCTATGTTTAGTGATGCTCGGAAACAGCGAACCCGGAGGGTCCTTTTGCATGTGGGGCTGTGTAAAGGCTCCCCTGGGGACTTCACTTGTACCCAAAGCCTTTCTTTGGGGGCACTTTTGGTGGTCGAAAGGGGCTCGCAACGCATTTCCTTGGGCCTGATTTTTCAGTCGTCTCCGATGACGGCTAGGGCTACGTTTAGGTTTTCTCAGGAACAGCGAACCCAGAGGGTCCAGTTGCATGTGGGGCTGCGTAAAGGCTCCCCTGGGGAGATCACTTGTACCCAACGCCTTCCTTTGGTGACACTTTTGGATGGTCCAAAGGGGCTTGCAACGCGTTTTCTAGGGCCCGGGTTTTCAGTCTTCTCCCATGCCGGCTAGTGATATATTTAGGGTTGCTCGGAAAAATCGAACCCGGAGGGTCCAGTTGCATGTGGGGCTGCGTAAAGGCTCCCCTGGGGAGATCACTTGTACCCAAAGCCTTCCTTTGGGGGCACTTTTGGATGGTCCGAAGGGGCTCGCAACGCATTTCCTGGGGCCTGATTTTTCATTCTTCTTCGATGCCGGCTAGGGCTATGTTTAGGGATGCTCGGAAACAGCGAACCCGGAGGTTCCAGTTGCATGTGGGGTTGCGTAAAGGCTCCCCTGGGGAGTTCTCTTGTACCCAAAGCCTTCTTTGCGGGCACTTTTGGATCGTCCAAAGGGGCTTGCAACGCATTTCCTGGGGCCTGATTTTTCACTCGTCTCCGATGACGGCTAGGGCTATGTTTAGGGATGCTCGGAAACAGCGAACCCGGAGGGTCCAGTTGCATGTGGGGCTGTGTAAAGGCTCCCCTGGGGAGTTCACTTGTACCCAAAGCCTTCCTTTGGTGATCCTTTTGGATGGTCCAAAGGGGCTTGAAACGCGTTTTCTGGGGCCCGGGTTTTCAGTCTTCTCCCATGCCGGCTAGTGATATATTTAGGTTTGCTCGGAAAAATCGAACCCGGAGGGTCCAGTTGCATGTGGGCCTACGTAAAGGCTCCCCTGGGGAGTTCACTTGTACCCAAAGCCTTCCTTTGGGGGCACTTTTGGATGGACGAAAAGGGCTCGCAACGCATTTCCTGGGGCCTGATTTTTCAGTCGACTTCGATGCCGGCTAGGGATATGTTTAGGGATGCTCGGAAACAGCGAACCCGGAGGGTCCAGTTTCATGTGGGGCTGCGTAAAGGCTCCCCTGGGGAGTTCACTTGTACACAAAGCCTTCCTTTGGGGGCACTTTTGGATGGGCAAAAAGGGCTCGCAACGCATTTCCTGGGGCCTGATTTTTCACTCGTCTCCGATGACGGCTAGGACTGTTTAGGGATGCTCGGAAACAGCGAACTCGGAGGGTCCAGTTGCATGTGGGGCTGCGTAAAGGCTCCCCTGGGGAGTTCACTTGTACCCAAAGCCTTCCTTTGGGGGCACTTTTGGATGGGCGAAAAGGGCTCGCAACGCATTTCCTGGGGCCTGATTTTTCAGTCGACTTCGATGCCGGCTAGGGATATGTTTAGGGATGCTCGGAAACAGCGAACCCGGAGGGTCCAGTTTCATGTGGGGCTGCGTAAAGGCTCCCCTGGGGAGTTCACTTGTACACAAAGCCTTCCTTTGGGGGCACTTTTGGATGGGCAAAAAGGGCTCGCAACGCATTTCCTGGGGCCTGATTTTTCACTCGTCTCCGATGACGGCTAGGACTGTTTAGGGATGCTCGGAAACAGCGAACTCGGAGGGTCCAGTTGCATGTGGGGCTGCGTAAAGGCTCCCCTGGGGAGTTCACTTGTACCCAAAGCCTTTCTTTGGGGGAACTTTTGGTGGTCCAAAGGGGCTCGCAACTCATTTCCTGGGGCCTGATTTTTCAGTCGTCTCCGATGACGGCTAGGGCTACGTTTAGGTTTGCTCAGGAACAGCGAACCCGGAGGGTCCAGTTGCATGTGGGGCTGCGTAAAGGCTCCCCTGGGGAGTTCTATTGTACCCAAAGCCTTCCTTTGGTGACACTTTTGGATGGTCCAAAGGGGCTTGCAACGCGTTTTCTGGGGCCCGGGTTTTCAGTCTTCTCCCATGCCGGCTAGTGATATATTTAGGGATGCTCGGAAACAGCGAACCCGGAGGGTCCAGTTGCATGTGGGGCTGCGTAAAGTCTCCCCTGGGGAGTTCACTTGTACCCAAAGCCTTCCTTTGGGGGCACTTTTGGATGGGCGAAAAGGCCTCGGAACGCATTTCCTTGGGCCTGATTTTTCAGTCGTCTCCGATGACGGCTAGGGCTACTTTTAGTTTTGCTCAGGAACAGCGAACCCGGAGGTTCCAGTTGCATGTGGGGCTGCGTTATTGCTCCCCTGGGGAGATCACTTGTACCCAAAGCCTTCCTTTGGGGGCACTTTTGGATGGTCCGAAGGGGCTCGCAACGAATTTCCTGGGTCCTGATTTTTCACTTGTCTTCGATGCCGGCTAGGGCTATGTTTAGGGATGCTCGGAAACAGCGAACCCGGAGGGTCCAGTTGCATGTGGGGCTGCGTAAAGGCTCCCCTGGGGAGTTCACTTGTACCCAAAGCCTTTCTTTGGAAGCACTGTTGGATGGGCGAAAAGGGCTCGCAACGCATTTCCTGGCGCCTGATTTTTCATTCTTCTTCGATGCCGGCTAGGGCTATGTTTAGGGATGCTCGGAAAGAGCGAACCCGGAGGGTCCTGTTGCATGTGCGGCTGTGTAAAGGCTCCCCTGGGGAGATCACTTGTACCCAAAGCCTTCCTTTGCGGGCACTTTTGGATCGTCCAAAGGGGCTTGCAACGCATTTCCTGGGGCCTGATTTTTCATTCGTCTCCGATGACGGCTAGGGCTACGTTTAGGTTTGCTCATGAACAGCGAACCCGGAGGGTCCAGTTGCATGTGGGGCTGCGTAAAGGCTCCCCTGGGGAGTTCACTTGTACCCAAAGCCTTCCTTTGGGGGCACTTTTGGATGGGCAAAAAGGGCTCGCAACGCATTTCCTGGGGCCTGATTTTTCACTCGTCTCCGATGACGGCTAGGACTGTTTAGGGATGCTCGGAAACAGCGAACTCGGAGGGTCCAGTTGCATGTGGGGCTGCGTAAAGGCTCCCCTGGGGAGTTCACTTGTACCCAAAGCCTTTCTTTGGGGGAACTTTTGGTGGTCCAAAGGGGCTCGCAACTCATTTCCTGGGGCCTGATTTTTCAGTCGTCTCCGATGACGGCTAGGGCTACGTTTAGGTTTGCTCAGGAACAGCGAACCCGGAGGGTCCAGTTGCATGTGGGGCTGCGTAAAGGCTCCCCTGGGGAGTTCTCTTGTACCCAAAGCCTTCCTTTGGTGACACTTTTGGATGGTCCAAAGGGGCTTGCAACGCGTTTTCTGGGGCCCGGGTTTTCAGTCTTCTCCCATGCCGGCTAGTGATATATTAAGGGATGTTCGGAAACAGCGAACCCGGAGGGTCCAGTTGCATGTGGGGCTGCGTAAAGGCTCCCCTGGGGAGTTCACTTGTATCCAAAGCCTTCCTTTGGGGGCACTTTTGGATGGGCGAAAAGGACTCGGAACGCATTTCCTGGGGCCTGATTTTTCAGTCGTCTTCGATGCCGGCTAGGGCTACTTTTAGGTTTGCTCAGGAACAGCGAACCCGGAGGTTCCAGTTGCATGTGGGGCTGCGTTAATGCTCCCCTGGGGAGATCACTTGTACCCAAAGCCTTCCTTTGGGGGCACTTTTGGATGGTCCGAAGGGGCTCGCAACGAATTTCCTGGGTCCTGATTTTTCACTTGTCTTCGATGCCGGCTAGGGCTATGTTTAGGGATGCTCGGAAACAGCGAACCCGGAGGGTCCAGTTGCATGTGGGGCTGCGTAAAGGCTCCCCTGGGGAGTTCACTTGTACCCAAAGCCTTTCTTTGGAAGCACTGTTGGATGGGCGAAAAGGGCTCGGAACGCATTTCCTGGGGCCTGATTTTTCATTCTTCTTCGATGCCGGCTAGGGCTATGTTTAGGGATGCTCGGAAACAGCGAACCCGGAGGGTCCAGTTGCATGTGCGGCTGTGTAAAGGCTCCCCTGGGGAGATCACTTGTACCCAAAGCCTTCCTTTGCGGGCACTTTTGGATCGTCCAAAGGGGCTTGCAACGCATTTCCTGGGGCCTGATTTTTCAGTCGTCTCCGATGACGGCTAGGGCTATGTTTAGGGATGCTCGGAAACAGCGAACCCGGAGGGTCCAGTTGCATGTGGGGCTGTGTAAAGGCTCCCCTGGGGAGTTCACTTGTACCTAAAGCCTTCCTTTGGTGATACTTTTGGATGGTCAAAAGGGGCTTGAAACGCGTTTTCTGGGGCCCGGGTTTTCAGTCTTCTCCCATGCCGGCTAGTGATATATTTAGGTTTGCTCGGAAAAATCGAACCCGGAGGGTCCAGTTGCATGTGGGGCTGCGTAAAGGCTCCCCTGGGGAGTTCACTTGTACCCAAAGCCTTCCTTTGGGGGCACTTTTGGATGGGCGAAAAGGGCTCGCAACGCATTTCCTGGGGCCTCATTTTTCAGTCGACTTCGATGACGGCTAGGAATATGTTTAGGGATGCTCGGAAACAGCGAACCCGGAGGGTCCAGTTGCATGTGGGGCTGCGTAAAGGCTCCCCTGGGGAGTTCACTTGTACCCAAAGCCTTCCTTTGGTGACACTTTTGGATGGTCCAAAGGGGCTTCCAACGCGTTTTCTTGGGCCCGGGTTTTCAGTCTTCTCCCAAGCCGGCTAGTGATATATTTAGGATTGCTCAGAAAAATCGAACCCGGAGGGTCCAGTTGCATGTGGGGCTGCGTAAAGGCTCCCCTGGGGAGTTCACTTGTATCCAAAGCCTTCCTTTGGGGGCACTTTTGGATGGTCCAAAGGGGCTCGCATGCATTTCCTGGGACCTGATTTTTCAGTCGTCATCGATGCCGGCTAGGGCTATGTTTAGGGATGCTCGGAAACAGCGAACCCGAAGGGTCCAGTTGCATGTGGGGCTGCATAAAGGCTCCCCTGGGGAGTTCACTTGTACCCAAAGCCTTCCTTTGGGGGCACTTTTGGATGGACGAAAAGGGCTCGCAACGCATTTCCTGGGGCCTGATTTTTCATTCGTCTTCGATGCCGTCTAGGGCTATGTTTAGGGATGCTCGGAAACAGCGAACCCGAAGGGTCCAGTTGCATGTGGGGCTGCGTAAAGGCTCCCCTGGGGAGTTCTCTTGTACCCAAAGCCTTCCTTTGGTGACACTTTTGGATGGTCCAAAGGGGCTTGCAACGCGTTTTCTGTGGCTCGGGTTTTCAGTCTTCTCCCATGCCGGCTCGGGATATAGTTAGGGATGCTCGGAAACATCGAACCCGGAGGGTCCAGTTGCATGTGGGGCTGCGTAAAGGCTCCCCTGGGGAGTTCTCTTGTACACAAAGCCTTCCTTTGGGGGCACTTTTGGATGGACGAAAAGGGCTCGCAACGCATTTCCTGGGGCTTGATTTTTCAGTCGTCTTCTATGCCGTCTAGGGCTATGTATAGGGATGCTCGGAAACAGCGAACCCGGAGGGTCCAGTTGCATGTGGGGCTGCGTAAAGGCTCCCCTGGGGAGTTCACTTGTACCCAAAGCCTTCCTTTGGTGATACTTTTGGATGGTCCAAAGGGGCTTGCAACGCGTTTTCTGGGGCCCGGGTTTTCAGTCTTCTCCCATGCCGGCTAGTGATATATTTAGGTTTACCCGGAAAAATCGAACCCGGAGGGTCCAGTTGCATGTGGGGCTGCGTAAAGGCTCCCCTGGGGAGTTCACTTGTACCCAAAGCCTTCCTTTGGGGGCACTTTTGGATGGGCGAAAAGAGCTCGCAACGCATTTCCTGGGGTCTGATTTTTCAGTCGACTTCGATGCCGGCTAGGGCTATGTTTAGGGATGCTCGGAAACAGCGAACCCGGAGGATCCAGTTGCATGTGGGGCTGCGTAAAGGCTCCCCTGGGGAGTTCTCTTGTACCCAAAGTCTTCCTTTGGGGGCACATTTGGATGGGCGAAAAGGGCTCGTAACGCATTTCCTGGGGCCTGATTTTTCAGTCGTCATCGATGTGGCTAGCGCTATGTTTACGGATGCTCGGAAACAGCGAACCCGGAGGATCCAGTTGCATGTAGGGCTGCGTAAAGGCTCCCCTGGGGAGTTCACTTGTACCCAAAGCCTTCCTTTTTGGGCACTTTTGGATGGGCGAAAAGGGCTTGCAACGCACTTCCTGGGGCCTGATTTTTCATTCGTCTTCGATGCCGTCTAGGAATATGTTTAGGTATGCTCGGAAACAGCGAACCCGGAGGGTCCAGTTGAATGTGGGGCTGCGTAAAGGCTCCCCTGGGGAGTTCTCTTGTACCCAAAGTCTTCCTTTGGGGGCACATTTGGATGGGCGAAAAGGCCTCGGAACGCATTTCCTGGGGCCTGATTTTTCAGTCGTCTCCGATGACGGCTAGGGCTACGTTTAGGTTTGCTCAGGAACAGCGAACCCGGAGGGTCCAGTTGCATGTGGGGCTGCGTAAAGGCTCCCCTGGGGAGTTCACTTGTACCCAAAGCCTTCCTTTGGGGGCACTTTTGGATGGTCCAAAGGGGCTCGCAACGCATTTCCTGGGGCCTGATTTTTCACTTGTCTCCGATGACGGCTAGGGCTATGTATAGGTTTGCTTAGGAACAGCGAACCCGGAGGGTCCAGTTGCATGTGGGGCTGCGTAAAGGCTCCCCTGGGGAGATCACTTGTACCCAAAGCCTTCCTTTGGGGGCACTTTTGGATGGTCCGAAGGGGCTCGCAACGCATTTCCTGGGGCCTGATTTTTCAGTCGTCTCCGATGACGGCTAGGGCTACGTTTAGGTTTGCTCATGAACAGCGAACCCGGAGGGTCCAGTTGCATGTGGGGCTGCGTAAAGGCTCCCCTGGGGAGTTCACTTGTACCCAAAGCCTTCCTTTGGGGGCACTTTTGGATGGACGAAAAGGGCTCGCAACGCATTTCCTGGGGTCAGATTTTTCAGTCGTCATCGATGCCGGCTAGGGCTATGTTTAGGGATGCTCGGAAAAATCGAACCCGGAGGGTCCAGTTGCATGTGCGGCTCCGTAAAGGCTCCCCTGGGGAGTTCACTTGTACCCAAATTCTTCCTTTGGGGGCACTTTTGGATGGGCGAAAAGGGCTCGTAACGCATTTCCTGGGGCCTGATTTTTCAGTCGTCATTGATGCCGGCTAGGGCTATGTTTAGGGATGCTCGGAAACAGCGAACACGGAGGGTCCAGTTGCATGTGGGGCTGCGTAAAGGCTCCCCTGGGGAGTTCACTTGTACCCAAAGCCTTCCTTTGGGGGCACTTTTGGATGGGCGAAAAGGGCTCGCAACGCATTTCCTGGGGCCTGATTTTTCAGTCGTCTCCGATGACGGCTAGGGCTACGTTTAGTTTTGCTCATGAACAGAGAACCCGGAGGGTCCAGTTGCATGTGCGGCTGCGTAAAGGCTCCCCTGGGGAGTTCTCTTGTACCCAAAGCCTTCCTTTGGTGACACTTTTGGATGGTCCAAAGGGGCTTGCAACGCGTTTTCTGGGGCCCGGGTTTTCAGTCTTCTCCCATGCCGGTTAGGGATATAATTAGGGTTGCTCGGAAAAATCGAACCCGAAGGGTCCAGTTGCATGTGGGGCTGCGTAAAGGCTCCCCTGGGAACTTCAGATGTACCCAAAGCCTTCCTTTGGTGACACTATTGGATGGTCCAAAGGGGCTTGCAACGCGTTTTCTGGGGCCCGGGTTTTCAGTCTTCTCCCATGCCGGCTAGTGATATATTTAGGGTTGCTCGGAAAAATTGAACCCGGAGGGTCCAGTTGCATGTGGGGCTGCGTAAAGGCTCCCCTGGGGAGTTCTCTTGTACCCAAAGTCTTCCTTTGGGGGCACATTTGGATGGGCGAAAAGGCCTCGGAACGCATTTCCTGGGGCCTGATTTTTCAGTCGTCTCCGATGACGGCTAGGGCTATGTTTAGGGATGCTCGGAAACAGCGAACCCGGAGGGTCCAGTTGCACGTGGGGCTGCGTAAAGGCTCCCCTGGGGAGTTCACTTGTACCCAAAGCCTTCCTTTGGGGGCACATTTGGATGGGCGAAAAGGCCTCGGAACGCATTTCCTGGGGCCTGATTTTTCAGTCGTCTCCGATGACGGCTAGGGCTACGTTTAGGTTTGCTCAGGAACAGCGAACCCGGAGGGTCCAGTTGCATGTGGGGCTGCGTAAAGGCTCCCCTGGGGAGTTCACTTGTACCCAAAGCCTTCCTTTTTGGGCACTTTTGAATGAGCGAAAAGGGCTCGCAACGCATTTCCTGGGGCCTGATTTTTCACTTGTCTCCGATGACGGCTAGGGCTATGTATAGGTTTGCTTAGGAACAGCGAACCCGGAGGGTCCAGTTGCATGTGGGGCTGCGTAAAGGCTCCCCTGGGGAGATCACTTGTACCCAAAGCCTTCCTTTGGGGGCACTTTTGGATGGGCAAAAAGGGCTCGCAACGCATTTCCTGGGGCCTGATTTTTCAGTCGTCTCCGATGACGGCTAGGGCTACGTTTAGGTTTGCTCATGAACAGCGAACCCGGAGGGTCCAGTTGCATGTGGGGCTGCGTAAAGGCTCCCCTGGGGAGTTCACTTGTACCCAAAGCCTTCCTTTGGTGATACTTTTGGATGGTCCAAAGGGGCTTGCAACGCGTTTTCTGGAGCCCGGGTTTTCAGTCTTCTCCCATGCCGGCTAGTGATATATTTAAGTTTGCTCGGAAAAATCGAACCCGGAGGGTCCAGTTGCATGTGGGGCTGCGTAAAGGCTCCCCTGGGGAGTTCACTTGTACCCAAATTCTTCCTTTGGGGGCACTTTTGTATGGACGAAAAGGGCTCGCAACACATTTCCTGGGGTCAGATTTTTCAGTCGTCATCGATGCCGGCTAGGGCTATGTTTAGGGATGCTCGGAAACATCGAACCCGGAGGGTCCAGTTGCATGTGGGGCTGCGTAAAGGCTCCCCTGGGGAGTTCACTTGTACCCAAAGCCTTCCTTTGGGGGCACTTTTGGATGGGCGAAAAGGACTCGGAACGCATTTCCTGGGGCCTGATTTTTCACTCGTCTCCGATGCCGTCTAGGACTATGTTTAGGGATGCTCGGAAACAGCGAACCCGGAGTGTCCAGTTGCATGTGGGGCTGCGTAAAGGCTCCCCTGGGGAGATCACTTGTACCCAAAGCCTTCCTTTGCGGGCACTTTTGGATGGGCAAAAAGGTCTCGCAACGCATTTCCTGGGGCCTGATTTTTCACTCGTCTCCGATGCCGTCTAGGACTATGTTTAGGGATGCTCAGGAACAGCGAACCGGAGGGTCCAGTTGCATGTGGGCCTGCGTAAAGGCTCCCCTGGGGAGATCACTTGTACCCAAAGCCTTCCTTTGCGGGCACTTTTGGATGGTCCAAAGGGGCTCGCAACGCATTTCCTGGGGCCTGATTTTTCAGTCGTCTCCGATGACAGCTAGGGCTACGTTTAGGTTTGCTCATGAACAGCGAACCCGGAGGGTCCAGTTGCATGTGGGGCTGCGTAAAGGCTCCCCTGGGGAGATCACTTGTACCCAAAGCCTTCCTTTGCGGGCACTTTTGGATGGTCCAAAGGGGCTCGCAACGCATTTCCTGAGGCCTGATTTTTCAGTCGTCTCCGATGACAGCTAGGGCTACGTTTAGGTTTGCTCATGAACAGCGAACCCGGAGGGTCCAGTTGCATGTGGGGCTGCGTAAAGGCTCCCCTGGGGAGTTCTCTTGTACCCAAAGCCTTCCTTTGGTGACACTTTTGGATGGTCCAAAGGGGCTTGCAACGCGTTTTTTCTGGCCCGGGTTTTCAGTCTTCTCCCATGCCGGCTAGTGATATATTTAGGGTTGCTCGGAAAAATCGAACCCGGAGGGTCCAGTTGCATGTGGGGCTGCGTAAAGGCTCCACTGGGGAGTTCTCTTGTATCCAAAGCCTTCCTTTGGGGGCACTTTTGGATGGGCTAAAAGGACTCGGACCGCATTTCCTGGGGCCTGATTTTTCAGTCGTCATCGATGTGGCTAGGGCTATGTTTAGGGATGCTCCGAAACAGCGAACCCGGAGGGTCCAGTTGCATGTGGGGCTGCGTAAAGGCTCCCCTGGGGAGTTCACTTGTACCCAAAGCCTTCCTTTGGGGGCACTTTTGGATGGGCGAAAAGGGCTCGCAACGCATTTCCTGGGGCCTGATTTTTCACTCTTCTCTGAAGACGGCTAGGGCTACGTTTAGGTTTGCTCAGGAACAGCGAACCTGGAGGGTCCAGTTGCATGTGGGGCTGCGTAAAGGCTCCCCTGGGGAGTTCACTTGTACCCAAAGCCTTCCTTTGGGGGCACTTTTGGATGGGCAAAAAGGGCTCGCAACGCATTTCCTGGGGCCTGATTTTTCACTCGTCTCCGATGCCGTCTAGGGCTATGTTTAGGGATGCTCGGAAACATCGAACCCGGAGGGTCCAGTTGCATGTGGGGCTGCGTAAAGGCTCCCCTGGGGAGTTCACTTGTACCCAAAGCCTTCCTTTGGGGGCACTTTTGGATGGGCGAAAAGGGCTCGCAACGCATTTCCTGGGGCCTGATTTTTCAGTCGTCTCCGATGACGGCTAGGGCTACGTTTAGGTTTGCTCAGGAACAGCGAACCCGGAGGGTCCAGTTGCATGTGGGGCTGCGTAAAGGCTCCCCTGGGGAGATCACTTGTACCCAAAGCCTTCCTTTGCGGGCACTTTTGGATGGTCCAAAGGGGCTTGCAACGCATTTCCTGGGGCCTGATTTTTCACTTGTCTTCGATGACGGCTAGGGCTACGTTTAGGTTTGCTCATGAACAGCTAGCCCGGAGGGTCCAGTTGCATGTGGGGCTGCGTAAAGGCTCCCCTGGGGAGTTCACTTGTACCCAAAGCCTTCCTTTGGTGACACGTTTGGATGGTCCAAAGGGGCTTGCAACGCGTTTTCTGGGACCCGGGTTTTCAGTCTTCTCCCATGCCGGCTAGGGATATATTTCGGGATGCTCGGAAACATCGAACCCGGAGGGTCCAGTTGCATGTGGGGCTGCGTAAAGGCTCCCCTGGGGAGTACACTTGTACCCAAAGCCTTCCTTTGGGGGCACTTTTGGATGGGCGAAAAGGGCTCGCAACGCATTTCCTGGGGCCTGATTTTTCAGTTGTCATCGATGCCGGCTAGGGCTATGTTTAGGAATGCTCAGAAACAGCGAACCCGGAGGGTCCAGTTGCATGTGGGGCTGCGTAAAGGCTCCCCTGGGGAGTTCACTTGTACCCAAAGCCTTCCTTTGGGGGCACTTTTGGATGGGCGAAAAGGGCTCGCAACGCATTTCCTGGGGCCTGATTTTTCATTCGTCTTCGATGCCTGATAGGGCTATGTTTAGGGATGCTCGGAAACATCGAACCCAGAGGGTCCAGTTGCATGTGGGGCTGCGTAAAGGCTCCCCTGGAGAGTTCACTTGTACCCAAAGCCTTCCTTTGGGGGCACATTTGGATGGGCAAAAAGGGCTCGCAACGCATTTCCTGGGGCCTGATTTTTCACTCGTCTCCGATGCCGTCTAGGACTATGTTTAGGGATGCTCGGAAACAGCGAACCGGAGGGTCCAGTTGCATGTGGGCCTGCGTAAAGGCTCCCCTGGGGAGTTCACTTGTACCCAAAGCCTTCCTTTGCGGGCACTTTTGGATGGTCCAAAGGGGCTTGCAACGCATTTCCTGGGGCCTGATTTTTCACTTGTCTTCGATGACGGCTAGGGCTACGTTTAGGTTTGCTCATGAACAGCGAGCCCGGAGGGTCCAGTTGCATGTGGGGCTGCGTAAAGGCTCCCCTGGGGAGTTCTCTTGTACCCAAAGCCTTCCTTTGGTGACACTTTTGGATGGTCCAAAGGGGCTTGCAACGCGTTTTCTGGGGCCCGGGTTTTCAGTCTTCTCCCATGCCGGCTAGTGATATATTTAGGGATGTTCGGAAACAGCGAACCCGGAGGGTCCAGTTGCATGTGGGGCTGCGTAAAGGCTCCCCTGGGGAGTTCACTTGTATCCAAAGCCTTCCTTTGGGGGCACTTTTGGATGGGCGAAAAGGACTCGGAACGCATTTCCTGGGGCCTGATTTTTCAGTCGTCTTCGATGCCGGCTAGGGCTACATTTAGGTTTGCTCAGGAACAGCGAACCCGGAGGTTCCAGTTGCATGTGGGGCTGCGTTAATGCTCCCCTGGGGAGATCACTTGTACCCAAAGCCTTCCTTTGGGGGCACTTTTGGATGGTCCGAAGGGGCTCGCAACGAATTTCCTGGGTCCTGATTTTTCACTTGTCTTCGATGCCGGCTAGGGCTATGTTTAGGGATGCTCGGAAACAGCGAACCCGGAGGGTCCAGTTGCATGTGGGGCTGCGTAAAGGCTCCCCTGGGGAGTTCACTTGTACCCAAAGCCTTTCTTTGGAAGCACTGTTGGATGGGCGAAAAGGGCTCGGAACGCATTTCCTGGGGCCTGATTTTTCATTCTTCTTCGATGCCGGCTAGGGCTATGTTTAGGGATGCTCGGAAACAGCGAACCCGGAGGGTCCAGTTGCATGTGCGGCTGTGTAAAGGCTCCCCTGGGGAGATCACTTGTACCCAAAGCCTTCCTTTGCGGGCACTTTTGGATCGTCCAAAGGGGCTTGCAACGCATTTCCTGGGGCCTGATTTTTCAGTCGTCTCCGATGACGGCTAGGGCTATGTTTAGGGATGCTCGGAAACAGCGAACCCGGAGGGTCCAGTTGCATGTGGGGCTGTGTAAAGGCTCCCCTGGGGAGTTCACTTGTACCTAAAGCCTTCCTTTGGTGATACTTTTGGATGGTCAAAAGGGGCTTGAAACGCGTTTTCTGGGGCCCGGGTTTTCAGTCTTCTCCCATGCCGGCTAGTGATATATTTAGGTTTGCTCGGAAAAATCGAACCCGGAGGGTCCAGTTGCATGTGGGGCTGCGTAAAGGCTCCCCTGGGGAGTTCACTTGTACCCAAAGCCTTCCTTTGGGGGCACTTTTGGATGGGCGAAAAGGGCTCGCAACGCATTTCCTGGGGCCTGATTTTTCAGTCGACTTCGATGACGGCTAGGAATATGTTTAGGGATGCTCGGAAACAGCGAACCCGGAGGGTCCAGTTGCATGTGGGGCTGCGTAAAGGCTCCCCTGGGGAGTTCACTTGTACCCAAAGCCTTCCTTTGGGGGCAATTTTGGATGGGCGAAAAGGGCTCGCAACGCATTTCCTGGGGCCTGATTTTTCAGTCGACTTCGATGCCGGCTAGGGCTATGTTTAGGGATGCTCGGAAAAAGCGAACCCGGAGGGTCCAGTTGCATGTGGGGCTGCGTAAAGGCTCCCCTGGGGAGTTCACTTGTACCCAAAGCCTTCCTTTGGGGGCACTTTTGGATGGGCAAAAAGGGCTCGCAACGCATTTCCTGGGGCCTGACTTTTCACTCGTCTCTGATGCCGTCTAGGACTGTTTAGGGATGCTCGGAAACAGCGAACCCGGAGGGTCCAGTTGCATGTGGGGCTGCGTAAAGGCTCCCCTGGGGAGTTCACTTGTACCCAAAGCCTTCCTTTGGTGACACTTTTGGATGGTCCAAAGGGGCTTCCAACGCGTTTTCTTGGGCCCGGGTTTTCAGTCTTCTCCCAAGCCGGCTAGTGATATATTTAGGATTGCTCAGAAAAATCGAACCCGGAGGGTCCAGTTGCATGTGGGGCTGCGTAAAGGCTCCCCTGGGGAGTTCACTTGTATCCAAAGCCTTCCTTTGGGGGCACTTTTGGATGGTCCAAAGGGGCTCGCATGCATTTCCTGGGACCTGATTTTTCAGTCGTCATCGATGCCGGCTAGGGCTATGTTTAGGGATGCTCGGAAACAGCGAACCCGAAGGGTCCAGTTGCATGTGGGGCTGCATAAAGGCTCCCCTGGGGAGTTCACTTGTACCCAAAGCCTTCCTTTGGGGGCACTTTTGGATGGACGAAAAGGGCTCGCAACGCATTTCCTGGGGCCTGATTTTTCATTCGTCTTCGATGCCGTCTAGGGCTATGTTTAGGGATGCTCGGAAACAGCGAACCCGAAGGGTCCAGTTGCATGTGGGGCTGCGTAAAGGCTCCCCTGGGGAGTTCTCTTGTACCCAAAGCCTTCCTTTGGTGACACTTTTGGATGGTCCAAAGGGGCTTGCAACGCGTTTTCTGTGGCTCGGGTTTTCAGTCTTCTCCCATGCCGGCTCGGGATATAGTTAGGGATGCTCGGAAACATCGAACCCGGAGGGTCCAGTTGCATGTGGGGCTGCGTAAAGGCTCCCCTGGGGAGTTCTCTTGTACACAAAGCCTTCCTTTGGGGGCACTTTTGGATGGACGAAAAGGGCTCGCAACGCATTTCCTGGGGCTTGATTTTTCAGTCGTCTTCTATGCCGTCTAGGGCTATGTATAGGGATGCTCGGAAACAGCGAACCCGGAGGGTCCAGTTGCATGTGGGGCTGCGTAAAGGCTCCCCTGGGGAGTTCACTTGTACCCAAAGCCTTCCTTTGGTGATACTTTTGGATGGTCCAAAGGGGCTTGCAACGCGTTTTCTGGGGCCCGGGTTTTCAGTCTTCTCCCATGCCGGCTAGTGATATATTTAGGTTTACCCGGAAAAATCGAACCCGGAGGGTCCAGTTGCATGTGGGGCTGCGTAAAGGCTCCCCTGGGGAGTTCACTTGTACCCAAAGCCTTCCTTTGGGGGCACTTTTGGATGGGCGAAAAGAGCTCGCAACGCATTTCCTGGGGTCTGATTTTTCAGTCGACTTCGATGCCGGCTAGGGCTATGTTTAGGGATGCTCGGAAACAGCGAACCCGGAGGATCCAGTTGCATGTGGGGCTGCGTAAAGGCTCCCCTGGGGAGTTCTCTTGTACCCAAAGTCTTCCTTTGGGGGCACATTTGGATGGGCGAAAAGGGCTCGTAACGCATTTCCTGGGGCCTGATTTTTCAGTCGTCATCGATGTGGCTAGCGCTATGTTTACGGATGCTCGGAAACAGCGAACCCGGAGGATCCAGTTGCATGTAGGGCTGCGTAAAGGCTCCCCTGGGGAGTTCACTTGTACCCAAAGCCTTCCTTTTTGGGCACTTTTGGATGGGCGAAAAGGGCTTGCAACGCACTTCCTGGGGCCTGATTTTTCATTCGTCTTCGATGCCGTCTAGGAATATGTTTAGGTATGCTCGGAAACAGCGAACCCGGAGGGTCCAGTTGAATGTGGGGCTGCGTAAAGGCTCCCCTGGGGAGTTCACTTGTACCCAAAGCCTTCCTTTGGGGGCACTTTTGGATGGGCGAAAAGGCCTCGGAACGCATTTCCTGGGGCCTGATTTTTCAGTCGTCTCCGATGACGGCTAGGGCTACGTTTAGGTTTGCTCAGGAACAGCGAACCCGGAGGGTCCAGTTGCATGTGGGGCTGCGTAAAGGCTCCCCTGGGGAGTTCACTTGTACCCAAAGCCTTCCTTTGGGGGCACTTTTGGATGGTCCAAAGGGGCTCGCAACGCATTTCCTGGGGCCTGATTTTTCACTTGTCTCCGATGACGGCTAGGGCTATGTATAGGTTTGCTTAGGAACAGCGAACCCGGAGGGTCCAGTTGCATGTGGGGCTGCGTAAAGGCTCCCCTGGGGAGATCACTTGTACCCAAAGCCTTCCTTTGGGGGCACTTTTGGATGGTCCGAAGGGGCTCGCAACGCATTTCCTGGGGCCTGATTTTTCAGTCGTCTCCGATGACGGCTAGGGCTACGTTTAGGTTTGCTCATGAACAGCGAACCCGGAGGGTCCAGTTGCATGTGGGGCTGCGTAAAGGCTCCCCTGGGGAGTTCACTTGTACCCAAAGCCTTCCTTTGGGGGCACTTTTGGATGGACGAAAAGGGCTCGCAACGCATTTCCTGGGGTCAGATTTTTCAGTCGTCATCGATGCCGGCTAGGGCTATGTTTAGGGATGCTCGGAAAAATCGAACCCGGAGGGTCCAGTTGCATGTGCGGCTGCGTAAAGGCTCCCCTGGGGAGTTCACTTGTACCCAAATTCTTCCTTTGGGGGCACTTTTGGATGGGCGAAAAGGGCTCGTAACGCATTTCCTGGGGCCTGATTTTTCAGTCGTCATTGATGCCGGCTAGGGCTATGTTTAGGGATGCTCGGAAACAGCGAACACGGAGGGTCCAGTTGCATGTGGGGCTGCGTAAAGGCTCCCCTGGGGAGTTCACTTGTACCCAAAGCCTTCCTTTGGGGGCACTTTTGGATGGGCGAAAAGGGCTCGCAACGCATTTCCTGGGGCCTGATTTTTCAGTCGTCTCCGATGACGGCTAGGGCTACGTTTAGTTTTGCTCATGAACAGAGAACCCGGAGGGTCCAGTTGCATGTGCGGCTGCGTAAAGGCTCCCCTGGGGAGTTCTCTTGTACCCAAAGCCTTCCTTTGGTGACACTTTTGGATGGTCCAAAGGGGCTTGCAACGCGTTTTCTGGGGCCCGGGTTTTCAGTCTTCTCCCATGCCGGTTAGGGATATAATTAGGGTTGCTCGGAAAAATCGAACCCGAAGGGTCCAGTTGCATGTGGGGCTGCGTAAAGGCTCCCCTGGGAACTTCAGATGTACCCAAAGCCTTCCTTTGGTGACACTATTGGATGGTCCAAAGGGGCTTGCAACGCGTTTTCTGGGGCCCGGGTTTTCAGTCTTCTCCCATGCCGGCTAGTGATATATTTAGGGTTGCTCGGAAAAATTGAACCCGGAGGGTCCAGTTGCATGTGGGGCTGCGTAAAGGCTCCCCTGGGGAGTTCTCTTGTACCCAAAGTCTTCCTTTGGGGGCACATTTGGATGGGCGAAAAGGCCTCGGAACGCATTTCCTGGGGCCTGATTTTTCACTTGTCTCCGATGACGGCTAGGGCTATGTATAGGTTTGCTTAGGAACAGCGAACCCGGAGGGTCCAGTTGCATGTGGGGCTGCGTAAAGGCTCCCCTGGGGAGATCACTTGTACCCAAAGCCTTCCTTTGGGGGCACTTTTGGATGGTCCGAAGGGGCTCGCAACGCATTTCCTGGGGCCTGATTTTTCAGTCGTCTCCGATGACGGCTAGGGCTACGTTTAGGTTTGCTCATGAACAGCGAACCCGGAGGGTCCAGTTGCATGTGGGGCTGCGTAAAGGCTCCCCTGGGGAGTTCACTTGTACCCAAAGCCTTCCTTTGGGGGCACTTTTGGATGGACGAAAAGGGCTCGCAACGCATTTCCTGGGGTCAGATTTTTCAGTCGTCATCGATGCCGGCTAGGGCTATGTTTAGGGATGCTCGGAAAAATCGAACCCGGAGGGTCCAGTTGCATGTGCGGCTGCGTAAAGGCTCCCCTGGGGAGTTCACTTGTACCCAAATTCTTCCTTTGGGGGCACTTTTGGATGGGCGAAAAGGGCTCGTAACGCATTTCCTGGGGCCTGATTTTTCAGTCGTCATTGATGCCGGCTAGGGCTATGTTTAGGGATGCTCGGAAACAGCGAACCCGGAGGGTCCAGTTGCATGTGGGGCTGCGTAAAGGCTCCCCTGGGGAGTTCACTTGTACCCAAAGCCTTCCTTTGGGGGCACTTTTGGATGGGCGAAAAGGGCTCGCAACGCATTTCCTGGGGCCTGATTTTTCAGTCGTCTCCGATGACGGCTAGGGCTACGTTTAGTTTTGCTCATGAACAGAGAACCCGGAGGGTCCAGTTGCATGTGCGGCTGCGTAAAGGCTCCCCTGGGGAGTTCTCTTGTACCCAAAGCCTTCCTTTGGTGACACTTTTGGATGGTCCAAAGGGGCTTGCAACGCGTTTTCTGGGGCCCGGGTTTTCAGTCTTCTCCCATGCCGGTTAGGGATATAATTAGGGTTGCTCGGAAAAATCGAACCCGAAGGGTCCAGTTGCATGTGGGGCTGCGTAAAGGCTCCCCTGGGAACTTCAGATGTACCCAAAGCCTTCCTTTGGTGACACTATTGGATGGTCCAAAGGGGCTTGCAACGCGTTTTCTGGGGCCCGGGTTTTCAGTCTTCTCCCATGCCGGCTAGTGATATATTTAGGGTTGCTCGGAAAAATTGAACCCGGAGGGTCCAGTTGCATGTGGGGCTGCGTAAAGGCTCCCCTGGGGAGTTCTCTTGTCCCCAAAGTCTTCCTTTGGGGGCACATTTGGATGGGCGAAAAGGCCTCGGAACGCATTTCCTGGGGCCTGATTTTTCAGTCGTCTCCGATGACGGCTAGGGCTATGTTTAGGGATGCTCGGAAACAGCGAACCCGGAGGGTCCAGTTGCACGTGGGGCTGCGTAAAGGCTCCCCTGGGGAGTTCACTTGTACCCAAAGCCTTCCTTTGGGGGCACATTTGGATGGGCGAAAAGGCCTCGGAACGCATTTCCTGGGGCCTGATTTTTCAGTCGTCTCCGATGACGGCTAGGGCTACGTTTAGGTTTGCTCAGGAACAGCGAACCCGGAGGGTCCAGTTGCATGTGGGGCTGCGTAAAGGCTCCCCTGGGGAGTTCACTTGTACCCAAAGCCTTCCTTTTTGGGCACTTTTGAATGAGCGAAAAGGGCTCGCAACGCATTTCCTGGGGCCTGATTTTTCACTTGTCTCCGATGACGGCTAGGGCTATGTATAGGTTTGCTTAGGAACAGCGAACCCGGAGGGTCCAGTTGCATGTGGGGCTGCGTAAAGGCTCCCCTGGGGAGATCACTTGTACCCAAAGCCTTCCTTTGGGGGCACTTTTGGATGGGCAAAAAGGGCTCGCAACGCATTTCCTGGGGCCTGATTTTTCAGTCGTCTCCGATGACGGCTAGGGCTACGTTTAGGTTTGCTCATGAACAGCGAACCCGGAGGGTCCAGTTGCATGTGGGGCTGCGTAAAGGCTCCCCTGGGGAGTTCACTTGTACCCAAAGCCTTCCTTTGGTGATACTTTTGGATGGTCCAAAGGGGCTTGCAACGCGTTTTCTGGGGCCCGGGTTTTCAGTCTTCTCCCATGCCGGCTAGTGATATATTTAAGTTTGCTCGGAAAAATCGAACCCGGAGGGTCCAGTTGCATGTGGGGCTGCGTAAAGGCTCCCCTGGGGAGTTCACTTGTACCCAAATTCTTCCTTTGGGGGCACTTTTGTATGGACGAAAAGGGCTCGCAACACATTTCCTGGGGTCAGATTTTTCAGTCGTCATCGATGCCGGCTAGGGCTATGTTTAGGGATGCTCGGAAACATCGAACCCGGAGGGTCCAGTTGCATGTGGGGCTGCGTAAAGGCTCCCCTGGGGAGTTCACTTGTACCCAAAGCCTTCCTTTGGGGGCACTTTTGGATGGGCGAAAAGGACTCGGAACGCATTTCCTGGGGCCTGATTTTTCACTCGTCTCCGATGCCGTCTAGGACTATGTTTAGGGATGCTCGGAAACAGCGAACCCGGAGTGTCCAGTTGCATGTGGGGCTGCGTAAAGGCTCCATTGGGGAGATCACTTGTACCCAAAGCCTTCCTTTGCGGGCACTTTTGGATGGGCAAAAAGGTCTCGCAACGCATTTCCTGGGGCCTGATTTTTCACTCGTCTCCGATGCCGTCTAGGACTATGTTTAGGGATGCTCAGGAACAGCGAACCGGAGGGTCCAGTTGCATGTGGGCCTGCGTAAAGGCTCCCCTGGGGAGATCACTTGTACCCAAAGCCTTCCTTTGCGGGCACTTTTGGATGGTCCAAAGGGGCTCGCAACGCATTTCCTGGGGCCTGATTTTTCAGTCGTCTCCGATGACAGCTAGGGCTACGTTTAGGTTTGCTCATGAACAGCGAACCCGGAGGGTCCAGTTGCATGTGGGGCTGCGTAAAGGCTCCCCTGGGGAGATCACTTGTACCCAAAGCCTTCCTTTGCGGGCACTTTTGGATGGTCCAAAGGGGCTCGCAACGCATTTCCTGGGGCCTGATTTTTCAGTCGTCTCCGATGACAGCTAGGGCTACGTTTAGGTTTGCTCATGAACAGCGAACCCGGAGGGTCCAGTTGCATGTGGGGCTGCGTAAAGGCTCCCCTGGGGAGTTCTCTTGTACCCAAAGCCTTCCTTTGGTGACACTTTTGGATGGTCCAAAGGGGCTTGCAACGCGTTTTTTCTGGCCCGGGTTTTCAGTCTTCTCCCATGCCGGCTAGTGATATATTTAGGGTTGCTCGGAAAAATCGAACCCGGAGGGTCCAGTTGCATGTGGGGCTGCGTAAAGGCTCCACTGGGGAGTTCTCTTGTATCCAAAGCCTTCCTTTGGGGGCACTTTTGGATGGGCTAAAAGGACTCGGACCGCATTTCCTGGGGCCTGATTTTTCAGTCGTCATCGATGTGGCTAGGGCTATGTTTAGGGATGCTCCGAAACAGCGAACCCGGAGGGTCCAGTTGCATGTGGGGCTGCGTAAAGGCTCCCCTGGGGAGTTCACTTGTACCCAAAGCCTTCCTTTGGGGGCACTTTTGGATGGGCGAAAAGGGCTCGCAACGCATTTCCTGGGGCCTGATTTTTCACTCTTCTCTGAAGACGGCTAGGGCTACGTTTAGGTTTGCTCAGGAACAGCGAACCTGGAGGGTCCAGTTGCATGTGGGGCTGCGTAAAGGCTCCCCTGGGGAGTTCACTTGTACCCAAAGCCTTCCTTTGGGGGCACTTTTGGATGGGCAAAAAGGGCTCGCAACGCATTTCCTGGGGCCTGATTTTTCACTCGTCTCCGATGCCGTCTAGGGCTATGTTTAGGGATGCTCGGAAACATCGAACCCGGAGGGTCCAGTTGCATGTGGGGCTGCGTAAAGGCTCCCCTGGGGAGTTCACTTGTACCCAAAGCCTTCCTTTGGGGGCACTTTTGGATGGGCGAAAAGGGCTCGCAATGCATTTCCTGGGGCCTGATTTTTCAGTCGTCTCCGATGACGGCTAGGGCTACGTTTAGGTTTGCTCAGGAACAGCGAACCCGGAGGGTCCAGTTGCATGTGGGGCTGCGTAAAGGCTCCCCTGGGGAGATCACTTGTACCCAAAGCCTTCCTTTGCGGGCACTTTTGGATGGTCCAAAGGGGCTTGCAACGCATTTCCTGGGGCCTGATTTTTCACTTGTCTTCGATGACGGCTAGGGCTACGTTTAGGTTTGCTCATGAACAGCTAGCCCGGAGGGTCCAGTTGCATGTGGGGCTGCGTAAAGGCTCCCCTGGGGAGTTCACTTGTACCCAAAGCCTTCCTTTGGTGACACGTTTGGATGGTCCAAAGGGGCTTGCAACGCGTTTTCTGGGACCCGGGTTTTCAGTCTTCTCCCATGCCGGCTAGGGATATATTTCGGGATGCTCGGAAACATCGAACCCGGAGGGTCCAGTTGCATGTGGGGCTGCGTAAAGGCTCCCCTGGGGAGTACACTTGTACCCAAAGCCTTCCTTTGGGGGCACTTTTGGATGGGCGAAAAGGGCTCGCAACGCATTTCCTGGGGCCTGATTTTTCAGTCGTCATCGATGCCGGCTAGGGCTATGTTTAGGAATGCTCAGAAACAGCGAACCCGGAGGGTCCAGTTGCATGTGGGGCTGCGTAAAGGCTCCCCTGGGGAGTTCACTTGTACCCAAAGCCTTCCTTTGGGGGCACTTTTGGATGGGCGAAAAGGGCTCGCAACGCATTTCCTGGGGCCTGATTTTTCATTCGTCTTCGATGCCTGATAGGGCTATGTTTAGGGATGCTCGGAAACATCGAACCCAGAGGGTCCAGTTGCATGTGGGGCTGCGTAAAGGCTCCCCTGGAGAGTTCACTTGTACCCAAAGCCTTCCTTTGGGGGCACATTTGGATGGGCAAAAAGGGCTCGCAACGCATTTCCTGGGGCCTGATTTTTCACTCGTCTCCGATGCCGTCTAGGACTATGTTTAGGGATGCTCGGAAACAGCGAACCGGAGGGTCCAGTTGCATGTGGGCCTGCGTAAAGGCTCCCCTGGGGAGTTCACTTGTACCCAAAGCCTTCCTTTGCGGGCACTTTTGGATGGTCCAAAGGGGCTTGCAACGCATTTCCTGGGGCCTGATTTTTCACTTGTCTTCGATGACGGCTAGGGCTACGTTTAGGTTTGCTCATGAACAGCGAGCCCGGAGGGTCCAGTTGCATGTGGGGCTGCGTAAAGGCTCCCCTGGGGAGTTCACTTGTACCCAAAGCCTTCCTTTGGTGACACTTTTGGATGGTCCAAAGGGGCTTGCAACGCGTTTTCTGGGACCCGGGTTTTCAGTCTTCTCAGTCTTCTCCCATGCCGGCTAGGGATATATTTAGGGATGCTCGGAAACATCGAACCCGGAGGGTCCAGTTGCATGTGGGGCTGCGTAAAGGCTCCCCTGGGGAGTTCACTTGTACCCAAAGCCTTCCTTTGGGGGCACTTTTGGATGGGCGAAAAGGGCTCGCAACGCATTTCCTGGGGCCTGATTTTTCAGTCGTCATCGATGCCGGCTAGGGCTACGTTTAGGTTTGCTCAGGAACAGCGAACCCGGAGGGTCCAGTTGCATGTGGGGCTGTGTAAAGGCTCCCCTGGGGAGTTCACTTGTACCCAAAGCCTTCCTTCGGGGACACTTTTGGATTGTCCAAAGGGGCTTGCAACGCATTTCCTGGGGCCTGATTTTTCAGTCGTCTCCGATGACGGCTAGGGCTACATTTAGGTTTGCTCATGAACAGCGAACCCGGAGGGTCCAGTTGCATGTGGGGCTGCGTAAAGGCTACCCTGGGGAGTTCACTTGTACCCAAAGCCTTCCTTTGGGGGCACTTTTGGATGGTCCAAAGGGGCTTGCAACGCGTTTTCTGAGGCCCGCGTTTTCAGTCTTCTCCCATGCCGGCTAGTGATATATTTAGGGTTGCTCGGAGAAATCGAACCCGGAGGGTCCAGTTGCATGTGGGGCTGCGTAAAGGCTCCCCTGGGGAGTTCACTTGTATCCAAAGCCTTCCTTTGGGGGCACTTTTGGATGGGCGAAAAGGACTCGGAACGCATTTCCTGGGGCCTGATTTTTCAGTCGTCTTCGATGCCGGCTAGGGCTATGTTTAGGAATGCTCGGAAACAGCGAACCCGGAGGGTCCAGTTGCATGTGGGGCTGCGTAAAGGCTCCCCTGTGGAGTTCTCTTGTAACCAATGTCTTCCTTTGCGGGCACTTTTGGATGGTCCAAAGGGGCTCGCAACGCATTTCCTTGGGCCTGATTTTTCAGTCGTCTCCGATGACGGCTAGGGCTATGTTTAGGTTTCCTCATGAACAGCGAACCCGGAGGGTCAAGTTGCATGTGGGGCTGCGTAAAGGCTCCCCTGGGGAGTTCTCTTGTACCCAAAGCCTTCCTTTGCGGGCACTTTTGGATGGGCGAAAAGGCCTCGGAAAGCATTTCATGGGGCCTGATTTTTCACTCGTCTCCGATGACGGCTAGGGCTACGTTTAGGTTTGCTCAGGAACAGCGAACCCGGAGGGTCCAGTTGCATGTGGGGCTGCGTAAAGGCTCCCCTGTGGAGTTCTCTTGTAACCAATGTCTTCCTTTGCGGGCACTTTTGGATGGTCCAAAGGGGCTCGCAACGCATTTCCTTGGGCCTGATTTTTCAGTCGTCTCCGATGATGGCTAGGGCTATGTTTAGGTTTCCTCATGAACAGCGAACCCGGAGGGTCCAGTTGCATGTGGGGCTGCGTAAAGGCTCCCCTGGGGAGTTCTCTTGTACCCAAAGCCTTCCTTTGCGGGCACTTTTGGATGGGCGAAAAGGCCTCGGAAAGCATTTCCTGGGGCCTGATTTTTCACTCGTCTCCGATGACGGCTAGGGCTACGTTTAGGTTTGCTCAGGAACAGCGAACCCGGAGGGTCCAGTTGCATGTGGTGCTGCGTAAAGGCTCCCCTGGGGAGTTCACTTGTACCCAAAGCCTTTCTTTGGGGGCACTTTTGGATGGGGGAAAAGGGCTCGCAACGCATTTCCTGGGTCCTGATTTTTCACTTGTCTTCGATGCCGGCTAGGGCTATGTTTAGGGATGCTCGGAAACAGCGAACCCGGAGGGTCCAGTTGCATGTGGGGCTGCGTATAGGCTCCCCTGGGGAGTTCACTTGTACCCAAAGCTTTCCTTTGGGGGCACTTTTGGATGAGTGAAAAGGGCTCGCAACGCATTTCCTGGGGCCTGATTTTTCATTCGTCTTCGATGCCGTCTAGGGCTATGTTTAGGGATGCTCGGAAACAGCGAACCCGGAGTTCCAGTTGCATGTGGGGTTGCGTAAAGGCTCCCTGGGGAGTTCACTTGTACCCAAAGCTTTCCTTTGGGGGCACTTTTGGATGAGTGAAAAGGGCTCGCAACGCATTTCCTGGGGCCTGATTTTTCAGTCGTCTCCGATGACGGCTGGGGCTACGTTTAGGTTTGCTCATGAACAGCGAACCCAGAGGGTCCAGTTGCATGTGGGGCTGCGTAAAGGCTCCCCTGGGGAGTTCACTTGTACCCAAATCCTTCCTTTGGGGGCACTTTTGGATGGTCCAAGGGCTTGCAACGCGTTTTCTTGTGCCCGGGTTTTCAGTCTTCTCCCATGCTGGCTAGTGATATATTTAGGGTTGGTCGGAAAAATCGAACCCGGAGGGTCCAGTTGCATGTGGGGCTGCGTAAAGGCTCCCCTGGGGAGTTCACTTGTATCCAAAGCCTTTCTTTGGGGGCACTTTTGGATGGGCGAAAAGGGCTCGGAACGCATTTCCTGGGCCTGATTTTTCATTCTTCTTCGATGCCGGCTAGGGCTATGTTTAGGGATGCTCGGAAACAGCGAACCCGGAGGGTCCAGTTGCATGTTGGGCTGCGTAAAGGCTCCCTGGGGAGATCACTTGTACCCAAAGCTTCCTTTGCGGGCACTTTTGGATCGTCCAAAGGGGCTTGCAACGCATTTCCTGGGGCTGATTTTTCACTCGTCTCCGATGACGGCTAGGGCTATGTTTAGGGATGCTCGGAAACAGCGAACCCGGAGGGTCAGTTGCATGTGGGGCTGTGTAAAGGCTCCCCTGGGGAGTTCACTTGTACCCAAAGCCTTCCTTTGGTGATACCTTTGGATGGTCCAAAGGGGCTTGAAACGCGTTTTCTCTGGCCCGGGTTTTCAGTCTTCTCCCATGCCGGCTAGTGATATATTTAGGTTTGCTCGGTAAAATCGAACCCGGAGGGTCCAGTTGCATGTGGGCCTACGTAAAGGCTCCCCTGGGGAGTTCACTTGTACCCAAAGCCTTCCTTTGGGGGCACTTTTGGATGGTCCAAAGGGGCTTGCAACGCGTTTTCTTGTGCCCGGGTTTTCAGTCTTCTCCCATGCTGGCTAGTGATATATTTAGGGTTGGTCGGAAAAATCGACCCGGAGGGTCCAGTTGCATGTGGGGCTGCGTAAAGGCTCCCCTGGGGAGTTCACTTGTATCCAAAGCCTTTCTTTGGGGCACTTTTGGATGGGCGAAAAGGGCTCGGAACGCATTTCCTGGGGCCTGATTTTTCATTCTTCTTCGATGCCGGCTAGGGCTATGTTTAGGGATGCTCGGAAACAGCGAACCCGGAGGGTCCAGTTGCATGTTGGGCTGCGTAAAGGCTCCCCTGGGGAGATCACTTGTACCCAAAGCCTTCCTTTGCGGGCACTTTTGGATCGTCCAAAGGGGCTTGCAACGCATTTCCTGGGGCCTGATTTTTCACTCGTCTCCGATGACGGCTAGGGCTATGTTTAGGGATGCTCGGAAACAGCGAACCCGGAGGGTCCAGTTGCATGTGGGGCTGTGTAAAGGCTCCCCTGGGGAGTTCACTTGTACCCAAAGCCTTCCTTTGGTGATACCTTTGGATGGTCCAAAGGGGCTTGAAACGCGTTTTCTCTGGCCCGGGTTTTCAGTCTTCTCCCATGCCGGCTAGTGATATATTTAGGTTTGTTCGGTAAAATCGAACCCGGAGGGTCCAGTTGCATGTGGGCCTACGTAAAGGCTCCCCTGGGGAGTTCACTTGTACCCAAAGACTTCCTTTGGGGGCACTTATGGATGGTCCGAAGGGGCTCGCAACGCATTTCCTGGGTCCTGATTTTTCACATGTCTTCGATGCCGGCTAGGGCTATGTTTAGGGATGCTCGGAAACAGCGAACCCGAAGGGTCCAGTTGCATGTGGGGCTGCGTAAAGGCTCCCCTGGGGAGTTCACTTGTACCCAAAGCCTTCCTTTGGGGGCACTTTTGGATGGGCGAAAAGGGCTCGCAACGCATTTCCTGGGGCCTGATTTTTCAGTCGACTTCGATGCCGGCTAGGGCTATGTTTAGGGATGCTCGGAAACATCGAACCCGGAGGGTCCAGTTGCATGTGGGGCTGCGTAAAGGCTCCCCTGGGGAGTTCACTTGTACCCAAAGCCTTCTTTTGGGGGCACTTTTGGATGGGCGAAAAGGGCTCGCAACGCATTTCCTGGGGCCTGATTTTTCAGTCGTCTCCGATGACGGCTAGGGCTACGTTTAGGTTTGCTCAGGAACAGCGAACCCGGAGGGTCCAGTTGCATGTTGGGCTGCGTAAAGGCTCCCCTGGGGAGATCACTTGTACCCAAAGCCTTCCTTTGCGGGCACTTTTGGATGGTCCAAAGGGGCTTGCAACGCATTTCCTGGGGCCTGATTTTTCACTTGTCTTCTATGACGGCTAGGGCTACGTTTAGGTTTGCTCATGAACAGCGAGCCCGGAGGGTCCAGTTTCATGTGGCGCTGCGTAAAGGCTCCCCTGGGGAGTTCACTTGTACCCAAAGCCTTCCTTTGGTGACACTTTTGGATGGTCCAAAGGGGCTTGCAACGCGTTTTCTGGGACCCGGGTTTTCAGTCTTCTCCCATGCCGGCTAGGGATATATTTAGGGATGCTCGGAAACATCGAACCCGGAGGGTCCAGTTGCATGTGGGGCTGCGTAAAGGCTCCCCTGGGGAGTTCACTTGTACCCAAAGCCTTCCTTTGGGGGCACTTTTGGATGGGCAAAAAGGGCTCGCAATGCATTTCCTGGGGCCTGATTTTTCAGTCGTCATCGATGCCGGCTAGGGCTATGTTTAGGAATGCTCAGAAACAGCGAACCCGGAGGGTCCAGTTGCATGTGGGGCTGCGTAAAGGCTCCCCTGGGGAGTTCAGTTGTACCCAAAGCCTTCCTTTGGGGGCACTTTTGGATAGGCGAAAAGGGCTCGGAACGCATTTCCTGGGGCCTGATTTTTCATTCTTCTTCGATGCCGGCTAGGGCTATGTTTAGGGATGCTCGGAAACATCGAACCCGGAGGGTCCAGTTGCATGTGGGGCTGTGTAAAGGCTCCCCTGGGGAGTTCACTTGTACCCAAAGCCTTTCTTTGCGGGCACTTTTGGATGGGCGAAAAGGCCTCGGAACGCATTTCCTGGGGCCTTATTTTTCACTCGGCTCCGATGACGGCTAGGGCTACGTTTAGGTTTGCTCAGGAACAGCGAACCCGGAGGGTCCAGTTGCATGTTGGGCTGCGTAAAGGCTCCCCTGGGGAGATCACTTTTACCCAAAGCCTTCCTTTGGGGGCACTTTTGGATGGTCCGAAGGGGCTCGCAACGCATTTCCTGGGTCCTGATTTTTCACTTGTCTTCGATGCCGGCTAGGGCTATGTTTAGGGATGCTCGGAAACAGCGAACCCGGAGGGTCCAGTTGCATGTGGGGCTGCGTAAAGGCTCCCCTGGGGAGTTCACTTGTACCCAAAGCCTTCCTTTGGGGGCACTTTTGGATGAGCGAAAAGGGCTCGCAACGCATTTCCTGGGGCCTGATTTTTCATACGTCTTCAATGCCGTCTAGGGCTATGTTTAGGGATGCTCGGAAACAGCGAACCCGGAGGGTCCAGTTGCATGTGGGGTTGCGTAAAGGCTCCCCTGGGGAGTTCTCTTGTACCCAAAGTCTTCCTTTGGGGGCACTTTTGGATGGGCGAAAAGGCCTCGGAACGCATTTCCTGGGGCCTGATTTTTCAGTCGTCTCCGATGACGGCTAGGGCTACGTTTAGGTTTGCTCAGGAACAGCGAACCCGGAGGGTCCAGTTGCATGTGGGGCTGTGTAAAGGCTCCCCTGGGGAGTTCACTTGTACCCAAAGCCTTCCTTCGGGGACACTTTTGGATTGTCCAAAGGGGCTTGCAACGCATTTCCTGGGGCCTGATTTTTCAGTCGTCTCCGATGACGGCTAGGGCTACGTTTAGGTTTGCTCATGAACAGCGAACCCGGAGGGTCCAGTTGCATGTGGGGCTGCGTAAAGGCTCCCCTGGGGAGTTCACTTGTACCCAAAGCCTTCCTTTGGGGGCACTTTTGGATGGTCCAAAGGGGCTTGCAACGCGTTTTCTGAGGCCCGCGTTTTCAGTCTTCTCCCATGCCGGCTAGTGATATATTTAGGGTTGCTCGGAGAAATCGAACCCGGAGGGTCCAGTTGCATGTGGGGCTGCGTAAAGGCTCCCCTGGGGAGTTCACTTGTATCCAAAGCCTTCCTTTGGGGGCACTTTTGGATGGGCGAAAAGGACTCGGAACGCATTTCCTGGGGCCTGATTTTTCAGTCGTCTTCGATGCCGGCTAGGGCTATGTTTAGGAATGCTCGGAAACAGCGAACCCGGAGGGTCCAGTTGCATGTGGGGCTGCGTAAAGGCTCCCCTGTGGAGTTCTCTTGTAACCAATGTCTTCCTTTGCGGGCACTTTTGGATGGTCCAAAGGGGCTCGCAACGCATTTCCTTGGGCCTGATTTTTCAGTCGTCTCCGATGACGGCTAGGGCTATGTTTAGGTTTCCTCATGAACAGCGAACCCGGAGGGTCAAGTTGCATGTGGGGCTGCGTAAAGGCTCCCCTGGGGAGTTCACTTGTACCCAAAGCCTTTCTTTGGGGGCACTTTTGGATGGGGAAAAGGGCTCGCAACGCATTTCCTGGGTCCTGATTTTTCACTTGTCTTCGATGCCGGCTAAAGGGCTATGTTTAGGGATGCTCGGAAACAGCGAACCCGGAGGGTCCAGTTGCATGTGGGGCTGCGTATAGGCTCCCTGGGGAGTTCACTTGTACCCAAAGCTTTCCTTTGGGGGCACATTTGGATGAGTGAAAAGGGCTCGCAACGCATTTCCTGGGGCCTGATTTTTCATTCGTCTTCGATGCCGTCTAGGGCTATGTTTAGGGATGCTCGGAAACAGCGAACCCGGAGGTTCCAGTTGCATGTGGGGTTGCGTAAAGGCTCCCCTGGGGAGTTCAATTGTACCCAAAGCTTTCCTTTGGGGGCACTTTTGGATGAGTGAAAAGGGCTCGCAACGCATTTCCTGGGGCCTGATTTTTCAGTCGTCTCCGATGACGGCTGGGGCTACGTTTAGGTTTGCTCATGAACAGCGAACCCAGAGGGTCCAGTTGCATGTGGGGCTGCGTAAAGGCTCCCCTGGGGAGTTCACTTGTACCCAAAGCCTTCCTTTGGGGGCACTTTTGGATGGTCCAAAGGGGCTTGCAACGCGTTTTCTTGTGCCCGGGTTTCAGTCTTCTCCCATGCTGGCTAGTGATATATTTAGGGTTGGTCGGAAAAATCGAACCCGGAGGGTCCAGTTGCATGTGGGGCTGCGTAAAGGCTCCCCTGGGGAGTTCACTTGTATCCAAAGCCTTTCTTTGGGGGCACTTTTGGATGGGCGAAAGGGCTTGGAACGCATTTCCTGGGGCCTGATTTTTCATTCTTCTTCGATGCCGGCTAGGGCTATGTTTAGGGATGCTCGGAAACAGCGAACCCGGAGGGTCCAGTTGCATGTGGGGCTGCGTAAAGGCTCCCCTGGGGAGATCACTTGTACCCAAAGCCTTCCTTTGCGGGCACTTTTGGATCGTCCAAAGGGGCTTGCAACGCATTTCCTGGGGCCTGATTTTTCACTCGTCTCCGATGACGGCTAGGGCTATGTTTAGGGATGCTCGGAAACAGCGAACCCGGAGGGTCCAGTTGCATGTGGGGCTGTGTAAAGGCTCCCCTGGGGAGTTCACTTGTACCCAAAGCCTTCCTTTGGTGATACCTTTGGATGGTCCCAAGGGGCTTGAAACGCGTTTTCTCTGGCCCGGGTTTTCAGTCTTCTCCCATGCCGGCTAGTGATATATTTAGGTTTGCTCGGTAAAATCGAACCCGGAGGGTCCAGTTGCATGTGGGCCTACGTAAAGGCTCCCCTGGGGAGTTCACTTGTACCCAAAGCCTTCCTTTGGGGGCACTTATGGATGGTCCGAAGGGGCTCGCAACGCATTTCCTGGGTCCTGATTTTTCACATGTCTTCGATGCCGGCTAGGGCTATGTTTAGGGATGCTCGGAAACAGCGAACCCGAAGGGTCCAGTTGCATGTGGGGCTGCGTAAAGGCTCCCCTGGGAGTTCACTTGTACCAAAGCCTTCCTTTGGGGGCACTTTTGGATGGGCGAAAAGGGCTCGCAACGCATTTCCTGGGGCCTGATTTTTCAGTCGACTTCGATGCCGGCTAGGGCTATGTTTAGGGATGCTCGGAAACATCGAACCCGGAGGGTCCAGTTGCATGTGGGGCTGCGTAAAGGCTCCCCTGGGGAGTTCACTTGTACCCAAAGCCTTCCTTTGGGGGCACTTTTGGATGGGCGAAAAGGGCTCGCAACGCATTTCCTGGGGCCTGATTTTTCAGTCGTCTCCGATGACGGCTAGGGCTACGTTTAGGTTTGCTCAGGAACAGCGAACCCGGAGGGTCCAGTTGCATGTTGGGCTGCGTAAAGGCTCCCCTGGGGAGATCACTTGTACCCAAAGCCTTCCTTTGCGGGCACTTTTGGATGGTCCAAAGGGGCTTGCAACGCATTCCTGGGGCCTGATTTTTCACTTGTCTTCTATGACGGCTAGGGCTAACGTTTAGGTTTGCTCATGAACAGCGAGCCCGGAGGGTCCAGTTGCATGTGGGGCTGCGTAAAGGCTCCCCTGGGGAGTTCACTTGTACCCAAAGCCTTCCTTTGGTGACACTTTTGGATGGTCCAAAGGGGCTTGCAACGCGTTTTCTGGACCCGGGTTTCCAGTCTTCTCCCATGCCGGCTAGGGATATATTTAGGGATGCTCGGAAACATCGAACCCGGAGGGTCCAGTTGCATGTGGGGCTGCGTAAAGGCTCCCCTGGGGAGTTCACTTGTACCCAAAGCCTTCCTTTGGGGGCACTTTTGGATGGCAAAAAGGGCTCGCAACGCATTTCCTGGGGCCTGATTTTTCAGTCGTCATCGATGCCGGCTAGGGCTATGTTTAGGAATGCTCAGAAACAGCGAACCCGGAGGGTCCAGTTGCATGTGGGGCTGCGTAAAGGCTCCCCTGGGGAGTTCAGTTGTACCCAAAGCCTTCCTTTGGGGGCACTTTTGGATAGGCGAAAAGGGCTCGGAACGCATTTCCTGGGGCCTGATTTTTCATTCTTCTTCGATGCCGGCTAGGGCTATGTTTAGGGATGCTCGGAAACATCGAACCCGGAGGGTCCAGTTTGCATGTGGGGCTGTGTAAAGGCTCCCCCTGGGGAGTTCACTTGTACCCAAAGCCTTTCTTTGCGGGCACATTTGGATGGGCGAAAAGGCCTCGGAACGCATTTCCTGGGCCTTATTTTTCACTCGGCTCGATGACGGCTAGGGCTACGTTTAGGTTTGCTCAGGAACAGCGAACCTGGAGGGTCCAGTTGCATGTTGGGCTGCGTAAAGGCTCCCCTGGGGAGATCACTTTTACCCAAAGCCTTCCTTTGGGGGCACTTTTGGATGGTCCGAAGGGGCTCGCAAGCATTTCCTGGGTCCTGATTTTTCACTTGTCTTCGATGCCGGCTAGGGCTATGTTTAGGGATGCTCGGAAACAGCGAACCCGGAGGGTCCAGTTGCATGTGGGGCTGCGTAAAGGCTCCCCTGGGGAGTTCACTTGTACCCAAAGCCTTCCTTTGGGGCACTTTTGGATGAGCGAAAAGGCTCGCAACGCATTTCCTGGGGCCTGATTTTTCATACGTCTTCAATGCCGTCTAGGGCTATGTTTAGGGATGCTCGGAAACAGCGAACCCGGAGGTCCAGTTGCATGTGGGGTTGCGTAAAGGCTCCCCTGGGGAGTTCTCTTGTACCCAAAGTCTTCCTTTGGGGGCACATTTGGATGGGCGAAAAGGCCTCGAACGCATTTCCTGGGGCCTGATTTTTCAGTCGTCTCCGATGACGGCTAGGGCTACGTTTAGGTTTGCTCAGGAACAGCGAACCCGGAGGGTCCAGTTGCATGTGGGGCTGTGTAAAGGCTCCCTGGGGAGTTTCACTTGTACCCAAAGCCTTCCTTCGGGGACACTTTTGGATTGTCCAAAGGGGCTTGCAACGCATTTCCTGGGCCTGATTTTTCAGTCGTCTCCGATGACGGCTAGGGCTACGTTTAGGTTTGCTCATGAACAGCGAACCCGGAGGGTCCAGTTGCATGTGGGGCTGCGTAAAGGCTCCCCTGGGGAGTTCACTTGTACCCAAAGCCTTCCTTTGGGGGCACTTTTGGATGGTCCAAAGGGGCTTGCAACGCGTTTTCTGAGGCCCGCGTTTTCAGTCTTCTCCCATGCCGGCTAGTGATATATTTAGGGTTGCTCGGAGAAATCGAACCGGAGGGTCCAGTTGCATGTGGGGCTGCGTAAAGGCTCCCCTGGGGAGTTCACTTGTATCCAAAGCCTTCCTTTGGGGGCACTTTTGGATGGGCGAAAAGGACTCGGAACGCATTTCCTGGGCCTGATTTTTCAGTCGTCTTCGATGCCGGCTAGGGCTATGTTTAGGAATGCTCGGAAACAGCGAACCCGGAGGGTCCAGTTGCATGTGGGGCTGCGTAAAGGCTCCCCTGTGGAGTTCTCTTGTAACCAATGTCTTCCTTTGCGGGCACTTTTGGATGGTCCAAAGGGGCTCGCAACGCATTTCCTTGGGCCTGATTTTTCAGTCGTCTCCGATGACGGCTAGGGCTATGTTTAGGTTTCCTCATGAACAGCGAACCCGGAGGGTCAAGTTGCATGTGGGGCTGCGTAAAGGCTCCCCTGGGGAGTTCTCTTGTACCCAAAGCCTTCCTTTGCGGGCACTTTTGGATGGGCGAAAAGGCCTCGGAAAGCATTTCATGGGGCCTGATTTTTCACTCGTCTCCGATGACGGCTAGGGCTACGTTTAGTTTTGCTCAGGAACAGCGAACCCGGAGGGTCCAGTTGCATGTGGGGCTGCGTAAAGGCTCCCCTGTGGAGTTCTCTTGTAACCAATGTCTTCCTTTGCGGGCACTTTTGGATGGTCCAAAGGGGCTCGCAACGCATTTCCTTGGGCCTGATTTTTCAGTCGTCTCCGATGACGGCTAGGGCTATGTTTAGGTTTCCTCATGAACAGCGAACCCGGAGGGTCCAGTTGCATGTGGGGCTGCGTAAAGGCTCCCCTGGGGAGTTCTCTTGTACCCAAAGCCTTCCTTTGCGGGCACTTTTGGATGGGCGAAAAGGCCTCGGAAAGCATTTCCTGGGGCCTGATTTTTCACTCGTCTCCGATGACGACTAGGGCTACGTTTAGGTTTGCTCAGGAACAGCGAACCCGGAGGGTCCAGTTGCATGTGGGGCTGCGTAAAGGCTCCCCTGGGGAGTTCACTTGTACCCAAAGCCTTTCTTTGGGGGCACTTTTGGATGGGGGAAAAGGGCTCGCAACGCATTTCCTGGGTCCTGATTTTTCACTTGTCTTCGATGCCGGCTAGGGCTATGTTTAGGGATGCTCGGAAACAGCGAACCTGGAGGGTCCAGTTGCATGTGGGGCTGCGTATAGGCTCCCCTGGGGAGTTCACTTGTACCCAAAGCTTTCCTTTGGGGGCACTTTTGGATGAGTGAAAAGGGCTCGCAACGCATTTCCTGGGGCCTGATTTTTCATTCGTCTTCGATGCCGTCTAGGTCTATGTTTAGGGATGCTCGGAAACAGCGAACCCGGAGGTTCCAGTTGCATGTGGGGTTGCGTAAAGGCTCCCCTGGGGAGTTCACTTGTACCCAAAGCCTTCCTTTGGGGGCACTTTTGGATGGTCCAAAGGGGCTTGCAACGCGTTTTCTTGTGCCCGGGTTTTCAGTCTTCTCCCATGCTGGCTAGTGATATATTTAGGGTTGGTCGGAAAAATCGAACCCGGAGGGTCCAGTTGCATGTGGGGCTGCGTAAAGGCTCCCCTGGGGAGTTCACTTGTATCCAAAGCCTTTCTTTGGGGGCACTTTTGGATGGGCGAAAAGGGCTCGGAACGCATTTCCTGGGGCCTGATTTTTCATTCTTCTTCGATGCCGGCTAGGGCTATGTTTAGGGATGCTCGGAAACAGCGAACCCGGAGGGTCCAGTTGCATGTTGGGCTGCGTAAAGGCTCCCCTGGGGAGATCACTTGTACCCAAAGCCTTCCTTTGCGGGCACTTTTGGATCGTCCAAAGGGGCTTGCAACGCATTTCCTGGGGCCTGATTTTTCACTCGTCTCCCATGACGGCTAGGGCTATGTTTAGGGATGCTTGGAAACAGCGAATCCGGAGGGTCCAGTTGCATGTGGGGCTGTGTAAAGGCTCCCCTGGGGAGTTCACTTGTACCCAAAGCCTTCCTTTGGTGATACCTTTGGATGGTCCAAAGGGGCTTGAAACGCGTTTTCTCTGGCCCGGGTTTTCAGTCTTCTCCCATGCCGGCTAGTGATATATTTAGGTTTGCTCGGTAAAATCGAACCCGGAGGGTCCAGTTGCATGTGGGCCTACGTAAAGGCTCCCCTGGGGAGTTCACTTGTACCCAAAGCCTTCCTTTGGGGGCACTTTTGGATGGGCGAAAAGGGCTCGCAACGCATTTCCTGGGGCCTGATTTTTCAGTCGACTTCGATGCCGGCTAGGGCTATGTTTAGGGATGCTCGGAAACAGCGAACCCGGAGGGTCCAGTTGCATGTGGGGCTGCGTAAAGGCTCCCCTGGGGAGTTCACTTGTACCCAAAGCCTTTCTTTGGGGGCACTTTTGGATGGGCGAAAAGGGCTCGGAACGCATTTCCTGGGGCCTGATTTTTCATTCTTCTTCGATGCCGGCTAGGGCTATGTTTAGGGATGCTCGGAAACAGCGAACCCGGAGGGTCCAGTTGCATGTGGGGCTGTGTAAAGGCTCCCCTGGGGAGATCACTTGTACACAAAGCCTTCCTTTGCGGGCACTTTTGGATCTTCCAAACGGGCTTGCAACGCATTTCCTGGGGCCTGATTTTTCACTCGTCTCCGATGCCGGCTAGGGCTATGTTTAGGGATGCTCGGAAACAGCGAACCCGGAGGGTCCAGTTGCATGTGGGGCTGTGTAAAGGCTCCCCTGGGGAGTTCACTTGTACCCAAAGCCTTCCTTCGGGGACACTTTTGGATTGTCCAAAGGGGCTTGCAACGCATTTCCTGGGGCCTGATTTTTCAGTCGTCTCCGATGACGGCTAGGGCTACGTTTAGGTTTGCTCATGAACAGCGAGCCCGGAGGGTCCAGTTGCATGTGGGGCTGCGTAAAGACTCCCCTGGGGAGTTCACTTGTACCCAAAGCCTTCCTTTGGGGGCACTTTTGGATGGTCCAAAGGGGCTTGCAACGCGTTTTCTGGGGCCCGGGTTTTCAGTCTTCTCCCAAGCCAGCTAGTGATATATTTAGGGTTGCTCGGAGAAATCGAACCCGGAGGGTCCAGTTGCATGTGGGGCTGCGTAAAGGCTCCCCTGGGGAGTTCACTTGTATCCAAAGCCTTCCTTTGGGGGCACTTTTGGATGGGCGAAAAGGACTCGGAACGCATTTCCTGGGGCCTGATTTTTCAGTCGTCTTCGATGCCGGCTAGGGCTATGTTTAGGAATGCTCGGAAACAGCGAACCCGGAGGGTCCATTTGCATGTGGGGCTGCGTAAAGGCTCCCCTGTGGAGTTCTCTTGTAACCAATGTCTTCCTTTGCGGGCACTTTTGGATGGTCCAAAGGGGCTCGCAACGCATTTCCTTGGGCCTGATTTTTCAGTCGTCTCCGATGACGGCTAGGGCTATGTTTAGGTTTCCTCATGAACAGCGAACCCGGAGGGTCCAGTTGCATGTGGGGCTGCGTAAAGGCTCCCCTGGGGAGTTCTCTTGTACCCAAAGCCTTCCTTTGCGGGCACTTTTGGATGGGCGAAAAGGCCTCGGAAAGCATTTCCTGGGGCCTGATTTTTCACTCGTCTCCGATGACGGCTAGGGCTACGTTTAGGTTTGCTCAGGAACAGCGAACCCGGAGGGTCCAGTTGCATGTGGGGCTGCGTAAAGGCTCCCCTGGGGAGTTCACTTGTACCCAAAGCCTTTCTTTGGGGGCACTTTTGGATGGGGGAAAAGGGCTCGCAACGCATTTCCTGGGTCCTGATTTTTCACTTGTCTTCGATGCCGGCTAGGGCTATGTTTAGGGATGCTCGGAAACAGCGAACCCGGAGGGTCCAGTTGCATGTGGGGCTGCGTATAGGCTCCCCTGGGGAGTTCACTTGTACCCAAAGCTTTCCTTTGGGGGCACTTTTGGATGAGTGAAAAGGGCTCGCAACGCATTTCCTGGGGCCTGATTTTTCATTCGTCTTCGATGCCGTCTAGGGCTATGTTTAGGGATGCTCGGAAACAGCGAACCCGGAGGTTCCAGTTGCATGTGGGGTTGCGTAAAGGCTCCCCTGGGGAGTTCACTTGTACCCAAAGCTTTCCTTTGGGGGCACTTTTGGATGAGTGAAAAGGGCTCGCAACGCATTTCCTGGGGCCTGATTTTTCAGTCGTCTCCGATGACGGCTGGGGCTACGTTTAGGTTTGCTCATGAACAGCGAACCCAGAGGGTCCAGTTGCATGTGGGGCTGCGTAAAGGCTCCCCTGGGGAGTTCACTTGTACCCAAAGCCTTCCTTTGGGGGCACTTTTGGATGGTCCAAAGGGGCTTGCAACGCGTTTTCTTGTGCCCGGGTTTTCAGTCTTCTCCCATGCTGGCTAGTGATATATTTAGGGTTGGTCGGAAAAATCGAACCCGGAGGGTCCAGTTGCATGTGGGGCTGCGTAAAGGCTCCCCTGGGGAGTTCACTTGTATCCAAAGCCTTTCTTTGGGGGCACTTTTGGATGGGCGAAAAGGGCTCGGAACGCATTTCCTGGGGCCTGATTTTTCATTCTTCTTCGATGCCGGCTAGGGCTATGTTTAGGGATGCTCGGAAACAGTGAACCCGGAGGGTCCAGTTGCATGTGGGGCTGCGTAAAGGCTCCCCTGGGGAGATCACTTGTACCCAAAGCCTTCCTTTGCGGGCACTTTTGGATCGTCCAAAGGGGCTTGCAACGCATTTCCTGGGGCCTGATTTTTCACTCGTCTCCGATGACGGCTAGGGCTATGTTTAGGGATGCTCGGAAACAGCGAACCCGGAGGGTCCAGTTGCATGTGGGGCTGTGTAAAGGCTCCCCTGGGGAGTTCACTTGTACCCAAAGCCTTCCTTTGGTGATACCTTTGGATGGTCCAAAGGGGCTTGAAACGCGTTTTCTCTGGCCCGGGTTTTCAGTCTTCTCCCATGCCGGCTAGTGATATATTTAGGTTTGCTCGGTAAAATCGAACCCGGAGGGTCCAGTTGCATGTGGGCCTACGTAAAGGCTCCCCTGGGGAGTTCACTTGTACCCAAAGCCTTCCTTTGGGGGCACTTATGGATGGTCCGAAGGGGCTCGCAACGCATTTCCTGGGTCCTGATTTTTCACATGTCTTCGATGCCGGCTAGGGCTATGTTTAGGGATGCTCGGAAATAGCGAACCCGAAGGGTCCAGTTGCATGTGGGGCTGCGTAAAGGCTCCCCTGGGGAGTTCACTTGTACCCAAAGCCTTCCTTTGGGGGCACTTTTGGATGGGCGAAAAGGGCTCGCAACGCATTTCCTGGGGCCTGATTTTTCAGTCGACTTCGATGCCGGCTAGGGCTATGTTTAGGGATGCTCGGAAACATCGAACCCGGAGGGTCCAGTTGCATGTGGGGCTGCGTAAAGGCTCCCCTGGGGAGTTCACTTGTACCCAAAGCCTTCCTTTGGGGGCACTTTTGGATGGGCGAAAAGGGCTCGCAACGCATTTCCTGGGGCCTGATTTTTCAGTCGTCTCCGATGACGGCTAGGGCTACGTTTAGGTTTGCTCAGGAACAGCGAACCCGGAGGGTCCAGTTGCATGTGGGGCTGTGTAAAGGCTCCCCTGGGGAGTTCACTTGTACCCAAAGCCTTCCTTCGGGGACACTTTTGGATTGTCCAAAGGGGCTTGCAACGCATTTCCTGGGGCCTGATTTTTCAGTCGTCTCCGATGACGGCTAGGGCTACGTTTAGGTTTGCTCATGAACAGCGAACCCGGAGGGTCCAGTTGCATGTGGGGCTGCGTAAAGGCTACCCTGGGGAGTTCACTTGTACCCAAAGCCTTCCTTTGGGGGCACTTTTGGATGGTCCAAAGGGGCTTGCAACGCGTTTTCTGAGGCCCGCGTTTTCAGTCTTCTCCCATGCCGGCTAGTGATATATTTAGGGTTGCTCGGAGAAATCGAACCCGGAGGGTCCAGTTGCATGTGGGGCTGCGTAAAGGCTCCCCTGGGGAGTTCACTTGTATCCAAAGCCTTCCTTTGGGGGCACTTTTGGATGGGCGAAAAGGACTCGGAACGCATTTCCTGGGGCCTGATTTTTCAGTCGTCTTCGATGCCGGCAAGGGCTATGTTTAGGAATGCTCGGAAACAGCGAACCCGGAGGGTCCAGTTGCATGTGGGGCTGCGTAAAGGCTCCCCTGTGGAGTTCTCTTGTAACCAATGTCTTCCTTTGCGGGCACTTTTGGATGGTCCAAAGGGGCTCGCAACGCATTTCCTTGGGCCTGATTTTTCAGTCGTCTCCGATGACGGCTAGGGCTATGTTTAGGTTTCCTCATGAACAGCGAACCCGGAGGGTCCAGTTGCATGTGGGGCTGCGTAAAGGCTCCCCTGGGGAGTTCTCTTGTACCCAAAGCCTTCCTTTGCGGGCACTTTTGGATGGGCGAAAAGGCCTCGGAAAGCATTTCATGGGGCCTGATTTTTCACTCGTCTCCGATGACGGCTAGGGCTACGTTTAGGTTTGCTCAGGAACAGCGAACCCGGAGGGTCCAGTTGCATGTGGGGCTGCGTAAAGGCTCCCCTGTGGAGTTCTCTTGTAACCAATGTCTTCCTTTGCGGGCACTTTTGGATGGTCCAAAGGGGCTCGCAACGCATTTCCTTGGGCCTGATTTTTCAGTCGTCTCCGATGACGGCTAGGGCTATGTTTAGGTTTCCTCATGAACAGCGAACCCGGAGGGTCCAGTTGCATGTGGGGCTGCGTAAAGGCTCCCCTGGGGAGTTCTCTTGTACCCAAAGCCTTCCTTTGCGGGCACTTTTGGATGGGCGAAAAGGCCTCGGAAAGCATTTCCTGGGGCCTGATTTTTCACTCGTCTCCGATGACGGCTAGGGCTACGTTTAGGTTTGCTCAGGAACAGCGAACCCGGAGGGTCCAGTTGCATGTGGGGCTGCGTAAAGGCTCCCCTGGGGAGTTCACTTGTACCCAAAGCCTTTCTTTGGGGGCACTTTTGGATGGGGGAAAAGGGCTCGCAACGCATTTCCTGGGTCCTGATTTTTCACTTGTCTTCGATGCCGGCTAGGGCTATGTTTAGGGATGCTCGGAAACAGCGAACCTGGAGGGTCCAGTTGCATGTGGGGCTGCGTATAGGCTCCCCTGGGGAGTTCACTTGTACCCAAAGCTTTCCTTTGGGGGCACTTTTGGATGAGTGAAAAGGGCTCGCAACGCATTTCCTGGGGCCTGATTTTTCATTCGTCTTCGATGCCGTCTAGGGCTATGTTTAGGGATGCTCGGAAACAGCGAACCCGGAGGTTCCAGTTGCATGTGGGGTTGCGTAAAGGCTCCCCTGGGGAGTTCACTTGTACCCAAAGCTTTCCTTTGGGGGCACTTTTGGATGAGTGAAAAGGGCTCGCAACGCATTTCCTGGGGCCTGATTTTTCAGTCGTCTCCGATGACGGCTGGGGCTACGTTTAGGTTTGCTCATGAACAGCGAACCCGGAGGGTCCAGTTGCATGTGGGGCTGCGTAAAGGCTCCCCTGGGGAGTTCACTTGTACCCAAAGCCTTCCTTTGGGGGCACTTTTGGATGGTCCAAAGGGGCTTGCAACGCGTTTTCTTGTGCCCGGGTTTTCAGTCTTCTCCCATGCTGGCTAGTGATATATTTAGGGTTGGTCGGAAAAATCGAACCCGGAGGGTCCAGTTGCATGTGGGGCTGCGTAAAGGCTCCCCTGGGGAGTTCACTTGTATCCAAAGCCTTTCTTTGGGGGCACTTTTGGATGGGCGAAAAGGGCTCGGAACGCATTTCCTGGGGCCTGATTTTTCACTCTTCTTCGATGCCGGCTAGGGCTATGTTTAGGGATGCTCGGAAACAGCGAACCCGGAGGGTCCAGTTGCATGTTGGGCTGCGTAAAGGCTCCCCTGGGGAGATCACTTGTACCCAAAGCCTTCCTTTGCGGGCACTTTTGGATCGTCCAAAGGGGCTTGCAACGCATTTCCTGGGGCCTGATTTTTCACTCGTCTCCGATGACGGCTAGGGCTATGTTTAGGGATGCTTGGAAACAGCGAACCAGGAGGGTCCAGTTGCATGTGGGGCTGTGTAAAGGCTCCCCTGGGGAGTTCACTTGTACCCAAAGCCTTCCTTTGGTGATACCTTTGGATGGTCCAAAGGGGCTTGAAACGCGTTTTCTCTGGCCCGGGTTTTCAGTCTTCTCCCATGCCGGCTAGTGATATATTTAGGTTTGCTCGGTAAAATCGAACCCGGAGGGTCCAGTTGCATGTGGGCCTACGTAAAGGCTCCCCTGGGGAGTTCACTTGTACCCAAAGCCTTCCTTTGGGGGCACTTTTGGATGGGCGAAAAGGGCTCGCAACGCATTTCCTGGGGCCTGATTTTTCAGTCGACTTCGATGCCGGCTAGGGCTATGTTTAGGGATGCTCGGAAACAGCGAACCCGGAGGGTCCAGTTGCATGTGGGGCTGCGTAAAGGCTCCCCTGGGGAGTTCACTTGTATCCAAAGCCTTCCTTTGGGGGCACTTTTGGATGGGCGAAAAGGACTCGGAACGCATTTCCTGGGGCCTGATTTTTCATTCTTCTTCGATGCCGGCTAGGGCTATGTTTAGGGATGCTCGGAAACAGCCAACCCGGAGGGTCCAGTTGCATGTGGGGCTGTGTAAAGGCTCCCCTGGGGAGATCACTTGTACACAAAGCCTTCCTTTGCGGGCACTTTTGGATCTTCCAAACGGGCTTGCAACGCAATTCCTGGGGCCTGATTTTTCACTCGTCTCCGATGCCGGCTAGGGCTATGTTTAGGGATGCTCGGAAACAGCGAACCCGGAGGGTCCAGTTGCATGTGGGGCTGTGTAAAGGCTCCCCTGGGGAGTTCACTTGTACCCAAAGCCTTCCTTCGGGGACACTTTTGGATTGTCCAAAGGGGCTTGCAACGCATTTCCTGGGGCCTGATTTTTCAGTCGTCTCCGATGACGGCTAGGGCTACGTTTAGGTTTGCTCATGAACAGCGAGCCCGGAGGGTCCAGTTGCATGTGGGGCTGCGTAAAGACTCCCCTGGGGAGTTCACTTGTACCCAAAGCCTTCCTTTGGGGGCACTTTTGGATGGTCCAAAGGGGCTTGCAACGCGTTTTCTGGGGCCCGGGTTTTCAGTCTTCTCCCAAGCCAGCTAGTGATATATTTAGGGTTGCTCGGAGAAATCGAACCCGAAGGGTCCAGTTGCATGTGGGGCTGCGTAAAGGCTCCCCTGGGGAGTTCACTTGTATCCAAAGCCTTCCTTTGGGGGCACTTTTGGATGGGCGAAAAGGACTCGGAACGCATTTCCTGGGGCCTGATTTTTCAGTCGTCTTCGATGCCGGCTAGGGCTATGTTTAGGAATGCTCGGAAACAGCGAACCCGGAGGGTCCAGTTGCATGTGGGGCTGCGTAAAGGCTCCCCTGTGGAGTTCTCTTGTAACCAATGTCTTCCTTTGCGGGCACTTTTGGATGGTCCAAAGGGGCTCGCAACGCATTTCCTTGGGCCTGATTTTTCAGTCGTCTCCGATGACGGCTAGGGCTATGTTTAGGTTTCCTCATGAACAGCGAACCCGGAGGGTCAAGTTGCATGTGGGGCTGCGTAAAGGCTCCCCTGGGGAGTTCTCTTGTACCCAAAGCCTTCCTTTGCGGGCACTTTTGGATGGGCGAAAAGGCCTCGGAAAGCATTTCATGGGGCCTGATTTTTCACTCGTCTCCGATGACGGGTAGGGCTACGTTTAGGTTTGCTCAGGAACAGCGAACCCGGAGGGTCCAGTTGCATGTGGGGCTGCGTAAAGGCTCCCCTGTGGAGTTCTCTTGTAACCAATGTCTTCCTTTGCGGGCACTTTTGGATGGTCCAAAGGGGCTCGCAACGCATTTCCTTGGGCCTGATTTTTCAGTCGTCTCCGATGACGGCTAGGGCTATGTTTAGGTTTCCTCATGAACAGCGAACCCGGAGGGTCCAGTTGCATGTGGGGCTGCGTAAAGGCTCCCCTGGGGAGTTCTCTTGTACCCAAAGCCTTCCTTTGCGGGCACTTTTGGATGGGCGAAAAGGCCTCGGAAAGCATTTCCTGGGGCCTGATTTTTCACTCGTCTCCGATGACGGCTAGGGCTACGTTTAGGTTTGCTCAGGAACAGCGAACCCGGAGGGTCCAGTTGCATGTGGTGCTGCGTAAAGGCTCCCCTGGGGAGTTCACTTGTACCCAAAGCCTTTCTTTGGGGGCACTTTTGGATGGGGGAAAAGGGCTCGCAACGCATTTCCTGGGTCCTGATTTTTCACTTGTCTTCGATGCCGGCTAGGGCTATGTTTAGGGATGCTCGGAAACAGCGAACCCGGAGGGTCCAGTTGCATGTGGGGCTGCGTATAGGCTCCCCTGGGGAGTTCACTTGTACCCAAAGCTTTCCTTTGGGGGCACTTTTGGATGAGTGAAAAGGGCTCGCAACGCATTTCCTGGGGCCTGATTTTTCATTCGTCTTCGATGCCGTCTAGGGCTATGTTTAGGGATGCTCGGAAACAGCGAACCCGGAGGTTCCAGTTGCATGTAAGGTTGCGTAAAGGCTCCCCTGGGGAGTTCACTTGTACCCAAAGCTTTCCTTTGGGGGCACTTTTGGATGAGTGAAAAGGGCTCGCAACGCATTTCCTGGGGCCTGATTTTTCAGTCGTCTCCGATGACGGCTGGGGCTACGTTTAGGTTTGCTCATGAACAGCGAACCCAGAGGGTCCAGTTGCATGTGGGGCTGCGTAAAGGCTCCCCTGGGGAGTTCACTTGTACCCAAAGCCTTCCTTTGGGGGCACTTTTGGATGGTCCAAAGGGGCTTGCAACGCGTTTTCTTGTGCCCGGGTTTTCAGTCTTCTCCCATGCTGGCTAGTGATATATTTAGGGTTGGTCGGAAAAATCGAACCCGGAGGGTCCAGTTGCATGTGGGGCTGCGTAAAGGCTCCCCTGGGGAGTTCACTTGTATCCAAAGCCTTTCTTTGGGGGCACTTTTGGATGGGCGAAAAGGGCTCGGAACGCATTTCCTGGGGCCTGATTTTTCATTCTTCTTCGATGCCGGCTACGGCTATGTTTAGGGATGCTCGGAAACAGCGAACCCGGAGGGTCCAGTTGCATGTTGGGCTGCGTAAAGGCTCCCCTGGGGAGATCACTTGTACCCAAAGCCTTCCTTTGCGGGCACTTTTGGATCGTCCAAAGGGGCTTGCAACGCATTTCCTGGGGCCTGATTTTTCACTCGTCTCCGATGACGGCTAGGGCTATGTTTAGGGATGCTCGGAAACAGCGAACCCGGAGGGTCCAGTTGCATGTGGGGCTGTGTAAAGGCTCCCCTGGGGAGTTCACTTGTACCCAAAGCCTTCCTTTGGTGATACCTTTGGATGGTCCAAAGGGGCTTGAAACGCGTTTTCTCTGGCCCGGGTTTTCAGTCTTCTCCCATGCCGGCTAGTGATATATTTAGGTTTGCTCGGTAAAATCGAACCCGGAGGGTCCAGTTGCATGTGGGCCTACGTAAAGGCTCCCCTGGGGAGTTCACTTGTACCCAAAGCCTTCCTTTGGGGGCACTTATGGATGGTCCGAAGGGGCTCGCAACGCATTTCCTGGGTCCTGATTTTTCACATGTCTTCGATGCCGGCTAGGGCTATGTTTAGGGATGCTCGGAAACAGCGAACCCGAAGGGTCCAGTTGCATGTGGGGCTGCGTAAAGGCTCCCCTGGGGAGTTCACTTGTACCCAAAGCCTTCCTTTGGGGGCACTTTTGGATGGGCGAAAAGGGCTCGCAACGCATTTCCTGGGGCCTGATTTTTCAGTCGACTTCGATGCCGGCTAGGGCTATGTTTAGGGATGCTCGGAAACATCGAACCCGGAGGGTCCAGTTGCATGTGGGGCTGCGTAAAGGCTCCCCTGGGGAGTTCACTTGTACCCAAAGCCTTCCTTTGGGGGCACTTTTGGATGGGCGAAAAGGGCTCGCAACGCATTTCCTGGGGCCTGATTTTTCAGTCGTCTCCGATGACGGCTAGGGCTACGTTTAGGTTTGCTCAGGAACAGCGAACCCGGAGGGTCCAGTTGCATGTGGGGCTGTGTAAAGGCTCCCCTGGGGAGTTCACTTGTACCCAAAGCCTTCCTTCGGGGACACTTTTGGATTGTCCAAAGGGGCTTGCAACGCATTTCCTGGGGCCTGATTTTTCAGTCGTCTCCGATGACGGCTAGGGCTACGTTTAGGTTTGCTCATGAACAGCGAACCCGGAGGGTCCAGTTGCATGTGGGGCTGCGTAAAGGCTACCCTGGGGAGTTCACTTGTACCCAAAGCCTTCCTTTGGGGGCACTTTTGGATGGTCCAAAGGGGCTTGCAACGCGTTTTCTGAGGCCCGCGTTTTCAGTCTTCTCCCATGCCGGCTAGTGATATATTTAGGGTTGCTTGGAGAAATCGAACCCGGAGGGTCCAGTTGCATGTGGGGCTGCGTAAAGGCTCCCCTGGGGAGTTCACTTGTATCCAAAGCCTTCCTTTGGGGGCACTTTTGGATGGGCGAAAAGGACTCGGAACGCATTTCCTGGGGCCTGATTTTTCAGTCGTCTTCGATGACGGCTAGGGCTATGTTTAGGAATGCTCGGAAACAGCGAACCCGGAGGGTCCAGTTGCATGTGGGGCTGCGTAAAGGCTCCCCTGTGGAGTTCTCTTGTAACCAATGTCTTCCTTTGCGGGCACTTTTGGATGGTCCAAAGGGGCTCGCAACGCATTTCCTTGGGCCTGATTTTTCAGTCGTCTCCGATGACGGCTAGGGCTATGTTTAGGTTTCCTCATGAACAGCGAACCCGGAGGGTCAAGTTGCATGTGGGGCTGCGTAAAGGCTCCCCTGGGGAGTTCTCTTGTACCCAAAGCCTTCCTTTGCGGGCACTTTTGGATGGGCGAAAAGGCCTCGGAAAGCATTTCCTGGGGCCTGATTTTTCACTCGTCTCCGATGCCGGCTAGGGCTACGTTTAGGTTTGCTCAGGAACAACGAACCCGGAGGGTCCAGTTGCATGTGGGGCTGCGTAAAGGCTCCCCTGTGGAGTTCTCTTGTAACCAATGTCTTCCTTTGCGGGCACTTTTGGATGGTCCAAAGGGGCTCGCAACGCATTTCCTTGGGCCTGATTTTTCAGTCGTCTCCGATGACGGCTAGGGCTATGTTTAGGTTTCCTCATGAACAGCGAACCCGGAGGGTCCAGTTGCATGTGGGGCTGCGTAAAGGCTCCCCTGGGGAGTTCTCTTGTACCCAAAGCCTTCCTTTGCGGGCACTTTTGGATGGGCGAAAAGGCCTTGGAAAGCATTTCCTGGGGCCTGATTTTTCACTCGTCTCCGATGACGGCTAGGGCTACGTTTAGGTTTGCTCAGGAACAGCGAACCCGGAGGGTCCAGTTGCATGTGGGGCTGCGTAAAGGCTCCCCTGGGGAGTTCACTTGTACCCAAAGCCTTTCTATGGGGGCACTTTTGGATGGGGGAAAAGGGTTCGCAACGCATTTCCTGGGTCCTGATTTTTCACTTGTCTTCGATGCCGGCTAGGGCTATGTTTAGGGATGCTCGGAAACAGCGAACCCGGAGGGTCCAGTTGCATGTGGGGCTGCGTATAGGCTCCCCTGGGGAGTTCACTTGTACCCAAAGCCTTCCTTTGGGGGCACTTTTGGATGGGCGAAAAGGACTCGGAACGCATTTCCTGGGGCCTGATTTTTCAGTCGTCTCCGATGACGGCTAGGACTATGTTTAGGAATGCTCGGAAACAGCGAACCCGGAGGGTCCATTTGCATGTGGGGCTGCGTAAAGGCTCCCCTGTGGAGTTCTCTTGTAACCAATGTCTTCCTTTGCGGGCACTTTTGGATGGTCCAAAGGGGCTCGCAACGCATTTCCTTGGGCCTGATTTTTCAGTCGTCTCCGATGACGGCTAGGGCTATGTTTAGGTTTCCTCATGAACAGCGAACCCGGAGGGTCCAGTTGCATGTGGGGCTGCGTAAAGGCTCCCCTGGGGAGTTCTCTTGTACCCAAAGCCTTCCTTTGCGGGCACTTTTGGATGGGCGAAAAGGCCTCGGAAAGCATTTCCTGGGGCCTGATTTTTCACTCGTCTCCGATGACGGCTAGGGCTACGTTTAGGTTTGCTCAGGAACAGCGAACCCGGAGGGTCCAGTTGCATGTGGGGCTGCGTAAAGGCTCCCCTGTGGAGTTCTCTTGTAACCAATGTCTTCCTTTGCGGGCACTTTTGGATGGTCCAAAGGGGCTCGCAACGCATTTCCTTGGGCCTGATTTTTCAGTCGTCTCCGATGACGGCTAGGGCTATGTTTAGGTTTCCTCATGAACAGCGAACCCGGAGGGTCCAGTTGCATGTGGGGCTGCGTAAAGGCTCCCCTGGGGAGTTCTCTTGTACCCAAAGCCTTCCTTTGCGGGCACTTTTGGATGGGCGAAAAGGCCTTGGAAAGCATTTCCTGGGGCCTGATTTTTCACTCGTCTCCGATGACGGCTAGGGCTACGTTTAGGTTTGCTCAGGAACAGCGAACCCGGAGGGTCCAGTTGCATGTGGGGCTGCGTAAAGGCTCCCCTGGGGAGTTCACTTGTACCCAAAGCCTTTCTTTGGGGGCACTTTTGGATGGGGGAAAAGGGCTCGCAACGCATTTCCTGGGTCCTGATTTTTCACTTGTCTTCGATGCCGGCTAGGGCTATGTTTAGGGATGCTCGGAAACAGCGAACCCGGAGGGTCCAGTTGCATGTGGGGCTGCGTATAGGCTCCCCTGGGGAGTTCACTTGTACCCAAAGCTTTCCTTTGGGGGCACTTTTGGATGAGTGAAAAGGGCTCGCAACGCATTTCCTGGGGCCTGATTTTTCATTCGTCTTCGATGCCGTCTAGGGCTATGTTTAGGGATGCTCGGAAACAGCGAACCCGGAGGTTCCAGTTGCATGTGGGGTTGCGTAAAGGCTCCCCTGGGGAGTTCACTTGTACCCAAAGCTTTCCTTTGGGGGCACTTTTGGATGAGTGAAAAGGGCTCGCAACGCATTTCCTGGGGCCTGATTTTTCAGTCGTCTCCGATGACGGCTGGGGCTACGTTTAGGTTTGCTCATGAACAGCGAACCCGGAGGGTCCAGTTGCATGTGGGGCTGCGTAAAGGCTCCCCTGGGGAGTTCACTTGTACCCAAAGCCTTCCTTTGGGGGCACTTTTGGATGGTCCAAAGGGGCTTGCAACGCGTTTTCTTGTGCCCGGGTTTTCAGTCTTCTCCCATGCTGGCTAGTGATATATTTAGTGTTGGTCGGAATAATCGAACCCGGAGGGTCCAGTTGCATGTGGGGCTGCGTAAAGGCTCCCCTGGGGAGTTCACTTGTATCCAAAGCCTTTCTTTGGGGGCACTTTTGGATGGGCGAAAAGGGCTCGGAACGCATTTCCTGGGGCCTGATTTTTCATTCTTCTTCGATGCCGGCTAGGGCTATGTTTAGGGATGCTCGGAAACAGCGAACCCGGAGGGTCCAGTTGCATGTTGGGCTGCGTAAAGGCTCCCCTGGGGAGATCACTTGTACCCAAAGCCTTCCTTTGCGGGCACTTTTGGATCGTCCAAAGGGGCTTGCAACGCATTTCCTGGGGCCTGATTTTTCACTCGTCTCCGATGACGGCTAGGGTTATGTTTAGGGATGCTCGGTAAAATCGAACCCGGAGGGTCCAGTTGCATGTGGGCCTACGTAAAGGCTCCCCTGGGGAGTTCACTTGTACCCAAAGCCTTCCTTTGGGGGCACTTTTGGATGGGCGAAAAGGGCTCGCAACGCATTTCCTGGGGCCTGATTTTTCAGTCGACTTCGATGCCGGCTAGGGCTATGTTTAGGGATGCTCGGAAACAGCGAACCCGGAGGGTCCAGTTGCATGTAGGGCTGCGTAAAGGCTCCCCTGGGGAGTTCACTTGTACCCAAAGCCTTCCTTTGGGGGCACTTTTGGATGGGCGAAAAGGGCTCGCAACGCATTTCCTGGGGCCTGATTTTTCAGTCGACTTCGATGCCGGCTAGGGCTATGTTTAGGGATGCTCGGAAACAGCGAACCCGGAGGGTCCAGTTGCATGTGGGGCTGCGTAAAGGCTCCCCTGGGGAGTTCACTTGTACCCAAAGCCTTTCTTTGGGGGCACTTTTGGATGGGCGAAAAGGGCTCGGAACGCATTTCCTGGGGCCTGATTTTTCATTCTTCTTCGATGCCGGCTAGGGCTATGTTTAGGGATGCTCGGAAACAGCGAACCCGGAGGTTCCAGTTGCATGTGGGGCAGTGTAAAGGCTCCCCTGGGGAGATCACTTGTACACAAAGCCTTCCTTTGGGGGCACTTTTGGATCTTCCAAACGGGCTTGCAACGCATTTCCTGGGGCCTGATTTTTCACTCGTCTCCGATGCCGGCTAGGGCTATGTTTAGGGATGCTCGGAAACAGCGAACCCGGAGGGTCCAGTTGCATGTGGGGCTGCGTAAAGGCTCCCCTGGGGAGTTCTCTTGTACCCAAAGCCTTCCTTTGCGGGCACTTTTGGATCGTCCAAAGGGGCTTGCAACGCATTTCCTGGGGCCTGATTTTTCACTCGTCTCCGATGACGGCTAGGGCTACGTTTAGGTTTGCTCAGGAACAGCGAACCCGGAGGGTCCAGTTGCATGTGGGGCTGCGTAAAGGCTCCCCTGGGGAGTTCACTTGTACCCAAAGCCTTTCTTTGGGGGCACTTTTGGATGGGGGAAAAGGGCTCGCAACGCATTTCCTGGGTCCTGATTTTTCACTTGTCTTCGATGCCGGCTAGGGCTATGTTTAGGGATGCTCGGAAACAGCGAACCCGGAGGGTCCAGTTGCATGTGGGGCTGCGTATAGGCTCCCCTGGGGAGTTCACTTGTACCCAAAGCTTTCCTTTGGGGGCACTTTTGGATGGTCCAAAGGGGCTCGCAACGCATTTCCTGGGGCCTGATTTTTCATTCGTCTTCGATGCCGTCTAGGGTTATGTTTAGGGATGCTCGGAAACAGCGAACCCGGAGGTTCCAGTTGCATGTGGGGTTGCGTAAAGGCTCCCCTGGGGAGTTCACTTGTACCCAAAGCTTTCCTTTGGGGGCACTTTTGGATGAGTGAAAAGGGCTCGCAACGCATTTCCTGGGGCCTGATTTTTCAGTCGTCTCCGATGACGGCTGGGGCTACGTTTAGGTTTCCTCATGAACAGCGAACCCGGAGGATCCAGTTGCATGTGGGGCTGCGTAAAGGCTCCCCTGGGGAGTTCACTTGTACCCAAAGCCTTCCTTTGGGGGCACTTTTGGATGGTCCAAAGGGGCTTGCAACGCGTTTTCTTGTGCCCGGGTTTTCAGTCTTCTCCCATGCTGGCTAGTGATATATTTAGTGTTGGTCGGAAAAATCGAACCCGGAGGGTCCAGTTGCATGTGGGGCTGCGTAAAGGCTCCCCTGGGGAGTTCACTTGTATCCAAAGCCTTTCTTTGGGGGCACTTTTGGATGGGCGAAAAGGGCTCGGAACGCATTTCCTGGGGCCTGATTTTTCATTCTTCTTCGATGCCGGCTAGGGCTATGTTTAGGGATGCTCGGAAACAGCGAACCCGGAGGGTCCAGTTGCATGTTGGGCTGCGTAAAGGCTCCCCTGGGGAGATCACTTGTACCCAAAGCCTTCCTTTGCGGGCACTTTTGGATCGTCCAAAGGGGCTTGCAACGCATTTCCTGGGGCCTGATTTTTCACTCGTCTCCGATGACGGCTAGGGCTATGTTTAGGGATGCTCGGAAACAGCGAACCCGGAGGGTCCAGTTGCATGTGGGGCTGTGTAAAGGCTCCCCTGGGGAGTTCACTTGTACCCAAAGCCTTCCTTTGGTGATACTTTTGGATGGTCCAAAGGGGCTTGAAACGCGTTTTCTCTGGCCCGTGTTTTCAGTCTTCTCCCATGCCGGCTAGTGATATATTTAGGTTTGCTCGGTAAAATCGAACCCGGAGGGTCCAGTTGCATGTGGGCCTACGTAAAGGCTCCCCTGGGGAGTTCACTTGTACCCAAAGCCTTCCTTTGGGGGCACTTTTGGATGGGCGAAAAGGGCTCGCAACGCATTTCCTGGGGCCTGATTTTTCAGTCGACTTCGATGCCGGCTAGGGCTAGGTTTAGGGATGCTCGGAAACAGCGAACCCGGAGGGTCCAGTTGCATGTGGGGCTGCGTAAAGGCTCCCCTGGGGAGTTCACTTGTACCCAAAGCCTTTCTTTGGGGGCACTTTTGGATCTTCCAAACGGGCTTGCAACGCATTTCCTGGGGCCTGATTTTTCACTCGTCTCCGATGCCGGCTAGGGCTATGTTTAGGGATGCTCGGAAACAGCGAACCCGGAGGGTCCAGTTGCATGTGGGGCTGTGTAAAGGCTCCCCTGGGGTGTTCACTTGTACCCAAAGCCTTCCTTCGGGGACACTTTTGGATTGTCCAAAGGGGCTTGCAACGCATTTCCTGGGGCCTGATTTTTCAGTCGTCTCCGATGACGGCTAGGGTTACGTTTAGGTTTGCTCATGAACAGCGAGCCCGGGGGGTCCAGTTGCATGTGGGGCTGCGTAAAGGCTCCCCTGGGGAGTTCACTTGTACCCAAAGCCTTCCTTTGGGGGCACTTTTGGATGGGCAAAAAGGGCTCGCAACGCATTTCCTGGGGCCTGATTTTTCACTCGTCTCTGATGCCGTCTAGGACTGTTTAGGGATGCTCGGAAACAGCGAACCCGGAGGGTCCAGTTGCATGTGGGGCTGCGTAAAGGCTCCCCTGGGGAGTTCACTTGTATCCAAAGCCTTTCTTTGGGGGCACTTTTGGATGGGCGAAACGGGCTCGGAACGCATTTCCTTGGGCCTGATTTTTCATTCTTCTTCGATGCCGGCTAGGGCTATGTTTAGGGATGCTCGGAAACAGCGAACCCGGAGGGTCCAGTTGCATGTGGGGCTGCGTAAAGGCTCCCCTGGGGAGATCACTTGTACCCAAAGCCTTCCTTTGGTGACACTTTTGGATGGTCCAAAGGGGCTTGCAACGCGTTTCCTGGGGCCCGGGTTTTCAGTCTTCTCCCATGCCGGCTAGTGATATATTTAGGGATGCTCGGAAACAGCGAACCCGGAGGGTCCAGTTGCATGCTGGGCTGCGTAAAGGCTCCCCTGGGGAGTTCACTTGTATCCAAAGCCTTCCTTTGGGGGCACTTTTGAATGGTCCGAAGGGGCTCGCAACGCATTTCCTGGGGCCTGATTTTTCAGTCGTCATCGATGCCGGCTAGGGCTATGTTTACGGACGCTCGGAAACAGCGAACCCGGAGGTTCCAGTTGCATGTGGGGCTGCGTAAAGGCTCCCCTGGGGAGTTCACTTGTACCCAAAGCCTTTCTTTGGGGGCACTTTTGGATGGGCGAAAAGGGCTCGGAACGCATTTCCTGGGGCCTGATTTTTCATTCTTCTTCGATGCCGGCTAGGGCTATGTTTAGGGATGCTCGGAAACAGCGAACCCGGAGGTTCCAGTTGCATGTGGGGCTGTGTAAAGGCTCCCCTGGGGAGATCACTTGTACACAAAGCCTTCCTTTGCGGGCACTTTTGGATCGTCCAAACGGGCTTGCAACGCATTTCCTGGGGCCTGATTTTTCACTCGTCTCCGATGCCGGCTAGGGCTATGTTTAGGGATGCTCGGAAACAGCGAACCCGGAGGGTCCAGTTGCATGTGGGGCTGTGTAAAGGCTCCCCTGGGGAGTTCACTTGTACCCAAAGCCTTCCTTCGGGGTCACTTTTGGATTGTTCAAAGGGGCTTGCAACGCATTTCCTGGGGCCTGATTTTTCAGTCTTCTCCGATGACGGCTAGGGCTACGTTTAGGTTTGCTCATGAACAGCGAGCCCGGAGGGTCCAGTTGCATGTGGGGCTGCGTAAAGACTCCCCTGGGGAGTTCACTTTCACCCAAAGCCTTCCTTTGGGGGCACTTTTGGATGGTCCAAAGGGGCTTGCAACGCGTTTTCTGGGGCCCGGGTTTTCAGTCTTCTCCCAAGCCAGCTAGTGATATATTTAGGGTTGGTCGGAAAAATCGAACCCGGAGTGTCCAGTTGCATGTGGGGCTGCGTAAAGGCTCCCCTGGGGAGTTCACTTGTATCCAAAGCCTTTCTTTGGGGGCACTTTTGGGTCGTCCAAACGGGCTTGCAACGCATTTCCTGGGGCCTGATTTTTCACTCGTCTCCGATGACGGCTAGGGCTATGTTTAGGGATGCTCGGAAACAGCGAACCCGGAGGGTCCTTTTCCATGTGGGGCTGTGTAAAGGCTCCCCTGGGGACTTCACTTGTACCCAAAGCCTTTCTTTGGGGGCACTTTTGGTGGTCCAAAGCGGCTCGCAACGTATTTCATGGGGCCTGATTTTTCAGTCGTCTCCGATGACGGCTAGGGCTACGTTTAGGTTTTCTCAGGAACAGCGAACCCGGAGGGTCCAGTTGCATGTGGGGCTGCGTAAAGGCTCCCCTGGGGAGATCACTTGTACCCAAAGCCTTCCTTTGGTGACACTTTTGGATGGTCCAAAGGGGCTTGCAACGCGTTTTCTAGGGCCCGGGTTTTCAGTCTTCTCCCATGCCGGCTAGTGATATATTTAGGGTTGCTCGGAAAAATCGAACCCGGAGGGTCCAGTTGCATGTGGGGCTGCGTAAAGGCTCCCCTGGGGAGATCACTTGTACCCAAAGCCTTCCTTTGGGGGCACTTTTGGATGGTCCGAAGGGGCTCGCAACGCATTTCCTGGGGCCTGATTTTTCACTTGTCTTCGATGCCGGCTAGGGCTATGTTTATGGATGCTCGGAAATAGCGAACCCGGAGGGTCCAGTTGCATGTGGGGTTGCGTAAAGGCTCCCCTGGGGAGTTCTCTTGTACCCAAAGCCTTCCTTTGCGGGCACTTTTGGATCGTCCAAAGGGGCTTGCAACGCATTTCCTGGGGCCTGATTTTTCACTCGTCTCCGATGCCGGCTAGGGCTATGTTTAGGGATGCTCGGAAACAGCGAACCCGGAGGGTCCAGTTGCATGTGGGGCTGTGTAAAGGCTCCCCTGGGGAGTTCACTTGTACCCAAAGCCTTCCTTTGGTGATACTTTTGGATGGTCCAAAGGGGCTTGCAACGCGTTTTCTGGGGCCCGGGTTTTCAGTCTTCTCCCATGCCGGCTAGTGATATATTTAGGGATGCTCGGAAACAGCGAACCCGGAGGGTCCAGTTGCATGTGGGGCTGCGTAAAGGCTCCCCTGGGGAGTTCACTTGTATCCAAAGCCTTTCTTTGGGGGCACTTTTGGATGGGCGAAAAGGGCTCGGAACGCATTTCCTGGGGCCTGATTTTTCATTCTTCTTCGATGCCGGCTAGGGCTATGTTTAGGGATGCTCAGAAACAGTGAACCCGGAGGGTCCAGTTGCATGTGGGGCTGTGTAAAGGCTCCCCTGGGGAGATCACTTGTACACAAAGCCTTCCTTTGCGGGCACTTTTGGATCGTCCAAACGGGCTTGCAACGCATTTCCTGGGGCCTGATTTTTCACTTGTCTCCGTTGACGGCTAGGGCTATGTTTAGTGATGCTCGGAAACAGCGAACCCGGAGGGTCCTTTTGCATGTGGGGCTGTGTAAAGGCTCCCCTGGGGACGTCACTTGTACCCAAAGCTTTCCTTTGGGGGCACTTTTGGATGAGTGAAAAGGGCTCGCAACGCATTTCCTGGGGCCTGATTTTTCAGTCGTCTCCGATGACGGCTGGGGCTACGTTTAGGTTTGCTCATGAACAGCGAACCCGGAGGGTCCAGTTGCATGTGGGGCTGCGTAAAGGCTCCCCTGGGGAGTTCACTTGTACCCAAAGCCTTCCTTTGGGGGCACTTTTGGATGGTCCAAAGGGGCTTGCAACGCGTTTTCTTGTGCCCGGGTTTTCAGTCTTCTCCCATGCTGGCTAGTGATATATTTAGTGTTGGTCGGAAAAATCGAACCCGGAGGGTCCAGTTGCATGTGGGGCTGCGTAAAGGCTCCCCTGGGGAGTTCACTTGTATCCAAAGCCTTTCTTTGGGGGCACTTTTGGATGGGCGAAAAGGGCTCGGAACGCATTTCCTTGGGCCTGATTTTTCATTCTTCTTCGATGCCGGCTAGGGCTATGTTTAGGGATGCTCGGAAACAGCGAACCCGGAGGGTCCAGTTGCATGTTGGGCTGCGTAAAGGCTCCCCTGGGGAGATCACTTGTACCCAAAGCCTTCCTTTGCGGGCACTTTTGGATCGTCCAAAGGGGCTTGCAACGCATTTCCTGGGGCCTGATTTTTCACTCGTCTCCGATGACGGCTAGGGTTATGTTTAGGGATGCTCGGTAAAATCGAACCCGGAGGGTCCAGTTGCATGTGGGCCTACGTAAAGGCTCCCCTGGGGAGTTCACTTGTACCCAAAGCCTTCCTTTGGGGGCACTTTTGGATGGGCGAAAAGGGCTCGCAACGCATTTCCTGGGGCCTGATTTTTCAGTCGACTTCGATGCCGGCTAGGGCTATGTTTAGGGATGCTCGGAAACAGCGAACCCGGAGGGTCCAGTTGCATGTAGGGCTGCGTAAAGGCTCCCCTGGGGAGTTCACTTGTACCCAAAGCCTTCCTTTGGGGGCACTTTTGGATGGGCGAAAAGGGCTCGCAACGCATTTCCTGGGGCCTGATTTTTCAGTCGACTTCGATGCCGGCTAGGGCTATGTTTAGGGATGCTCGGAAACAGCGAACCCGGAGGGTCCAGTTGCATGTGGGGCTGCGTAAAGGCTCCCCTGGGGAGTTCACTTGTACCCAAAGCCTTTCTTTGGGGGCACTTTTGGATGGGCGAAAAGGGCTCGGAACGCATTTCCTGGGGCCTGATTTTTCATTCTTCTTCGATGCCGGCTAGGGCTATGTTTAGGGATGCTCGGAAACAGCGAACCCGGAGGTTCCAGTTGCATGTGGGGCAGTGTAAAGGCTCCCCTGGGGAGATCACTTGTACACAAAGCCTTCCTTTGGGGGCACTTTTGGATCTTCCAAACGGGCTTGCAACGCATTTCCTGGGGCCTGATTTTTCACTCGTCTCCGATGCCGGCTAGGGCTATGTTTAGGGATGCTCGGAAACAGCGAACCCGGAGGGTCCAGTTGCATGTGGGGCTGCGTAAAGGCTCCCCTGGGGAGTTCTCTTGTACCCAAAGCCTTCCTTTGCGGGCACTTTTGGATCGTCCAAAGGGGCTTGCAACGCATTTCCTGGGGCCTGATTTTTCACTCGTCTCCGATGACGGCTAGGGCTACGTTTAGGTTTGCTCAGGAACAGCGAACCCGGAGGGTCCAGTTGCATGTGGGGCTGCGTAAAGGCTCCCCTGGGGAGTTCACTTGTACCCAAAGCCTTTCTTTGGGGGCACTTTTGGATGGGGGAAAAGGGCTCGCAACGCATTTCCTGGGTCCTGATTTTTCACTTGTCTTCGATGCCGGCTAGGGCTATGTTTAGGGATGCTCGGAAACAGCGAACCCGGAGGGTCCAGTTGCATGTGGGGCTGCGTATAGGCTCCCCTGGGGAGTTCACTTGTACCCAAAGCTTTCCTTTGGGGGCACTTTTGGATGAGTGAAAAGGGCTCGCAACGCATTTCCTGGGTCCTGATTTTTCATTCGTCTTCGATGCCGTCTAGGGTTATGTTTAGGGATGCTCGGAAACAGCGAACCCGGAGGTTCCAGTTGCATGTGGGGTTGCGTAAAGGCTCCCCTGGGGAGTTCACTTGTACCCAAAGCTTTCCTTTGGGGGCACTTTTGGATGAGTGAAAAGGGCTCGCAACACATTTCCTGGGGCCTGATTTTTCAGTCGTCTCCGATGACGGCTGGGGCTACGTTTAGGTTTCCTCATGAACAGCGAACCCGGAGGATCCAGTTGCATGTGGGGCTGCGTAAAGGCTCCCCTGGGGAGTTCACTTGTACCCAAAGCCTTCCTTTGGGGGCACTTTTGGATGGTCCAAAGGGGCTTGCAACGCGTTTTCTTGTGCCCGGGTTTTCAGTCTTCTCCCATGCTGGCTAGTGATATATTTAGTGTTGGTCGGAAAAATCGAACCCGGAGGGTCCAGTTGCATGTGGGGCTGCGTAAAGGCTCCCCTGGGGAGTTCACTTGTATCCAAAGCCTTTCTTTGGGGGCACTTTTGGATGGGCGAAAAGGGCTCGGAACGCATTTCCTGGGGCCTGATTTTTCATTCTTCTTCGATGCCGGCTAGGGCTATGTTTAGGGATGCTCGGAAACAGCGAACCCGGAGGGTCCAGTTGCATGTTGGGCTGCGTAAAGGCTCCCCTGGGGAGATCACTTGTACCCAAAGCCTTCCTTTGCGGGCACTTTTGGATCGTCCAAAGGGGCTTGCAACGCATTTCCTGGGGCCTGATTTTTCACTCGTCTCCGATGACGGCTAGGGCTATGTTTAGGGATGCTCGGAAACAGCGAACCCGGAGGGTCCAGTTGCATGTGGGGCTGTGTAAAGGCTCCCCTGGGGAGTTCACTTGTACCCAAAGCCTTCCTTTGGTGATACTTTTGGATGGTCCAAAGGGGCTTGAAACGCGTTTTCTCTGGCCCGTGTTTTCAGTCTTCTCCCATGCCGGCTAGTGATATATTTAGGTTTGCTCGGTAAAATCGAACCCGGAGGGTCCAGTTGCATGTGGGCCTACGTAAAGGCTCCCCTGGGGAGTTCACTTGTACCCAAAGCCTTCCTTTGGGGGCACTTTTGGATGGGCGAAAAGGGCTCGCAACGCATTTCCTGGGGCCTGATTTTTCAGTCGACTTCGATGCCGGCTAGGGCTATGTTTAGGGATGCTCGGAAACAGCGAACCCGGAGGGTCCAGTTGCATGTGGGGCTGCGTAAAGGCTCCCCTGGGGAGTTCACTTGTACCCAAAGCCTTTCTTTGGGGGCACTTTTGGATCTTCCAAACGGGCTTGCAACGCATTTCCTGGGGCCTGATTTTTCACTCGTCTCCGATGCCGGCTAGGGCTATGTTTAGGGATGCTCGGAAACAGCGAACCCGGAGGGTCCAGTTGCATGTGGGGCTGTGTAAAGGCTCCCCTGGGGAGTTCACTTGTACCCAAAGCCTTCCTTCGGGGACACTTTTGGATTGTCCAAAGGGGCTTGCAACGCATTTCCTGGGGCCTGATTTTTCAGTCGTCTCCGATGACGGCTAGGGTTACGTTTAGGTTTGCTCATGAACAGCGAGCCCGGGGGGTCCAGTTGCATGTGGGGCTGCGTAAAGGCTCCCCTGGGGAGTTCACTTGTACCCAAAGCCTTCCTTTGGGGGCACTTTTGGATGGGCAAAAAGGGCTCGCAACGCATTTCCTGGGGCCTGATTTTTCACTCGTCTCTGATGCCGTCTAGGACTGTTTAGGGATGCTCGGAAACAGCGAACCCGGAGGGTCCAGTTGCATGTGGGGCTGCGTAAAGGCTCCCCTGGGGAGTTCACTTGTATCCAAAGCCTTTCTTTGGGGGCACTTTTGGATGGGCGAAAAGGGCTCGGAACGCATTTCCTTGGGCCTGATTTTTCATTCTTCTTCGATGCCGGCTAGGGCTATGTTTAGGGATGCTCGGAAACAGCGAACCCGGAGGGTCCAGTTGCATGTGGGGCTGCGTAAAGGCTCCCCTGGGGAGATCACTTGTACCCAAAGCCTTCCTTTGGTGACACTTTTGGATGGTCCAAAGGGGCTTGCAACACGTTTCCTGGGGCCCGGGTTTTCAGTCTTCTCCCATGCCGGCTAGTGATATATTTCGGGATGCTCGGAAACAGCGAACCCGGAGGGTCCAGTTGCATGCTGGGCTGCGTAAAGGCTCCCCTGGGGAGTTCACTTGTATCCAAAGCCTTCCTTTGGGGGCACTTTTGAATGGTCCGAAGGGGCTCGCAACGCATTTCCTGGGGCCTGATTTTTCAGTCGTCATCGATGCCGGCTAGGGCTATGTTTACGGACGCTCGGAAACAGCGAACCCGGAGGTTCCAGTTGCATGTGGGGCTGCGTAAAGGCTCCCCTGGGGAGTTCACTTGTACCCAAAGCCTTTCTTTGGGGGCACTTTTGGATGGGCGAAAAGGGCTCGGAACGCATTTCCTGGGGCCTGATTTTTCATTCTTCTTCGATGCCGGCTAGGGCTATGTTTAGGGATGCTCGGAAACAGCGAACCCGGAGGGTCCAGTTGCATGTGGGGCTGTGTAAAGGCTCCCCTGGGGAGTTCACTTGTACCCAAAGCCTTCCTTCGGGGACACTTTTGGATTGTTCAAAGGGGCTTGCAACGCATTTCCTGGGGCCTGATTTTTCAGTCTTCTCCGATGACGGCTAGGGCTACGTTTAGGTTTGCTCATGAACAGCGAGCCCGGAGGGTCCAGTTGCATGTGGGGCTGCGTAAAGACTCCCCTGGGGAGTTCACTTTCACCCAAAGCCTTCCTTTGGGGGCACTTTTGGATGGTCCAAAGGGGCTTGCAACGCGTTTTCTGGGGCCCGGGTTTTCAGTCTTCTCCCAAGCCAGCTAGTGATATATTTAGGGTTGGTCGGAAAAATCGAACCCGGAGTGTCCAGTTGCATGTGGGGCTGCGTAAAGGCTCCCCTGGGGAGTTCACTTGTATCCAAAGCCTTTCTTTGGGGGCACTTTTGGGTCGTCCAAACGGGCTTGCAACGCATTTCCTGGGGCCTGATTTTTCACTCGTCTCCGATGACGGCTAGGGCTATGTTTAGGGATGCTCGGAAACAGCGAACCCGGAGGGTCCTTTTCCATGTGGGGCTGTGTAAAGGCTCCCCTGGGGACTTCACTTGTACCCAAAGCCTTTCTTTGGGGGCACTTTTGGTGGTCCAAAGCGGCTCGCAACGTATTTCATGGGGCCTGATTTTTCAGTCGTCTCCGATGACGGCTAGGGCTACGTTTAGGTTTTCTCAGGAACAGCGAACCCGGAGGGTCCAGTTGCATGTGGGGCTGCGTAAAGGCTCCCCTGGGGAGATCACTTGTACCCAAAGCCTTCCTTTGGTGACACTTTTGGATGGTCCAAAGGGGCTTGCAACGCGTTTTCTAGGGCCCGGGTTTTCAGTCTTCTCCCATGCCGGCTAGTGATATATTTAGGGTTGCTCGGAAAAATCGAACCCGGAGGGTCCAGTTGCATGTGGGGCTGCGTAAAGGCTCCCCTGGGGAGATCACTTGTACCCAAAGCCTTCCTTTGGGGGCACTTTTGGATGGTCCGAAGGGGCTCGCAACGCATTTCCTGGGGCCTGATTTTTCACTTGTCTTCGATGCCGGCTAGGGCTATGTTTATGGATGCTCGGAAATAGCGAACCCGGAGGGTCCAGTTGCATGTGGGGTTGCGTAAAGGCTCCCCTGGGGAGTTCTCTTGTACCCAAAGCCTTCCTTTGCGGGCACTTTTGGATCGTCCAAAGGGGCTTGCAACGCATTTCCTGGGGCCTGATTTTTCACCCGTCTCCGATGCCGGCTAGGGCTATGTTTAGGGATGCTCGGAAACAGCGAACCCGGAGGGTCCAGTTGCATGTGGGGCTGTGTAAAGGCTCCCCTGGGGAGTTCACTTGTACCCAAAGCCTTCCTTTGGTGATACTTTTGGATGGTCCAAAGGGGCTTGCAACGCGTTTTCTGGGGCCCGGGTTTTCAGTCTTCTCCCATGCCGGCTAGTGATATATTTAGGGATGCTCGGAAACAGCGAACCCGGAGGGTCCAGTTGCATGTGGGGCTGCGTAAAGGCTCCCCTGGGGAGTTCACTTGTATCCAAAGCCTTTCTTTGGGGGCACTTTTGGATGGGCGAAAAGGGCTCGGAACGCATTTCCTGGGGCCTGATTTTTCATTCTTCTTCGATGCCGGCTAGGGCTATGTTTAGGGATGCTCAGAAACAGCGAACCCGGAGGGTCCAGTTGCATGTGGGGCTGTGTAAAGGCTCCCCTGGGGAGATCACTTGTACACAAAGCCTTCCTTTGCGGGCACTTTTGGATCGTCCAAACGGGCTTGCAACGCATTTCCTGGGGCCTGATTTTTCACTTGTCTCCGTTGACGGCTAGGGCTATGTTTAGTGATGCTCGGAAACAGCGAACCCGGAGGGTCCTTTTGCATGTGGGGCTGTGTAAAGGCTCCCCTGGGGACGTCACTTGTACCCAAAGCCTTTCTTTGGGGGCACTTTTGGTGGTCCAAAGGGGCTCGCAACGCATTTCCTGGGGCCTGATTTTTCAGTCGTCTCCGATGACGGCTAGGGCTACGTTTAGGTTTTCTCAGGAACAGCGAACCCAGAGGGTCCAGTTGCATGTGGGGCTGCGTAAAGGCTCCCCTGGGGAGATCACTTGTATCCAAAGCCTTCCTTTGGTGACACTTTTGGATGGTCCAAAGGGGCTTGCAACGCGTTTTATAGGGCCCGGGTTTTCAGTCTTCTCCCATGCCGGCTAGTGATATATTTAGGGTTGCTCGGAAACAGCGAACCCGGAGGGTCCAGTTGCATGTGGGGTTGCGTAAAGGCTCCCCTGGGGAGTTCTCTTGTACACAAAGCCTTCCTTTGCGGGCACTTTTGGATCGTCCAAAAAGGCTTGCAACGCATTTCCTGGGGCCTGATTTTTCACTCGTCTCCGATGCCGGCTAGGGCTATGTTTAGGGATGCTCGGAAAAATCGAACCCGGAGGGTCCAGTTGCATGTGGGGCTGTGTAAAGGCTCCCCTGGGGAGTTCACTTGTACCCAAAGCCTTCCTTTCGTGATACTTTTGGATGCTCCAAAGGGGCTTGAAACGCGTTTTCTGGGGCCCGGGTTTTCAGTCTTCTCCCATGCCGGCTAGTGATATATTTAGGGATGCTCGGAAACAGCGAACCCGGAGGGTCCAGTTGCATGTGGGGCTGTGTAAAGGCTCCCCTGGGGAGTTCACTTGTACCCAAAGCCTTCCTTCGGGGACACTTTTGGATTGTTCAAAGGGGCTTGCAACGCATTTCCTGGGGCCTGATTTTTCAGTCGTCTCCGATGACGGCTAGGGCTACGTTTAGGTTTGCTCATGAACAGCGAGCCCGGAGGGTCCAGTTGCATGTGGGGCTGCGTAAAGGCTCCCCTGGGGAGTTCACTTTCACCCAAAGCCTTCCTTTGGGGGCACTTTTGGATGGTCCAAAGGGGCTTGCAACGCGTTTTCTGGGGCCCGGGTTTTCAGTCTTCTCCCAAGCCAGCTAGTGATATATTTAGGGTTGGTCGGAAAAATCGAACCCGGAGGGTCCAGTTGCATGTGGGGCTGCGTAAAGGCTCCCCTGGGGAGTTCACTTGTATCCAAAGCCTTTCTTTGGGGGCACTTTTGGATCGTCCAAACGGGCTTGCAACGCATTTCCTGGGGCCTGATTTTTCACTCGTCTCCGATGCCGGCTAGGGCTATGTTTAGGGATGCTCGGAAACAGCGAACCCGGAGGGTCCAGTTGCATGTTGGGCTGCGTAAAGGCTCCCCTGGGGAGATCACTTGTACCCAAAGCCTTCCTTTGCGGGCACTTTTGGATCGTCCAAAGGGGCTTGCAACGCATTTCCTGGGGCCTGATTTTTCACTCGTCTCCCATGACGGCTAGGGCTATGTTTAGGGATGCTCGGAAACAGCGAACCCGGAGGGTCCAGTTGCATGTGGGGCTGTGTAAAGGCTCCCCTGGGGAGTTCACTTGTACCCAAAGCCTTCCTTTGGTGATACTTTTGGATGGTCCAAAGGGGCTTGAAACGCGTTTTCTCTGGCCCGTGTTTTCAGTCTTCTCCCATGCCGGCTAGTGATATATTTAGGTTTGCTCGGTAAAATCGAACCCGGAGGGTCCAGTTGCATGTGGGCCTACGTAAAGGCTCCCCTGGGGAGTTCACTTGTACCCAAAGCCTTCCTTTGGGGGCACTTTTGGATGGGCGAAAAGGGCTCGCAACGCATTTCCTGGGGCCTGATTTTTCAGTCGACTTCGATGCCGGCTAGGGCTATGTTTAGGGATGCTCGGAAACAGCGAACCCGGAGGGTCCAGTTGCATGTGGGGCTGCGTAAAGGCTCCCCTGGGGAGTTCACTTGTACCCAAAGCCTTTCTTTGGGGGCACTTTTGGATCTTCCAAACGGGCTTGCAACGCATTTCCTGGGGCCTGATTTTTCACTCGTCTCCGATGCCGGCTAGGGCTATGTTTAGGGATGCTCGGAAACAGCGAACCCGGAGGGTCCAGTTGCATGTGGGGCTGTGTAAAGGCTCCCCTGGGGAGTTCACTTGTACCCAAAGCCTTCCTTCGGGGACACTTTTGGATTGTCCAAAGGGGCTTGCAACGCATTTCCTGGGGCCTGATTTTTCAGTCGTCTCCGATGACGGCTAGGGTTACGTTTAGGTTTGCTCATGAACAGCGAGCCCGGAGGGTCCAGTTGCATGTGGGGCTGCGTAAAGGCTCCCCTGGGGAGTTCACTTGTACCCAAAGCCTTCCTTTGGGGGCACTTTTGGATGGGCAAAAAGGGCTCGCAACGCATTTCCTGGGGCCTGATTTTTCACTCGTCTCTGATGCCGTCTAGGACTGTTTAGGGATGCTCGGAAACAGCGAACCCGGAGGGTCCAGTTGCATGTGGGGCTGCGTAAAGGCTCCCCTGGGGAGTTCACTTGTATCCAAAGCCTTTCTTTGGGGGCACTTTTGGATGGGCGAAAAGGGCTCGGAACGCATTTCCTTGGGCCTGATTTTTCATTCTTCTTCGATGCCGGCTAGGGCTATGTTTAGGGATGCTCGGAAACAGCGAACCCGGAGGGTCCAGTTGCATGTGGGGCTGCGTAAAGGCTCCCCTGGGGAGATCACTTGTACCCAAAGCCTTCCTTTGGTGACACTTTTGGATGGTCCAAAGGGGCTTGCAACGCGTTTCCTGGGGCCCGGGTTTTCAGTCTTCTCCCATGCCGGCTAGTGATATATTTAGGGATGCTCGGAAACAGCGAACCCGGAGGGTCCAGTTGCATGTGGGGCTGCGTAAAGGCTCCCCTGGGGAGTTCACTTGTATCCAAAGCCTTCCTTTGGGGGCACTTTTGGATGGTCCGAAGGGGCTCGCAACGCATTTCCTGGGGCCTGATTTTTCAGTCGTCATCGATGCCGGCTAGGGCTATGTTTACGGACGCTCGGAAACAGCGAACCCGGAGGTTCCAGTTGCATGTGGGGCTGCGTAAAGGCTCCCCTGGGGAGTTCACTTGTACCCAAAGCCTTTCTTTGGGGGCACTTTTGGATGGGCGAAAAGGGCTCGGAACGCATTTCCTGGGGCCTGATTTTTCATTCTTCTTCGATGCCGGCTAGGGCTATGTTTAGGGATGCTCGGAAACAGCGAACCCGGAGGGTCCAGTTGCATGTGGGGCTGTGTAAAGGCTCCCCTGGGGAGATCACTTGTACACAAAGCCTTCCTTTGCGGGCACTTTTGGATCGTCCAAACGGGCTTGCAACGCATTTCCTGGGGCCTGATTTTTCACTCGTCTCCGATGCCGGCTAGGGCTATGTTTAGGGATGCTCGGAAACAGCGAACCCGGAGGGTCCAGTTGCATGTGGGGCTGTGTAAAGGCTCCCCTGGGGAGTTCACTTGTACCCAAAGCCTTCCTTCGGGGACACTTTTGGATTGTTCAAAGGGGCTTGCAACGCATTTCCTGGGGCCTGATTTTTCAGTCGTCTCCGATGACGGCTAGGGCTACGTTTAGGTTTGCTCATGAACAGCGAGCCCGGAGGGTCCAGTTGCATGTGGGGCTGCGTAAAGACTCCCCTGGGGAGTTCACTTTCACCCAAAGCCTTCCTTTGGGGGCACTTTTGGATGGTCCAAAGGGGCTTGCAACGCGTTTTCTGGGGCCCGGGTTTTCAGTCTTCTCCCAAGCCAGCTAGTGATATATTTAGGGTTGGTCGGAAAAATCGAACCCGGAGGGTCCAGTTGCATGTGGGGCTGCGTAAAGGCTCCCCTGGGGAGTTCACTTGTATCCAAAGCCTTTCTTTGGGGGCACTTTTGGATCGTCCAAACGGGCTTGCAACGCATTTCCTGGGGCCTGATTTTTCACTCGTCTCCGATGACGGCTAGGGCTATGTTTAGGGATGCTCGGAAACAGCGAACCCGGAGGGTCCTTTTGCATGTGGGGCTGTGTAAAGGCTCCCCTGGGGACTTCACTTGTACCCAAAGCCTTTCTTTGGGGGCACTTTTGGTGGTCCAAAGCGGCTCGCAACGCATTTCCTGGGGCCTGATTTTTCAGTCGTCTCCGATGACGGCTAGGGCTACGTTTAGGTTTTCTCAGGAACAGCGAACCCGGAGGGTCCAGTTGCATGTGGGGCTGCGTAAAGGCTCCCCTGGGGAGATCACTTGTACCCAAAGCCTTCCTTTGGTGACACTTTTGGATGGTCCAAAGGGGCTTGCAACGCGTTTTCTAGGGCCCGGGTTTTCAGTCTTCTCCCATGCCGGCTAGTGATATATTTAGGGTTGCTCGGAAAAATCGAACCCGGAGGGTCCAGTTGCATGTGGGGCTGCGTAAAGGCTCCCCTGGGGAGATCACTTGTACCCAAAGCCTTCCTTTGGGGGCACTTTTGGATGGTCCGAAGGGGCTCGCAACGCATTTCCTGGGGCCTGATTTTTCACTTGTCTTCGATGCCGGCTAGGGCTATGTTTATGGATGCTCGGAAATAGCGAACCCGGAGGGTCCAGTTGCATGTGGGGTTGCGTAAAGGCTCCCCTGGGGAGTTCTCTTGTACCCAAAGCCTTCCTTTGGGGGCACTTTTGGATGGGCGAAAAGGGCTCGCAACGCATTTCCTGGGGCCTGATTTTTCAGTCGACTTCGATGCCGGCTAGGGCTATGTTTAGGGATGCTCGGAAACAGCGAACCCGGAGGGTCCAGTTGCATGTGGGGCTGTGTAAAGGCTCCCCTGGGGAGTTCACTTGTACCCAAAGCCTTCCTTTGGTGATACTTTTGGATGGTCCAAAGGGGCTTGCAACGCGTTTTCTGGGGCCCGGGTTTTCAGTCTTCTCCCATGCCGGCTAGTGATATATTTAGGGATGCTCGGAAACAGCGAACCCGGAGGGTCCAGTTGCATGTGGGGCTGCGTAAAGGCTCCCCTGGGGAGTTCACTTGTATCCAAAGCCTTTCTTTGGGGGCACTTTTGGATGGGCGAAAAGGGCTCGGAACGCATTTCCTGGGGCCTGATTTTTCATTCTTCTTCGATGCCGGCTAGGGCTATGTTTAGGGATGCTCAGAAACAGCGAACCCGGAGGGTCCAGTTGCATGTGGGGCTGTGTAAAGGCTCCCCTGGGGAGATCACTTGTACACAAAGCCTTCCTTTGCGGGCACTTTTGGATCGTCCAAACGGGCTTGCAACGCATTTCCTGGGGCCTGATTTTTCACTCGTCTCCGTTGACGGCTAGGGCTATGTTTAGTGATGCTCGGAAACAGCGAACCCGGAGGGTCCTTTTGCATGTGGGGCTGTGTAAAGGCTCCCCTGGGGACGTCACTTGTACCCAAAGCCTTTCTTTGGGGGCACTTTTGGTGGTCCAAAGGGGCTCGCAACGCATTTCCTGGGGCCTGATTTTTCAGTCGTCTCCGATGACGGCTAGGGCTACGTTTAGGTTTTCTCAGGAACAGCGAACCCAGAGGGTCCAGTTGCATGTGGGGCTGCGTAAAGGCTCCCCTGGGGAGATCACTTGTATCCAAAGCCTTCCTTTGGTGACACTTTTGGATGGTCCAAAGGGGCTTGCAACGCGTTTTCTAGGGCCCGGGTTTTCAGTCTTCTCCCATGCCGGCTAGTGATATATTTAGGGTTGCTCGGAAACAGCGAACCCGGAGGGTCCAGTTGCATGTGGGGTTGCGTAAAGGCTCCCCTGGGGAGTTCTCTTGTACACAAAGCCTTCCTTTGCGGGCACTTTTGGATCGTCCAAAGGGGCTTGCAACGCATTTCCTGGGGCCTGATTTTTCACTCGTCTCCGATGCCGGCTAGGGCTATGTTTAGGGATGCTCGGAAACAGCGAACCCGGAGGGTCCAGTTGCATGTGGGGCTGTGTAAAGGCTCCCCTGGGGAGTTCACTTGTACCCAAAGCCTTCCTTTGGTGATACTTTTGGATGCTCCAAAGGGGCTTGAAACGCGTTTTCTGGGGCCCGGGTTTTCAGTCTTCTCCCATGCCGGCTAGTGATATATTTAGGTTTGCTCGGAAAAATCGAACCCGGAGGGTCCAGTTGCATGTGGGCCTACGTAAAGGCTCCCCTGGGGAGTTCACTTGTACCCAAAGCCTTCCTTTGGGGGCACTTTTGGATGGACGAAAAGGGCTCGCAACGCATTTCCTGGGGCCTGATTTTTCAGTCGACTTCGATGCCGGCTAGGGCTATGTTTAGGGATGCTCGGAAACAGCGAACCCGGAGGGTCCAGCTGCATGTGGGGCTGCGTAAAGGCTCCCCTGGGGAGTTCACTTGTACCCAAAGCCTTCCTTTGGGGGCACTTTTGGATGGGCGAAAAGGGCTCGCAACGCATTTCCTGGGGCCTGATTTTTCAGTCGACTTCGATGCCGGCTAGGGCTATGTTTAGGGATGCTCGGAAACAGCGAACCCGGAGGGTCCAGTTTCATGTGGGGCTGCGTAAAGGCTCCCCTGGGGAGTTCACTTGTACCCAAAGCCTTCCTTTGGGGGCACTTTTGGATGGACGAAAAGGGCTCGCAACGCATTTCCTGGGGCCTGATTTTTCACTCATCTCTGATGCCGTCTAGGACTGTTTAGGGATGCTCGGAAACAGCGAACCCGGAGGGTCCAGTTGCATGTGGGGCTGCGTAAAGGCTCCCCTGGGGAGTTCACTTGTACCCAAAGCCTTTCTTTGGGGGAACTTTTGGTGGTCCAAAGGGGCTCGCAACGCATTTCCTGGGGCCTGATTTTTCAGTCGTCTCCGATGACGGCTAGGGCTACGTTTAGGTTTGCTCAGGAACAGCAAACCCGGAGGGTCCAGTTGCATGTGGGGCTGCGTAAAGGCTCCCCTGGGGAGATCACTTGTACCCAAAGCCTTCCTTTGGTGACACTTTTGGATGGTCCAAAGGGGCTTGCAACGCGTTTTCTGGGTCCCGGGTTTTCAGTCTTCTCCCATGCCGGCTAGTGATATATTTAGGGATGCTCGGAAACAGCGAACCCGGAGGGTCCAGTTGCATGTGGGGCTGCGTAAAGGCTCCCCTGGGGAGTTCACTTGTATCCAAAGCCTTCCTTTGGGGGCACTTTTCGATGGGCGAAAAGGACTCGGAACACATTTCCTGGGGCCTGATTTTTCAGTCGTCTTCGATGCCGGCTAGGGCTATGTTTAGGGATGCTCGGAAACAGCGAACCCGGAGGATCCAGTTGCATGTGGGGCTGCGTAAAGGCTCCCCTGGGGAGTTCTCTTGTACCCAAAGCCTTCCTTTGGGGGCACTTTTCGATGGGCGAAAAGGCCTCGGAAAGCATTTCCTGGGGCCTGATTTTTCACTTGTCTTCGATGCCGGCTAGGGCTATGTTTAGGGATGCTCGGAAACAGCGAACCCGGAGGGTCCAGTTGCATGTGGGGCTGCGTAAAGGCTCCCCTGGGGAGATCACTTGTACCCAAAGCCTTCCTTTTGTGACACTTTTGGATGGTCCAAAGGGGCTTGCAACGCGTTTTCTAGGGCCCGGGTTTTCAGCCTTCTCCCATGCCGGCTAGTGATATATTTAGGGATGCTCGGAAAAATCGAACCCGGGGGGTCCAGTTGCATGTGGGGCTGCGTAAAGGTTCCCCTGGGGAGATCACTTGTACCCAAAGCCTTCCTTCGGGGGCACTTTTGGATTGTCCAAAGGGGCTTGCAACGCATTTCCTGGGGCCTGATTTTTCATTCGTCTCCGATGACGGCTAGGGTTACGTTTAGGTTTGCTCATGAACAGCAATCCCGGAGGGTCCAGTTGCATGTGGGGCTGCGTAAAGGCTCCCCTGGGGAGTTCACTTGTACCCAAAGCCTTCCTTGGGGGGCACTTTTGGATGGTCCAAAGGGGCTTGCAACGCGTTTTCTGGGGCCCGGGTTTTCAGTCTTCTCCCATGCTGGCTAGTGATATATATAGGGTTGGTCGGAAAAATCGAACCCGGAGGGTCCAGTTGCATGTGGGGCTGCGTAAAGGCTCCCCTGGGGAGTTCACTTGTATCCAAAGCCTTCCTTTGGGGGCACTTTTGGATGGTCCGAAGGGGCTCGCAACGCATTTCCTGGGGCCTGATTTTTCAGTCGTCATCGATGCCGGCTAGGGTAATGTTTAGGGATGCTCGGAAACAGCAAACCCGGAGGGTCCAGTTGCATGTGGGGCTGCGTAAAGGCTCCCCTGGGGAGTTCACTTGTACCCAAAGCCTTTCTTTGGGGGCACTTTTGGATGGGCGAAAAGGGCTCGGTACGCATTTCCTGGGGCCTGATTTTTCATTCTTCTTCGATGCCGGCTAGGGCTATGTTTAGGGATGCTCGGAAACAGCGAACCAGGAGGGTCCATTTGCATGTTGGGCTGTGTAAAGGCTCCCCTGGGGAGATCACTTGTACCCAAAGCCTTCCTTTGCGGGCACTTTTGGATCGTCCAAAGGGGCTTGCAACGCATTTCCTGGGGCCTGATTTTTCAGTCGTCTCCGATGACGGCTAGGGCTATGTTTAGGGATGCTCGGAAACAGCGAACCCGGAGGGTCCAGTTGCATGTGGGGCTGTGTAAAGGCTCCCCTGGGGAGTTCACTTGTACCCAAAGCCTTCCTTTGGTGATACTTTTGGATGGTCCAAAGGGGCTTGAAACGCATTTTCTCTGGCCCGGGTTTTCAGTCTTCTCCCATGCCGGCTAGTGATATATTTAGGTTTGCTCGGTAAAATCGAACCCGGAGGGTCCAGTTGCATGTGGGCCTACGTAAAGGCTCCCCTGGGGAGTTCACTTGTACCCAAAGCCTTCCTTTGGGGGCACTTTTGGATGGGCGAAAAGGGCTCGCAACGCATTTCCTGGGGCCTGATTTTTCAGTCGACTTCGATGCCGGCTAGGGCTATGTTTAGGGATGCTCGGAAACAGCGAACCCGGAGGGTCCAGTTGCATGTGGGGCTGCGTAAAGGCTCCCCTGGGGAGATCACTTGTACCCAAAGCCTTCCTTTGGGGGCACTTTTGGATGGGCGAAAAGGGCTCGCAACGCATTTCCTGGGGCCTGATTTTAAAGTCGTCATCGATGCCGGCTAGGGCTATGTTTAGGGATGCTCGGAAACAGTGAACCCGGAGGGTCCAGTTGCATGTGGGGCTGCGTAAAGGCTCCCCTGGGGAGTTCACTTGTACCCAAAGCCTTTCTTTGGGGGCACTTTTGGATGGGCGAAAAGGGCTCGCAACGCATTTCCTGGGGCCTGATTTTTCATTCTTCTTCGATGCCGGCTAGGGCTATGTTTAGGGATGCTCGGAAACAGCGAACCCGGAGGTTCCAGTTGCATGTGGGGCTGTGTAAAGGCTCCCCTGGGGAGTTCACTTGTACCCAAAGCCTTCCTTTGGTGATACTTTTGGATGGTCCAAAGGGGCTTGAAACGCGTTTTCTGGGGCCCGGGTTTTCAGTCTTCTCCCATGCCGGCTAGTGATATATTTAGTTTTGCTCGGAAAAATCGAACCCGGAGGGTCCAGTTGCATGTGGGCCTACGTAAAGGCTCCCCTGGGGAGTTCACTTGTACCCAAAGCCTTCCTTTGGGGGCACTTTTGGATGGACGAAAAGGGTTCGCAACGCATTTCCTGGGGCCTGATTTTTCAGTCGACTTCGATGCCGGCTAGGGATATGTTTAGGGATGCTCGGAAACAGCGAACCCGGAGGGTCCAGTTTCATGTGGGGCTGCGTAAAGGCTCCCCTGGGGAGTTCACTTGTACCCAAAGCCTTCCTTTGGGGGCACTTTTGGATGGGCAAAAAGGGCTCGCAACGCATTTCCTGGGGCCTGATTTTTCACTCATCTCTGATGCTGTCTAGGACTGTTTATGGAAGCTCAGAAACAGCGAACACGGAGGGTCCAGTTGCATGTGGGGCTGCGTAAAGGCTCCCCTGGGGAGTTCACTTGTACCCAAAGCCTTTCTTTGGGGGAACTTTTGGTGGTCCAAAGGGGCTCGCAACGCATTTCCTGGGGCCTGATTTTTCAGTCGTCTCCGATGACGGCTAGGTCTACGTTTAGGTTTGCTCAGGAACAGCAAACCCGGAGGGTCCAGTTGCATGTGGGGCTGCGTAAAGGCTCCCCTGGGGAGATCACTTGTACCCAAAGCCTTCCTTTGGTGACACTTTTGGATGGTCCAAAGGGGCTTGCAACGCGTTTTCTGGGTCCCGGGTTTTCAGTCTTCTCCCATGCCGGCTAGTGATATATTTAGGGATGCTCGGAAACAGCGAACCCGGAGGGTCCAGTTGCATGTGGGGCTGTGTAAAGGCTCCCCTGGGGAGTTCACTTGTACCCAAAGCCTTCCTTCGGGGACACTTTTGGATTGTTCAAAGGGGCTTGCAACGCATTTCCTGGGGCCCGGGTTTTCAGTCTTCTCCCATGCCGGCTAGTGATATATTTAGGGTTGCTCGGAAACAGCGAACCCGGAGGGTCCAGTTGCATGTGGGGTTGCGTAAAGGCTCCCCTGGGGAGTTCTCTTGTACACAAAGCCTTCCTTTGCGGGCACTTTTGGATCGTCCAAAGGGGCTTGCAACGCATTTCCTGGGGCCTGATTTTTCACTCGTCTCCGATGCCGGCTAGGGCTATGTTTAGGGATGCTCGGAAACAGCGAACCCGGAGGGTCCAGTTGCATGTGGGGCTGTGTAAAGGCTCCCCTGGGGAGTTCACTTGTACCCAAAGCCTTCCTTTGGTGATACTTTTGGATGCTCCAAAGGGGCTTGAAACGCGTTTTCTGGGGCCCGGGTTTTCAGTCTTCTCCCATGCCGGCTAGTGATATATTTAGGTTTGCTCGGAAAAATCGAACCCGGAGGGTCCAGTTGCATGTGGGCCTACGTAAAGGCTCCCCTGGGGAGTTCACTTGTACCCAAAGCCTTCCTTTGGGGGCACTTTTGGATGGACGAAAAGGGCTCGCAACGCATTTCCTGGGGCCTGATTTTTCAGTCGACTTCGATGCCGGCTAGGGCTATGTTTAGGGATGCTCGGAAACAGCGAACCCGGAGGGTCCAGCTGCATGTGGGGCTGCGTAAAGGCTCCCCTGGGGAGTTCACTTGTACCCAAAGCCTTCCTTTGGGGGCACTTTTGGATGGGCGAAAAGGGCTCGCAACGCATTTCCTGGGGCCTGATTTTTCAGTCGACTTCGATGCCGGCTAGGGCTATGTTTAGGGATGCTCGGAAACAGCGAACCCGGAGGGTCCAGTTTCATGTGGGGCTGCGTAAAGGCTCCCCTGGGGAGTTCACTTGTACCCAAAGCCTTCCTTTGGGGGCACTTTTGGATGGACGAAAAGGGCTCGCAACGCATTTCCTGGGGCCTGATTTTTCACTCATCTCTGATGCCGTCTAGGACTGTTTAGGGATGCTCGGAAACAGCGAACCCGGAGGGTCCAGTTGCATGTGGGGCTGCGTAAAGGCTCCCCTGGGGAGTTCACTTGTACCCAAAGCCTTTCTTTGGGGGAACTTTTGGTGGTCCAAAGGGGCTCGCAACGCATTTCCTGGGGCCTGATTTTTCAGTCGTCTCCGATGACGGCTAGGGCTACGTTTAGGTTTGCTCAGGAACAGCAAACCCGGAGGGTCCAGTTGCATGTGGGGCTGCGTAAAGGCTCCCCTGGGGAGATCACTTGTACCCAAAGCCTTCCTTTGGTGACACTTTTGGATGGTCCAAAGGGGCTTGCAACGCGTTTTCTGGGTCCCGGGTTTTCAGTCTTCTCCCATGCCGGCTAGTGATATATTTAGGGATGCTCGGAAACAGCGAACCCGGAGGGTCCAGTTGCATGTGGGGCTGCGTAAAGGCTCCCCTGGGGAGTTCACTTGTATCCAAAGCCTTCCTTTGGGGGCACTTTTCGATGGGCGAAAAGGACTCGGAACACATTTCCTGGGGCCTGATTTTTCAGTCGTCTTCGATGCCGGCTAGGGCTATGTTTAGGGATGCTCGGAAACAGCGAACCCGGAGGATCCAGTTGCATGTGGGGCTGCGTAAAGGCTCCCCTGGGGAGTTCTCTTGTACCCAAAGCCTTCCTTTGGGGGCACTTTTCGATGGGCGAAAAGGCCTCGGAAAGCATTTCCTGGGGCCTGATTTTTCACTTGTCTTCGATGCCGGCTAGGGCTATGTTTAGGGATGCTCGGAAACAGCGAACCCGGAGGGTCCAGTTGCATGTGGGGCTGCGTAAAGGCTCCCCTGGGGAGATCACTTGTACCCAAAGCCTTCCTTTTGTGACACTTTTGGATGGTCCAAAGGGGCTTGCAACGCGTTTTCTAGGGCCCGGGTTTTCAGCCTTCTCCCATGCCGGCTAGTGATATATTTAGGGATGCTCGGAAAAATCGAACCCGGGGGGTCCAGTTGCATGTGGGGCTGCGTAAAGGTTCCCCTGGGGAGATCACTTGTACCCAAAGCCTTCCTTCGGGGGCACTTTTGGATTGTCCAAAGGGGCTTGCAACGCATTTCCTGGGGCCTGATTTTTCATTCGTCTCCGATGACGGCTAGGGTTACGTTTAGGTTTGCTCATGAACAGCAATCCCGGAGGGTCCAGTTGCATGTGGGGCTGCGTAAAGGCTCCCCTGGGGAGTTCACTTGTACCCAAAGCCTTCCTTGGGGGGCACTTTTGGATGGTCCAAAGGGGCTTGCAACGCGTTTTCTGGGGCCCGGGTTTTCAGTCTTCTCCCATGCTGGCTAGTGATATATATAGGGTTGGTCGGAAAAATCGAACCCGGAGGGTCCAGTTGCATGTGGGGCTGCGTAAAGGCTCCCCTGGGGAGTTCACTTGTATCCAAAGCCTTCCTTTGGGGGCACTTTTGGATGGTCCGAAGGGGCTCGCAACGCATTTCCTGGGGCCTGATTTTTCAGTCGTCATCGATGCCGGCTAGGGTAATGTTTAGGGATGCTCGGAAACAGCAAACCCGGAGGGTCCAGTTGCATGTGGGGCTGCGTAAAGGCTCCCCTGGGGAGTTCACTTGTACCCAAAGCCTTTCTTTGGGGGCACTTTTGGATGGGCGAAAAGGGCTCGGTACGCATTTCCTGGGGCCTGATTTTTCATTCTTCTTCGATGCCGGCTAGGGCTATGTTTAGGGATGCTCGGAAACAGCGAACCAGGAGGGTCCATTTGCATGTTGGGCTGTGTAAAGGCTCCCCTGGGGAGATCACTTGTACCCAAAGCCTTCCTTTGCGGGCACTTTTGGATCGTCCAAAGGGGCTTGCAACGCATTTCCTGGGGCCTGATTTTTCAGTCGTCTCCGATGACGGCTAGGGCTATGTTTAGGGATGCTCGGAAACAGCGAACCCGGAGGGTCCAGTTGCATGTGGGGCTGTGTAAAGGCTCCCCTGGGGAGTTCACTTGTACCCAAAGCCTTCCTTTGGTGATACTTTTGGATGGTCCAAAGGGGCTTGAAACGCATTTTCTCTGGCCCGGGTTTTCAGTCTTCTCCCATGCCGGCTAGTGATATATTTAGGTTTGCTCGGTAAAATCGAACCCGGAGGGTCCAGTTGCATGTGGGCCTACGTAAAGGCTCCCCTGGGGAGTTCACTTGTACCCAAAGCCTTCCTTTGGGGGCACTTTTGGATGGGCGAAAAGGGCTCGTAACGCATTTCCTGGGGCCTGATTTTTCAGTCGACTTCGATGCCGGCTAGGGCTATGTTTAGGGATGCTCGGAAACAGCGAACCCGGAGGGTCCAGTTGCATGTGGGGCTGCGTAAAGGCTCCCCTGGGGAGATCACTTGTACCCAAAGCCTTCCTTTGGGGGCACTTTTGGATGGGCGAAAAGGGCTCGCAACGCATTTCCTGGGGCCTGATTTTAAAGTCGTCATCGATGCCGGCTAGGGCTATGTTTAGGGATGCTCGGAAACAGTGAACCCGGAGGGTCCAGTTGCATGTGGGGCTGCGTAAAGGCTCCCCTGGGGAGTTCACTTGTACCCAAAGCCTTTCTTTGGGGGCACTTTTGGATGGGCGAAAAGGGCTCGCAACGCATTTCCTGGGGCCTGATTTTTCATTCTTCTTCGATGCCGGCTAGGGCTATGTTTAGGGATGCTCGGAAACAGCGAACCCGGAGGTTCCAGTTGCATGTGGGGCTGTGTAAAGGCTCCCCTGGGGAGTTCACTTGTACCCAAAGCCTTCCTTTGGTGATACTTTTGGATGGTCCAAAGGGGCTTGAAACGCGTTTTCTGGGGCCCGGGTTTTCAGTCTTCTCCCATGCCGGCTAGTGATATATTTAGTTTTGCTCGGAAAAATCGAACCCGGAGGGTCCAGTTGCATGTGGGCCTACGTAAAGGCTCCCCTGGGGAGTTCACTTGTACCCAAAGCCTTCCTTTGGGGGCACTTTTGGATGGACGAAAAGGGTTCGCAACGCATTTCCTGGGGCCTGATTTTTCAGTCGACTTCGATGCCGGCTAGGGATATGTTTAGGGATGCTCGGAAACAGCGAACCCGGAGGGTCCAGTTTCATGTGGGGCTGCGTAAAGGCTCCCCTGGGGAGTTCACTTGTACCCAAAGCCTTCCTTTGGGGGCACTTTTGGATGGGCAAAAAGGGCTCGCAACGCATTTCCTGGGGCCTGATTTTTCACTCATCTCTGATGCCGTCTAGGACTGTTTAGGGATGCTCAGAAACAGCGAACACGGAGGGTCCAGTTGCATGTGGGGCTGCGTAAAGGCTCCCCTGGGGAGTTCACTTGTACCCAAAGCCTTTCTTTGGGGGAACTTTTGGTGGTCCAAAGGGGCTCGCAACGCATTTCCTGGGGCCTGATTTTTCAGTCGTCTCCGATGACGGCTAGGTCTACGTTTAGGTTTGCTCAGGAACAGCAAACCCGGAGGGTCCAGTTGCATGTGGGGCTGCGTAAAGGCTCCCCTGGGGAGATCACTTGTACCCAAAGCCTTCCTTTGGTGACACTTTTGGATGGTCCAAAGGGGCTTGCAACGCGTTTTCTGGGTCCCGGGTTTTCAGTCTTCTCCCATGCCGGCTAGTGATATATTTAGGGATGCTCGGAAACAGCGAACCCGGAGGGTCCAGTTGCATGTGGGGCTGTGTAAAGGCTCCCCTGGGGAGTTCACTTGTACCCAAAGCCTTCCTTCGGGGACACTTTTGGATTGTTCAAAGGGGCTTGCAACGCATTTCCTGGGGCCTGATTTTTCAGTCGTCTCCGATGACGGCTAGGGCTACGTTTAGGTTTGCTCATGAACAGCGAGCCCGGAGGGTCCAGTTGCATGTGGGGCTGCGTAAAGACTCCCCTGGGGAGTTCACATTCACCCAAAGCCTTCCTTTGGGGGCACTTTTGGATGGTCCAAAGGGGCTTGCAACGCGTTTTCTGGGGCCCGGGTTTTCAGTCTTCTCCCAAGCCAGCTAGTGATATATTTAGGGTTGGTCGGAAAAATCGAACCCGGAGGGTCCAGTTGCATGTGGGGCTGCGTAAAGGCTCCCCTGGGGAGTTCACTTGTATCCAAAGCCTTTCTTTGGGGGCACTTTTGGATCGTCCAAACGGGCTTGCAACGCATTTCCTGGGGCCTGATTTTTCACTCGTCTCCGATGACGGCTAGGGCTATGTTTAGGGATGCTCGGAAACAGCGAACCCGGAGGGTCCTTTTGCATGTGGGGCTGTGTAAAGGCTCCCCTGGGGACTTCACTTGTACCCAAAGCCTTTCTTTGGGGGCACTTTTGGTGGTCCAAAGCGGCTCGCAACGCATTTCCTGGGGCCTGATTTTTCAGTCGTCTCCGATGACGGCTAGGGCTACGTTTAGGTTTTCTCAGGAACAGCGAACCCGGAGGGTCCAGTTGCATGTGGGGCTGCGTAAAGGCTCCCCTGGGGAGATCACTTGTACCCAAAGCCTTCCTTTGGTGACACTTTTGGATGGTCCAAAGGGGCTTGCAACGCGTTTTCTAGGGCCCGGGTTTTCAGTCTTCTCCCATGCCGGCTAGTGATATATTTAGGGTTGCTCGGAAAAATCGAACCCGGAGGGTCCAGTTGCATGTGGGGCTGCGTAAAGGCTCCCCTGGGGAGATCACTTGTACCCAAAGCCTTCCTTTGGGGGCACTTTTGGATGGTCCGAAGGGGCTCGCAACGCATTTCCTGGGGCCTGATTTTTAACTTGTCTTCGATGCCGGCTAGGGCTATGTTTATGGATGCTCGGAAATAGCGAACCCGGAGGGTCCAGTTGCATGTGGGGTTGCGTAAAGGCTCCCCTGGGGAGTTCTCTTGTACCCAAAGCCTTCCTTTGCGGGCACTTTTGGATCGTCCAAAGGGGCTTGCAACGCATTTCCTGGGGCCTGATTTTTCACTCGTCTCCGATGCCGGCTAGGGCTATGTTTAGGGATGCTCGGAAACAGCGAACCCGGAGGGTCCAGTTGCATGTGGGGCTGTGTAAAGGCTCCCCTGGGGAGTTCACTTGTACCCAAAGCCTTCCTTTGGTGATACTTTTGGATGGTCCAAAGGGGCTTGCAACGCGTTTTCTGGGGCCCGGGTTTTCAGTCTTCTCCCATGCCGGCTAGTGATATATTTAGGGATGCTCGGAAACAGCGAACCCGGAGGGTCCAGTTGCATGTGGGGCTGCGTAAAGGCTCCCCTGGGGAGTTCACTTGTATCCAAAGCCTTTCTTTGGGGGCACTTTTGGATGGGCGAAAAGGGTTCGGAACGCATTTCCTGGGGCCTGATTTTTCATTCTTCTTCGATGCCGGCTAGGGCTATGTTTAGGGATGCTCAGAAACAGCGAACCCGGAGGGTCCAGTTGCATGTGGGGCTGTGTAAATGCTCCCCTGGGGAGATCACTTGTACACAAAGCCTTCCTTTGCGGGCACTTTTGGATCGTCCAAACGGGCTTGCAACGCATTTCCTGGGGCCTGATTTTTCACTCGTCTCCGTTGACGGCTAGGGCTATGTTTAGTGATGCTCGGAAACAGCGAACCCGGAGGGTCCTTTTGCATGTGGGGCTGTGTAAAGGCTCCCCTGGGGACGTCACTTGTACCCAAAGCCTTTCTTTGGGGGCACTTTTGGTGGTCCAAAGGGGCTCGCAACGCATTTCCTGGGGCCTGATTTTTCAGTCGTCTCCGATGACGGCTAGGGCTATGTTTAGGGATGCTCGGAAACAGCGAACCCGGAGGGTCCAGTTGCATGTGGGGCTGTGTAAAGGCTCCCCTGGGGAGTTCACTTGTACCCAAAGCCTTCCTTTGGTGATACTTTTGGATGGTCCAAAGGGGCTTGAAACGCGTTTTCTCTGGCCCGGGTTTTCAGTCTTCTCCCATGCCGGCTAGTGATATATTTAGGTTTGCTCGGTAAAATCGAACCCGGAGGGTCCAGTTGCATGTGGGCCTACGTAAAGGCTCCCCTGGGGAGTTCACTTGTACCCAAAGCCTTCCTTTGGGGGCACTTTTGGATGGGCGAAAAGGGCTCGCAACGCATTTCCTGGGGCCTGATTTTTCAGTCGACATCGATGCCGGCTAGGGCTATGTTTAGGGATGCTCGGAAACAGCGAACCCGGAGGGTCCAGTTGCATGTGGGGCTGCGTAAAGGCTCCCCTGGGGAGATCACTTGTACCCAAAGCCTTCCTTTGGGGGCACTTTTGGATGGGCGAAAAGGGCTCGCAACGCATTTCCTGGGGCCTGATTTTTCAGTCGACTTCGATGCCGGCTAGGGCTATGTTTAGGGATGCTCGGAAACAGTGAACCCGGAGGGTCCAGTTGCATGTGGGGCTGCGTAAAGGCTCCCCTGGGGAGTTCACTTGTACCCAAAGCCTTTCTTTGGGGGCACTTTTGGATGGGCGAAAAGGGCTCGCAACGCATTTCCTGGGGCCTGATTTTTCATTCTTCTTCGATGCCGGCTAGGGCTATGTTTAGGGATGCTCGGAAACAGCGAACCCGGAGGTTCCAGTTGCATGTGGGGCTGTGTAAAGGCTCCCCTGGGGAGTTCACTTGTACCCAAAGCCTTCCTTTGGTGATACTTTTGGATGGTCCAAAGGGGCTTGAAACGCGTTTTCTGGGGCCCGGGTTTTCAGTCTTCTCCCATGCCGGCTAGTGATATATTTAGTTTTGCTCGGAAAAATCGAACCCGGAGGGTCCAGTTGCATGTGGGCCTACGTAAAGGCTCCCCTGGGGAGTTCACTTGTACCCAAAGCCTTCCTTTGGGGGCACTTTTGGATGGACGAAAAGGGTTCGCAACGCATTTCCTGGGGCCTGATTTTTCAGTCGACTTCGATGCCGGCTAGGGATATGTTTAGGGATGCTCGGAAACAGCGAACCCGGAGGGTCCAGTTTCATGTGGGGCTGCGTAAAGGCTCCCCTGGGGAGTTCACTTGTACCCAAAGCCTTCCTTTGGGGGCACTTTTGGATGGGCAAAAAGGGCTCGCAACGCATTTCCTGGGGCCTGATTTTTCACTCATCTCTGATGCCGTCTAGGACTGTTTAGGGATGCTCAGAAACAGCGAACCCGGAGGGTCCAGTTGCATGTGGGGCTGCGTAAAGGCTCCCCTGGGGAGTTCACTTGTACCCAAAGCCTTTCTTTGGGGGAACTTTTGGTGGTCCAAAGGGGCTCGCAACGCATTTCCTGGGGCCTGATTTTTCAGTCGTCTCCGATGACGGCTAGGGCTACGTTTAGGTTTGCTCAGGAACAGCGAACCCGGAGGGTCCAGTTGCATGTGGGGCTGCGTAAAGGCTCCCCTGGGGAGTTCACTTGTACCCAAAGCCTTCCTTTGGTGACACTTTTGGATGGTCCAAAGGGGCTTGCAACGCGTTTTCTGGGGCCCGGGTTTTCAGTCTTCTCCCATGCCGGCTAGTGATATATTTAGGGATGCTCGGAAACAGCGAACCCGGAGGGTTAAGTTGCATGTGGGGCTGCGTAAAGGCTCCCCTGGGGAGTTCACTTGTATCCAAAGCCTTCCTTTGGGGGCACTTTTGGATGGTCCGAAGGGGCTCGCAACGCATTTCCTGGGGCCTGATTTTTCAGTCGTCATCGATGCCGGCTAGGGCTATGTTTAGGGATGCTCGGAAACAGCGAACACGGAGGGTCCAGTTGCATGTGGGGCTGCGTAAAGGCTCCCCTGGGGAGTTCACTTGTACCCAAAGCCTTCCTTTGGGGGCACTTTTGGATGGGCGAAAAGGGCTCGGAACGCATTTTCTGGGGCCTGATTTTTCATTCTTCTTCGATGCCGGCTAGGGCTATGTTTAGGGATGCTCGGAAACAGCGAACCCGGAGGGTCCAGTTGCATGTGGGGCTGTGTAAAGGCTCCCCTGCGGAGATCACTTGTACACAAAGCCTTCCTTTGGGGGCACTTTTGGATCGTCCAAACGGGCTTGCAACGCATTTCCTGGGGCCTGATTTTTCACTCGTCTCCGATGCCGGCTAGGGCTATGTTTAGGGATGCTCGGAAACAGCGAACCCGGAGGGTCCAGTTGCATGTGGGGCTGTGTAAAGGCTCCCCTGCGGAGATCACTTGAACCCAAAGCCTTCCTTCGGGGACACTTTTGGATTGTCCAAAGGGGCTTGCAACGCATTTCCTGGGGCCTGATTTTTCAGTCGTCTCCGATGACGGCTACGGCTACGTTTAGGTTTGCTCATGAACAGCGAGCCCGGAGGGTCCAGTTGCATGTGGGGCTGCGTAAAGACTCCCCTGGGGAGTTCACTTGTACCCAAAGCCTTCCTTTGGGGGCACTTTTGGATGGTCCAAAGGGGCTTGCAACGCGTTTTCTGGGGCCCGGGTTTTCAGTCTTCTCCCATGCTGGCTAGTGATATATTTAGGGTTGGTCGGAAAAATCGAACCCGGAGGGTCCAGTTGCATGTGGGGCTGCGTAAAGGCTCCCCTGGGGAGTTCACTTGTATCCAAAGCCTTTCTTTGGGGGCACTTTTGGATGGGCGAAAAGGGCTCGGAACGCATTTCCTGGGGCCTGATTTTTCATTCTTCTTCGATGCCGGCTAGGGCTATGTTTAGGGATGCTCAGAAACAGCGAACCCGGAGGGTCCAGTTGCATGTGGGGCTGTGTAAAGGCTCCCCTGGGGAGATCACTTGTACACAAAGCCTTCCTTTGCGGGCACTTTTGGATCGTCCAAACGGGCTTGCAACGCATTTCCTGGGGCCTGATTTTTCACTCGTCTCCGATGACGGCTAGGGCTATGTTTAGGGATGCTCGGAAACAGCGAACCCGGAGGGTCCAGTTGCATGTGGGGCTGTGTAAAGGCTCCCCTGGGGACTTCACTTGTACCCAAAGCCTTTCTTTGGGGGCACTTTTGGTGGTCCAAAGGGGCTCGCAACGCATTTCCTGGGGCCTGATTTTTCAGTCGTCTCCGATGACGGCTAGGGCTACGTTTAGGTTTGCTCAGGAACAGCGAACCCAGAGGGTCCAGTTGCATGTGGGGCTGCGTAAAGGCTCCCCTGGGGAGATCACTTGTACCCAAAGCCTTCCTTTGGTGACACTTTTGGATGGTCCAAAGGGGCTTGCAACGCGTTTTCTAGGGCCCGGGTTTTCAGTCTTCTCCCATGCCGGCTAGTGATATATTTAGGGTTGCTCGGAAACAGCGAACCCGGAGGGTCCAGTTGCATGTGGGGTTGCGTAAAGGCTCCCCTGGGGAGTTCTCTTGTACCCAAAGCCTTCCTTTGCGGGCACTTTTGGATCGTCCAAAGAGGCTTGCAACGCATTTCCTGGGGCCTGATTTTTCACTCGTCTCCGATGACGGCTAGGGCTATGTTTAGGGATGCTCGGAAACAGCGAACCCGGAGGGTCCAGTTGCATGTGGGGCTGTGTAAAGGCTCCCCTGGGGAGTTCACTTGTACCCAAAGCCTTCCTTTGGTGATACTTTTGGATGGTCCAAAGGGGCTTGAAACACGTTTTCTGGGGCCCGGTTTTTCAGTCTTCTCCCATGCCGGCTAGTGATATATTTAGGTTTGCTCGGAAAAATCGAACCCGGAGGGTCCAGTTGCATGTGGGCCTACGTAAAGGCTCCCCTGGGGAGTTCACTTGTACCCAAAGCCTTCCTTTGGGGGCACTTTTGGATGGACGAAAAGGGCTCGCAACGCATTTCCTGGGGCCTGATTTTTCAGTCGACTTCGATGCCGGCTAGTGCTATGTTTAGGGATGCTCGGAAACAGCGAACCCGGAGGGTCCAGCTGCATGTGGGGCTGCGTAAAGGCTCCCCTGGGGAGTTCACTTGTACCCAAAGCCTTCCTTTGGGGGCACTTTTGGATGGGCGAAAAGGGCTCGCAACGCATTTCCTGGGGCCTGATTTTTCAGTCGACTTCGATGCCGGCTAGGGATATGTTTAGGGATGCTCGGAAACAGCGAACCCGGAGGGTCCAGTTTCATGTGGGGCTGCGTAAAGGCTCCCCTGGGGAGTTCACTTGTACCCAAAGCCTTCCTTTGGGGGCACATTTGGATGGGCGAAAAGGCCTCGGAACGCATTTCCTGGGGCCTGATTTTTCACTCATCTCTGATGCCGTCTAGGACTGTTTAGGGATGCTCGGAAACAGCGAACCCGGAGGGTCCAGTTGCATGTGGGGCTGCGTAAAGGCTCCCCTGGGGAGTTCACTTGTACCCAAAGCCTTTCTTTGGGGGAACTTTTGGTGGTCCAAAGGGGCTTGCAACGCATTTCCTGGGGCCTGATTTTTCAGTCGTCTCCGATGACGGCTAGGGCTACGTTTAGGTTTGCTCAGGAACAGCAAACCCGGAGGGTCCAGTTGCATGTGGGGCTGCGTAAAGGCTCCCCTGGGGAGATCACTTGTACCCAAAGCCTTCCTTTGGTGACACTTTTGGATGGTCCAAAGGGGCTTGCAACGCGTTTTCTGGGGACCGGGTTTTCAGTCTTCTCCCATGCCGGCTAGTGATATATTTAGGGATGCTCGGAAACAGCGAACCCGGAGGGTCCAGTTGCATGTGGGGCTGCGTAAAGGCTCCCCTGGGGAGTTCACTTGTATCCAAAGCCTTCCTTTGGGGGCATTTTTCGATGGGCGAAAAGGACTCGGAACGCATTTCCTGGGGCCTGATTTTTCAGTCGTCTTCGATGACGGCTAGGGCTATGTTTAGGGATGCTCGGAAACAGCGAACCCGGAGGGTCCAGTTGCATGTGGGGCTGTGTAAAGGCTCCCCTGGGGAGTTCACTTGTACCCAAAGCCTTTCTTTGGGGGCACTTTTGGTGGTCCAAAGGGGCTCGCAACGCATTTCCTGGGGCCTGATTTTTCAGTCGTCTCCGATGACGGCTAGGGATACGTTTAGGTTTTCTCAGGAACAGCGAACCCGGAGGGTCCAGTTGCATGTGGGGCTGCGTAAAGGCTCCCCTGGGGAGATCACTTGTACCCAAAGCCTTCCTTTGGTGACACTTTTGGATGGTCCAAAGGGGCTTGCAACGCGTTTTCTAGGGCCCGGGTTTTCAGTCTTCTCCCATGCCGGCTAGTGATATATTTAGGGTTGCTCGCAAAAATCGAACCCGGAGGGTCCAGTTGCATGTGGGGCTGCGTAAAGGCTCCCCTGGGGAGATCACTTGTACCCAAAGCCTTCCTTTGGGGGCACTTTTGGATGGTCCGAAGGGGCTCGCAACGCATTTCCTGGGGCCTGATTTTTCACTTGTCTTCGATGCCGGCTAGGGCTATGTTTAGGGATGCTCGGAAATAGCGAACCCGGAGGGTCCAGTTGCATGTGGGGTTGCGTAAAGGCTCCCCTGGGGAGTTCTCTTGTACCCAAAGCCTTCCTTTGCGGGCACTTTTGGATCATCCAAAGGGGCTTGCAACGCATTTCCTGGGGCCTGATTTTTCACTCGTCTCCGATGCCGGCTAGGGCTATGTTTAGGGATGCTCGGAAACAGCGAACCCGGAGGGTCCAGTTGCATGTGGGGCTGTGTAAAGGCTCCCCTGGGGAGTTCACTTGTACCCAAAGCCTTCCTTTGGTGATACTTTTGGATGGTCCAAAGGGGCTTGAAACGCGTTTTCTGGGGCCCGGGTTTTCAGTCTTCTCCCATGCCGGCTAGTGATATATTTAGTTTTGCTCGGAAAAATCGAACCCGGAGGGTCCAGTTGCATGTGGGCCTACGTAAAGGCTCCCCTGGGGAGATCACTTGTACCCAAAGCCTTCCTTTGGGGGCACTTTTGGATGGGCGAAAAGGGCTCGCAACGCATTTCCTGGGGCCTGATTTTTCAGTCGACTTCGATGCCGGCTAGGGATATGTTTAGGGATGCTCGGAAACAGCGAACCCGGAGGGTCCAGTTTCATGTGGGGCTGCGTAAAGGCTCCCCTGGGGAGTTCACTTGTACCCAAAGCCTTCCTTTGGGGGCACTTTTGGATGGGCAAAAAGGGCTCGCAACGCATTTCCTGGGGCCTGATTTTTCACTCCTCTCTGATGCCGTCTAGGACTGTTTAGGGATGCTCAGAAACAGCGAACCCGGAGGGTCCAGTTGCATGTGGGGCTGCGTAAAGGCTCCCCTGGGGAGTTCACTTGTACCCAAAGCCTTTCTTTGGGGGAACTTTTGGTGGTCCAAAGGGGCTTGCAACGCATTTCCTGGGGCCTGATTTTTCAGTCGTCTCCGATGACGGCTACGGCTACGTTTAGGTTTGCTCAGGAACAGCGAACCCGGAGGGTCCAGTTGCATGTGGGGCTGCGTAAAGGCTCCCCTGGGGAGTTCACTTGTACCCAAAGCCTTCCTTTGGTGACACTTTTGGATGGTCCAAAGGGGCTTGCAACGCGTTTTCTGGGGCCCGGGTTTTCAGTCTTCTCCCATGCCGGCTAGTGATATATTTAGGGATGCTCGGAAACAGCGAACCCGGAGGGTCCAGTTGCATGTGGGGCTGCGTAAAGGCTCCCCTGGGGAGTTCACTTGTATCCAAAGCCTTCCTTTGGGGGCACTTTTGGATGGTCCGAAGGGGCTCGCAACGCATTTCCTGGGGCCTGATTTTTCAGTCGTCATCGATGCCGGCTAGGGCTATGTTTAGGGATGCTCGGAAACAGCGAACACGGAGGGTCCAGTTGCATGTGGGGCTGCGTAAAGGCTCCCCTGGGGAGTTCACTTGTACCCAAAGCCTTCCTTTGGGGGCAATTTTGGATGGGCGAAAAGGGCTCGGAACGCATTTTCTGGGGCCTGATTTTTCATTCTTCTTCGATGCCGGCTAGGGCTATGTTTAGGGATGCTCGGAAACAGCGAACCCGGAGGGTCCAGTTGCATGTGGGGCTGTGTAAAGGCTCCCCTGCGGAGATCACTTGTACACAAAGCCTTCCTTTGCAGGCACTTTTGTATCGTCCAAACGGGCTTGCAACGCATTTCCTGGGGCCTGATTTTTCACTCGTCTCCGATGCCGGCTAGGGCTATGTTTAGGGATGCTCGGAAACAGCGAACCCGGAGGGTCCAGTTGCATGTGGGGCTGTGTAAAGGCTCCCCTGGGGAGTTCACTTGAACCCAAAGCCTTCCTTCGGGGACACTTTTGGATTGTCCAAAGGGGCTTGCAACGCATTTCCTGGGGCCTGATTTTTCAGTCGTCTCCGATGACGGCTAGGGCTACGTTTAGGTTTGCTCATGAACAGCGAGCCCGGAGGGTCCAGTTGCATGTGGGGCTGCGTAAAGACTCCCCTGGGGAGTTCACTTGTACCCAAAGCCTTCCTTTGGGGGCACTTTTGGATGGTCCAAAGGGGCTTGCAACGCGTTTTCTGGGGCCCGGGTTTTCAGTCTTCTCCCATGCTGGCTAGTGATATATTTAGGGTTGGTCGGAAAAATCGAACCCGGAGGGTCCAGTTGCATGTGGGGCTGCGTAAAGGCTCCCCTGGGGAGTTCACTTGTATCCAAAGCCTTTCTTTGGGGGCACTTTTGGATGGGCGAAAAGGGCTCGGAACGCATTTCCTGGGGCCTGATTTTTCATTCTTCTTCGATGCCGGCTAGGGCTATGTTTAGGGATGCTCAGAAACAGCGAACCCGGAGGGTCCAGTTGCATGTGGGGCTGTGTAAAGGCTCCCCTGGGGAGATCACTTGTACACAAAGCCTTCCTTTGCGGGCACTTTTGGATCGTCCAAACGGGCTTGCAACGCATTTCCTGGGGCCTGATTTTTCACTCGTCTCCGATGACGGCTAGGGCTTTGTTTAGGGATGCTCGGAAACAGCGAACCCGGAGGGTCCAGTTGCATGTGGGGCTGTGTAAAGGCTCCCCTGGGGACTTCACTTGTACCCAAAGCCTTTCTTTGGGGGCACTTTTGGTGGTCCAAAGGGCTCGCAACGCATTTCCTGGGGCCTGATTTTTCAGTCGTCTCCGATGACGGCTAGGGCTACGTTTAGGTTTGCTCAGGAACAGCGAACCCAGAGGGTCCCGTTGCATGTGGGGCTGCGTAAAGGCTCCCCTGGGGAGATCACTTGTACCCAAAGCCTTCCTTTGGTGACACTTTTGGATGGTCCAAAGGGGCTTGCAACGCGTTTTCTAGGGCCCGGGTTTTCAGTCTTCTCCCATGCCGGCTAGTGATATATTTAGGGTTGCTCGGAAACAGCGAACCCGGAGGGTCCAGTTGCATGTGGGGTTGCGTAAAGGCTCCCCTGGGGAGTTCTCTTGTACCCAAAGCCTTCCTTTGCGGGCACTTTTGGATCGTCCAAAGAGGCTTGCAACGCAATTCCTGGGGCCTGATTTTTCACTCGTCTCCGATGACGGCTAGGGCTATGTTTAGGGATGCTCGGAAACAGCGAACCCGGAGGGTCCAGCTGCATGTGGGGCTGCGTAAAGGCTCCCCTGGGGAGTTCACTTGTACCCAAAGCCTTCCTTTGGGGGCACATTTGGATGGGCGAAAAGGCCTCGGAACGCATTTCCTGGGGCCTGATTTTTCACTCATCTCTGATGCCGTCTAGGACTGTTTAGGGATGCTCGGAAACAGCGAACCCGGAGGGTCCAGTTGCATGTGGGGCTGCGTAAAGGCTCCCCTGGGGAGTTCACTTGTACCCAAAGCCTTTCTTTGGGGGAACTTTTGGTGGTCCAAAGGGGCTCGCAACGCATTTCCTGGGGCCTGATTTTTCAGTCGTCTCCGATGACGGCTAGGGCTACGTTTAGGTTTGCTCAGGAACAGCAAACCCGGAGGGTCCAGTTGCATGTGGGGCTGCGTAAAGGCTCCCCTGGGGAGATCACTTGTACCCAAAGCCTTCCTTTGGTGAGACTTTTGGATGGTCCAAAGGGGCTTGCAACGCGTTTTCTGGGGACCGGGTTTTCAGTCTTCTCCCATGCCGGCTAGTGATATATTTAGGGATGCTCGGAAACAGCGAACCCGGAGGGTCCAGTTGCATGTGGGGCTGCGTAAAGGCTCCCCTGGGGAGTTCACTTGTATCCAAAGCCTTCCTTTGGGGGCACTTTTCGATGGGCGAAAAGGACTCGGAACGCATTTCCTGGGGCCTGATTTTTCAGTCGTCTTCGATGCCGGCTAGGGCTATGTTTAGGGATGCTCGGAAACAGCGAACCCGGAGGGTCCAGTTGCATGTGGGGCTGCGTAAAGGCTCCCCTGGGGAGTTCTCTTGTACCCAAAGCCTTCCTTTGGGGGCACTTTTCGATGGGCGAAAAGGCCTCGGAAAGCATTTCCTGGGGCCTGATTTTTCACTTGTCTTCGATGCCGGCTAGGGCTATGTTTAGGGATGCTCGGAAACAGCGAACCCGGAGGGTCCAGTTGCATGTGGGGCTGCGTAAAGGCTCCCCTAGGGAGGTCTCTTGTACCCAAAGCCTTCCTTTGGTGACACTTTTGGATGGTCCAAAGGGGCTTGCAACGCGTTTTCTGGGGCCCGGGTTTTCAGTCTTCTCCCAAGCCGGCTAGTGATATATTTAGATTGCTCGGAAAAATCGAACCCGGAGGGTCCAGTTGCATGTGGGGCTGCGTAAAGGCTCCCCTGGGGAGTTCACTTGTATCCAAAGCCTTCCTTTGGGGGCACTTTTGGATGGTCCGAAGGGGCTCGCAACGCATTTCCTGGGGCCTGATTTTTCAGTCGACTTCGATGCCGGCTAGGGCTATGTTTAGGGATGCTCGGAAACAGCGAACCCGGAGGGTCCAGCTGCATGTGGGGCTGCGTAAAGGCTCCCCTGGGGAGTTCACTTGTACCCAAAGCCTTCCTTTGGGGGCACTTTTGGATGGGCGAAAAGGGCTCGCAACGCATTTCCTGGGGCCTGATTTTTCAGTCGACTTCGATGCCGGCTAGGGATATGTTTAGGGATGCTCGGAAACAGCGAACCCGGAGGGTCCAGTTTCATGTGGGGCTGCGTAAAGGCTCCCCTGGGGAGTTCACTTGTACCCAAAGCCTTCCTTTGGGGGCACATTTGGATGGGCGAAAAGGCCTCGGAACGCATTTCCTGGGGCCTGATTTTTCACTCATCTCTGATGCCGTCTAGGACTGTTTAGGGATGCTCGGAAACAGCGAACCCGGAGGGTCCAGTTGCATGTGGGGCTGCGTAAAGTCTCCCCTGGGGAGTTCACTTGTACCCAAAGCCTTTCTTTGGGGGAACTTTTGGTGGTCCAAAGGGGCTCGCAACGCATTTCCTGGGGCCTGATTTTTCAGTCGTCTCCGATGACGGCTAGGGCTACGTTTAGGTTTGCTCAGGAACAGCGAGCCCGGAGGGTCCAGTTGCATGTGGGGCTGCGTAAAGGCTCCCCTGGGGAGATCACTTGTACCCAAAGCCTTCCTTTGGTGACACTTTTGGATGGTCCAAAGGGGCTTGCAACGCGTTTTCTGGGGACCGGGTTTTCAGTCTTCTCCCATGCCGGCTAGTGATATATTTAGGGATGCTCGGAAACAGCGAACCCGGAGGGTCCAGTTGCATGTGGGGCTGCGTAAAGGCTCCCCTGGGGAGTTCACTTGTATCCAAAGCCTTCCTTTGGGGGCACTTTTCGATGGGCGAAAAGGACTCGGAACGCATTTCCTGGGGCCTGATTTTTCAGTCGTCTTCGATGCCGGCTAGGGCTATGTTTAGGGATGCTCGGAAACAGCGAACCCGGTGGGTCCAGTTGCATGTGGGGCTGCGTAAAGGCTCCCCTGGGGAGTTCTCTTGTACCCAAAGCCTTCCTTTGGGGGCACTTTTCGATGGGCGAAAAGGCCTCGGAAAGCATTTCCTGGGGCCTGATTTTTCACTTGTCTTCGATGCCGGCTAGGGCTATGTTTAGGGATGCTCGGAAACAGCGAACCCGGAGGGTCCAGTTGCATGTGGGGCTGCGTAAAGGCTCCCCTAGGGAGGTCTCTTGTACCCAAAGCCTTCCTTTGGTGACACTTTTGGATGGTCCAAAGGGGCTTGCAACGCGTTTTCTGGGGCCCGGGTTTTCAGTCTTCTCCCAAGCCGGCTAGTGATATATTTAGATTGCTCGGAAAAATCGAACCCGGAGGGTCCAGTTGCATGTGGGGCTGCGTAAAGGCTCCCCTGGGGAGTTCACTTGTATCCAAAGCCTTCCTTTGGGGGCACTTTTGGATGGTCCGAAGGGGCTCGCAACGCATTTCCTGGGGCCTGATTTTTCAGTCGTCATCGATGCCGGCTAGGGCTATGTTTAGGGATGCTCGGAAACAGCGAACCCGGAGGGTCCAGTTGCATGTGGGGCTGCGTAAAGGCTCCCCTGGGGAGTTCACTTGTACCCAAAGCCTTTCTTTGGGGGCACTTTTGGATGGGCGTAAAGGCCTCGGAAAGCATTTCCTGGGGCCTGATTTTTAATTCTTCTTCGATGCCGGCTAGGGCTATGTTTAGGGATGCTCGGAAACAGCGAACCCGGAGGGTCCATTTGCATGTTGGGCTGTGTAAAGGCTCCCCTGCGGAGATCACTTGTACACAAAGCCTTCCTTTGCGGGCACTTTTGGATCGTCCAAAGGGGCTTGCAACGCATTTCCTGGGGCCTTATTTTTCAGTCGTCTCCGAAAACGGCTAGGGCTATGTTTAGGGATGCTCAGAAACAGCGATCCCGGAGGGTCCAGTTGCATGTGGGCCTATGTAAAGGCTCCACTGGGGAGTTCACTTGTACCTAAAGCCTTCCTTTGGTGATACTTTTGGATGGTCCAAAGGGGCTTGAAACGCGTTTTCTGGGGCCCGGGTTTTCAGTCTTCTCCCATGCCGGCTAGTGATATATTTAGGTTTGCTCGGAAAAATCGAACCCGGAGGGTCCAGTTGCATGTGGGCCTACGTAAAGGCTCCCCTGGGGAGTTCACTTGTACCCAAAGCCTTCCTTTGGGGGCACTTTTGGATGGACGAAAAGGGCTCGCAACGCATTTCCTGGGGCCTGATTTTTCAGTCGACTTCGATGCCGGCTAGTGCTATGTTTAGTGATGCTCGGAAACAGCGAACCCGGAGGGTCCAGTTGCATGTGGGGCTGCGTAAAGGCTCCCCTGGGGAGTTCACTTGTACCCAAAGCCTTCCTTTGGGGGCACTTTTGGATGGGCGAAAAGGGCTCGCAACGCATTTCCTGGGCCTGATTTTTCAGTCGACTTCGATGCCGGCTAGGGCTATGTTTAGGGATGCTCGGAAACAGCGAACCCGGAGGGTCCAGTTGCATGTGGGGCTGCGTAAAGGCTCCCCTGGGGAGTTCACTTGTACCCAAAGCCTTCCTTTGGGGGCACTTTTGGATGGGCAAAAAGGGCTCGCAACGCATTTCCTGGGGCCTGATTTTTCACTCGTCTCTGATGCCGTCTAGGACTGCTTAGGGATGCTCGGAAACAGCGAACCCGGAGGGTCCAGTTGCATGTGGGGCTGCGTAAAGGCTCCCCTGGGGAGTTCACTTGTACCCAAAGCCTTCCTTTGGGGGCACTTTTGGATGGGCGAAAAGGCCTCGGAACGCATTTCCTGGGGCCTGATTTTTCAGTCGTCTCCGATGACGGCTAGGGCTATGTTTAGGTTTGCTCAGGAACAGCGAACCCGGAGGGTCCAGTTGCATGTGGGGCTGCGTAAAGGCTCCCCTGGGGAGATCACTTGTACCCAAAGCCTTCCTTTGGGGGCACTTTTGGATGGTCCGAAGGGGCTCGCAACGCATTTCCTGGGTCCTGATTTTTCACTTGTCTTCGATGCCGGCTAGGGCTATGTTTAGGGATGCTCGGAAACAGCGAACCCGGAGGGTCCAGTTGCATGTGGGGCTGCGTAAAGGCTCCCCTGGGGAGTTCACTTGTACCCAAAGCCTTCCTTTGGTGACACTTTTGGATGGTCCAAAGGGGCTTGCAACGCGTTTTCTGGGGCCCGGGTTTTCAGTCTTCTCCCAAGCCGGCTAGTGATATATTTAGGGTTGCTCGGAAAAATCGAACCCGGAGGGTCCAGTTGCATGTGGGGCTGCGTAAAGGCTCCCCTGGGGAGATCACTTGTATCCAAAGCCTTCCTTTGGGGGCACTTTTGGATGGTCCGAAGGGGCTCGCAACGCATTTCCTGGGGCCTTATTTTGCAGTCGTCATCGATGCCGGCTAGGGCTATGTTTAGGGATGCTCGGAAACATCGAACCCGGAGGGTCCAGTTGCATGTGGGGCTGCGTAAATGCTCCCCTGGGGAGTTCACTTGTACCCAAAGCCTTTCTTTGGGGGCACTGTTGGATGGGCGAAAAGGGCTCGCAACGCATTTCCTGGGGCCTGATTTTTCATTCTTCTTCGATGCCGGCTAGGGTTATGTTTAGGGATGCTTGGAAACAGCGAACCCGGAGGGTCCAGTTCCATGTGGGGCTGTGTAAGGGCTCCCCTGGGGAGTTCACTTGTACCCAAAGCCTTTCTTTGGGGGCACTTTTGGTGGTCCAAAGGGGCTCGCAACGCATTTCCTGGGGCCTGATTTTTCAGTCGTCTCCGATGACGGCTAGGGCTACGTTTAGGTTTGCTCAGGAACAGCGAATCCGGAGGGTCCAGTTGCATGTGGGGCTGCGTAAAGGCTCCCCTGGGGAGTTCACTTGTACCCAAAGCTTTCCTTTGGGGTCACTTTTGGATGAGCGAAAAGGGCTCGCAACGCATTTCCTGGGGCCTGATTTTTCAGTCGTCTTCGATGCCGGCTAGGGATATGTTTAGGTTTGCTCAGGAACAGCGAACCCGGAGGGTCCAGTTGCATGTGGGGCTGTGTAAAGGCTCCCCTGGGGAGTTCACTTGTACCCAAAGCCTTCCTTCGGGGGCACTTTTGGATTGTCCAAAGGGGCTTGCAACGCATTTCCTGGGGCCTGATTTTTCATTCGTCTCCGATGACGGCTAGGGCTACGTTTAGGTTTGCTCAGGAACAGCGAACCCGGAGGGTCCAGTTGCATGTGGGGCTGCGTTAAGGCTCCCCTGGGGAGATCACTTGTACCCAAAGCCTTCCTTTGGGGGCACTTTTGGATGGTCCGAAGCGGCTCGCAACGCATTTCCTGGGTCCTGATTTTTCACATGTCTTCGATGCTGGCTAGGGCTATGTTTAGGGATGCTCGGAAACAGCGAACCCGGAGGGTCCAGTTGCATGTGGGGCTGCGTAAAGGCTCCCCTGGGGAGTTCACTTGTACCCAAAGCCTTCCTTTGGTGACACTTTTGGATGGTCCAAAGGGGCTTGCAACGCATTTCCTGGGGCCCGGGTTTTCAGTCTTCTCCCAAGCCAGCTAGTGATATATTTAGGGATGCTCTGAAAAATCGAACCCGGAGGGTCCAGTTGCATGTGGGGATGCGTAAAGGCTCCCCTGGGGAGTTCACTTGTATCCAAAGCCTTCCTTTGGGGGCACTTTTGGATGGTCCGAAGGTGCTCGCAACGCATTTCCTGGGGCCTGATTTTTCAGTCGTCATCGATGCCGGCTAGGGCTATGTTTAGGGATGCTCGGAAACAGCGAACCCGGAGGGTCCAGTTGCATGTGGGGCTGCATAAAGGCTCCCCTGGGGAGTTCACTTGTACCCAAAGCCTTTCTTTGGGGGCACTTTTGGATGGGCGAAAAGGGCTCGGAACGCATTTCCTGGGGCCTGATTTTTCATTCTTCTTCGATGCCGGCTAGGGCTATGTTTAGGGATGCTCGGAAACAGCGAACCCGGAGGTTCCAGTTGCATGTGGGGCTGTGTAAAGGCTCCCCTGGGGAGATCACTTGTACACAAAGCCTTCCTTTGGGGGCACTTTTGGATCGTCCAAACGGGCTTGCAACGCATTTCCTGGGGCCTGATTTTTCACTCGTCTCCGATGCCGGCTAGGGCTATGTTTAGGGATGCTCGGAAACAGCGAACCCGGAGGGTCCAGTTGCATGTGGGGCTGTGTAAAGGCTCCCCTGGGGAGTTCACTTGTACCCAAAGCCTTCCTTTGGGGGCACTTTTGGATGGTCCAAAGGGGCTTGCAACGCGTTTTCTGGGGCCCGGGTTTTCAGTCTTCTCCCATGCTGGCTAGTGATATATATAGGGTTGGTCGGAAAAATCGAACCCGGAGGGTCCAGTTGCATGTGGGGCTGCGTAAAGGCTCCCCTGGGGAGTTCACTTGTATCCAAAGCCTTTCTTTGGGGGCACTTTTGGATGGGCGAAAAGGGCTCGGAACGCATTTCCTGGGGCCTGATTTTTAAGTCGTCTTCGATGCCGGCTAGGGCTATGTTTACGGATGCTCAGAAACAGCGAACCCGGAGGGTCCAGTTGCATGTGGGGCTGTGTAAAGGCTCCCCTGGGGAGATCACTTGTACACAAAGCCTTCCTTTGCGGGCACTTTTGGATCGTCCAAACGGGCTTGCAACGCATTTCCTGGGGCCTGATTTTTCACTCGTCTCCGATGACGGCTAGGGCTATGTTTAGTGATGCTCGGAAACAGCGAACCCAAAGGGTCCTTTTGCATGTGGGGCTGTGTAAAGGCTCCCCTGGGGACTTCACTTGTACCCAAAGCCTTTCTTTGGGGGCACTTTTGGTGGTCCAAAGGGGCTCGCAACGCATTTCCTGGGGCCTGATTTTTCAGTCGTCTCCGATGACGGCTAGGGCTACGTTTAGGTTTGCTCAGGAACAGCGAACCCAGAGGGTCCAGTTGCATGTGGGGCTGCGTAAAGGCTCCCCTGGGGAGATCACTTGTACCCAAAGCCTTCCTTTGGTGACACTTTTGGATGGTCCAAAGGGGCTTGCAACGCGTTTTCTAGGGCCCGGGTTTTCAGTCTTCTCCCATGCCGGCTAGTGATATATTTAGGGTTGCTCAGAAAAATCGAACCCGGAGGGTCCAGTTGCATGTGGGGCTGCGTAAAGGCTCCCCTGGGGAGATCACTTGTACCCAAAGCCTTCCTTTGGGGGCACTTTTGGATGGTCCGAAGGGGCTCGCAACGCATTTCCTGGGGCCTGATTTTTCACTTGTCTTCGATGCTGGCTAGGGCTATGTTTAGGGATGCTCGGAAACAGCGAACCCGGAGGTTCCAGTTGCATGTGGGGTTGCGTAAAGGCTCCCCTGGGGAGTTCTCTTGTACCCAAAGCCTTCCTTTGCGGGCACTTTTGGATCGTCCAAAGGGGCTTGCAACGCATTTCCTGGGGTTCTGATTTTTCACTCGTCTCCGATGACGGCTAGGGCTATGTTTAGGGATGCTCGGAAACAGCGAACCCGGAGGGTCCAGTTGCATGTGGGGCTGTGTAAAGGCTCCCCTGGGGAGTTCACTTGTACCCAAAGCCTTCCTTTGGTGATACTTTTGGATGGTCCAAAGGGGCTTGAAACGCGTTTTCTGGGGCCCGGGTTTTCAGTCTTCTCCCATGCCGGCTAGTGATATATTTAGTTTTGCTCGGAAAAATCGAACCCGGAGGGTCCAGTTGCATGTGGGCCTACGTAAAGGCTCCCCTGGGGAGTTCACTTGTACCCAAAGCCTTCCTTTGGGGGCACTTTTGGATGGGCGAAAAGGGCTCGCAACGCATTTCCTGGGGCCTGATTTTTCAGTCGACTTCGATGCCGGCTAGTGCTATGTTTAGGGATGCTCGGAAACAGCGAACCCGGAGGGTCCAGCAGCATGTGGGGCTGCGTAAAGGCTCCCCTGGGGAGTTCTCTTGTACCCAAAGCCTTCCTTTGTGGGCACTTTTGGATGGGCGAAAAGGGATCGGAACGCATTTCCTGGGGCCTGATTTTTCATTCTTCTTCGATGCCGGCTAGGGCTATGTTTAGGGATGCTCGGAAACAGCGAACCCGGAGGTTCCAGTTGCATGTGGGGCTGCGTAAAGGCTACCCTGGGGAGATCACTTGTACACAAAGCCTTCCTTTGCGGGCACTTTTGGATCGTCCAAACGGGCTTGCAACGCATTTCCTGGGGCCTGATTTTTCACTCGTCTCCGATGACGGCTAGGGCTATGTTTAGGGATGCTCGGAAACAGCGAACCCGGAGGGTCCAGTTGCATGTGGGGCTGTGTAAAGGCTCCCCTGGGGAGTTCACTTGTACCCAAAGCCTTCCTTCGGGGACACTTTTGGATTGTCCAAAGGGGCTTGCAACGCATTTCCTGGGGCCTGATTTTTCAGTCGTCTCCGATGACGGCTAGGGCTACGTTTAGGTTTGCTCATGAACAGCGAGCCCGGAGGGTCCAGTTGCATGTGGGGCTGCGTAAAGACTCCCCTGGGGAGTTCACTTGTACCCAAAGCCTTCCTTTGGGGGCACTTTTGGATGGTCCAAAGGGGCTTGCAACGCGTTTTCTGGGGCCCGGGTTTTCAGTCTTCTCCCATGCTGGCTAGTGATATATTTAGGGTTGGTCGGAAAAATCGAACCCGGAGGGTCCAGTTGCATGTGGGGCTGCGTAAAGGCTCCCCTGGGGAGTTCACTTGTATCCAAAGCCTTTCTTTGGGGGCACTTTTGGATGGGCGAAAAGGGCTCGGAACGCATTTCCTGAGGCCTGATTTTTTATTCTTCTTCGATGCCGGCTAGGGCTATGTTTACGGATGCTCAGAAACAGCGAACCCGGAGGGTCCAGTTGCATGTGGGGCTGTGTAAAGGCTCCCCTGGGGAGATCACTTGTACACAAAGCCTTCCTTTGCGGGCACTTTTGGATCGTCCAAAGGGGCTTGCAACGCATTTCCTGGGGCCTGATTTTTCACTCGTCTCCGATGACGGCTAGGGCTACGTTTAGGTTTGCTCAGGAACAGCGAACCCAGAGGGTCCAGTTGCATGTGGGGCTGCGTAAAGGCTCCCCTGGGGAGATCACTTGTACCCAAAGCCTTCCTTTGGTGACACTTTTGGATGGTCCAAAGGGGCTTGCAACGCGTTTTCTAGGGCCCGGGTTTTCAGTCTTCTCCCATGCCGGCTAGTGATATATTTAGGGTTGCTCGGAAAAATCGAACCCGGAGGGTCCAGTTGCATGTGGGGCTGCGTAAAGGCTCCCCTGGGGAGATCACTTGTACCCAAAGCCTTCCTTTGGGGGCACTTTTGGATGGTCCGAAGGGGCTCGCAACGCATTTCCTGGGGCCTGATTTTTCACTTGTCTTCGATGCCGGCTAGGGCTATGTTTAGGGATGCTCGGAAACAGCGAACCCGGAGGTTCCAGTTGCATGTGGGGTTGCGTAAAGGCTCCCCTGGGGAGTTCTCTTGTACCCAAAGCCTTCCTTTGCGGGCACTTTTGGATCGTCCAAAGGGGCTTGCAACGCATTTCCTGGGGCCTGATTTTTCACTCGTCTCCGATGACGGCTAGGGCTATGTTTAGGGATGCTCGGAAACAGCGAACCCGAACCCGGAGGGTCCAGTTGCATGTGGGGCTGTGTAAAGGCTCCCCTGGGGAGTTCACTTGTACCCAAAGCCTTCCTTTGGTGATACTTTTGGATGGTCCAAAGGGGCTTGAAACGCGTTTTCTGGGGCCCGGGTTTTCAGTCTTCTCCCATGCCGGCTAGTGATATATTTAGTTTTGCTCGGAAAAATCGAACCCGGAGGGTCCAGTTGCATGTGGGCCTACGTAAAGGCTCCCCTGGGGAGTTCACTTGTACCCAAAGCCTTCCTTTGGGGGCACTTTTGGATGGACGAAAAGGGCTCGCAACGCATTTCCTGGGGCCTGATTTTTCAGTCGACTTCGATGCCGGCTAGTGCTATGTTTAGGGATGCTCGGAAACAGCGAACCCGGAGGGTCCAGCAGCATGTGGGGCTGCGTAAAGGCTCCCCTGGGGAGTTCACTTGTACCCAAAGCCTTCCTTTGGGGGCACTTTTGGATGGGCGAAAAGGGCTCGGAACGCATTTCCTGGGGCCTGATTTTTCATTCGTCTCCGATGACGGCTAGGGCTACGTTTAGGTTTGCTCATGAACAGCGAACCCGGAGGGTCCAGTTGCATGTGGGGCTGCGTAAAGGCTCCCCTGGGGAGATCACTTGTACACAAAGCCTTCCTTTGCGGGCACTTTTGGATCGTCCAAACGGGCTTGCAACGCATTTCCTGGGGCCTGATTTTTCACTCGTCTCCGATGCCGGCTAGGGCTATGTTTAGGGATGCTCGGAAACAGCGAACCCGGAGGGTCCAGTTGCATGTGGGGCTGTGTAAAGGCTCCCCTGGGGAGTTCACTTGTACCCAAAGCCTTCCTTTGGTGACACTTTTGGATTGTCCAAAGGGGCTTGCAACGCATTTCCTGGGGCCTGATTTTTCAGTCGTCTCCGATGACGGCTAGGGCTACGTTTAGGTTTGCTCATGAACAGCGAGCCCGGAGGGTCCAGTTGCATGTGGGGCTGCGTAAAGACTCCCCTGGGGAGTTCACTTGTACCCAAAGCCTTCCTTTGGGGGCACTTTTGGATGGTCCAAAGGGGCTTGCAACGCGTTTTCTGGGGCCAGGGTTTTCAGTCTTCTCCCATGCTGGCTAGTGATATATTTAGGGTTGGTCGGAAAAATCGAACCCGGAGGGTCCAGTTGCATGTGGGGTTGCGTAAATGCTCCCCTGGGGAGTTATCTTGTACCCAAAGCCTTCCTTTACGGGCACTTTTGGATCGTCCAAAGGGGCTTGCAACGCATTTCCTGGGGCCTGATTTTTCACTCGTCTCCGATGACGGCTAGGGCTATGTTTAGGGATGCTCGGAAACAGCGAACCCGGAGGGTCCAGTTGCATGTGGGGCTGTGTAAAGGCTCCCCTGGGGAGTTCACTTGTACCCAAAGCCTTCCTTTGGTGATACTTTTGGATGGTCCAAAGGGGCTTGAAACGCGTTTTCTGGGGCCCGGGTTTTCAGTCTTCTCCCATGCCGGCTAGTGATATATTTAGGTTTGCTCGGAAAAATCGAACCCGGAGGGTCCAGTTGCATGTGGGCCTATGTAAAGGCTCCACTGGGGAGTTCACTTGTACCCAAAGCCTTCCTTTGGGGGCACTTTTGGATGGACGAAAAGGGCTCGCAACGCATTTCCTGGGGCCTGATTTTTCAGTCGACTTCGATGCCGGCTAGTGCTATGTTTAGGGATGCTCGGAAACAGCGAACCCGGAGGGTCCAGCTGCATGTGGGGCTGCGTAAAGGCTCCCCTGGGGAGTTCTCTTGTACCCAAAGCCTTCCTTTGTGGGCACTTTTGGATGGGCCTAAGGGGCTCGCAACGCATTTCCTGGGGCCCGGGTTTTTCAGTCGACTTCGATGCCGGCTAGGGATATGTTTAGGGATGCTCGGAAACAGCGAACCCGGAGGGTCCAGTTGCATGTGGGGCTGCGTAAAGACTCCCCTGGGGAGTTCACTTGTACCCAAAGCCTTCCTTTGGGGGCACTTTTGGATGGGCAAAAAGGGCTCGCAACGCATTTCCAGGGGCCTGATTTTTCACTCGTCTCTGATGCCGTCTAGGACTGTTTAGGGATGCTCGGAAACAGCGAACCCGGAGGGTCCAGTTGCATGTGGGGCTGCGTAAAGGCTCCCCTGGGGAGTTCACTTGTACCCAAAGCCTTTCTTTGGGGGAACTTTTGGTGGTCCAAAGGGGCTCGCAACGCATTTCCTGGGGCCTGATTTTTCAGTCGTCTCCGATGACGGCTAGGGATACGTTTAGGTTTGCTCAGGAACAGCGAACCCGGAGGGTCCAGTTGCATGTGGGGCTGCGTAAAGGCTCCCCTGGGGAGATCACTTGTACCCAAAGCCTTCCTTTGGGGGCACTTTTGGATGGTCCAAAGGGGCTTGCAACGCGTTTTCTGGGGCCCGGGTTTTCAGTCTTCTCCCATGCCGGCTAGTGATATATTTAGGGTTGATCGGAAAAATCGAACCCGGAGGGTCCAGTTGCATGTGGGGCTGCGTAAAGGCTCCCCTGGGGAGATCACTTGTACCCAAAGCCTTCCTTTGGGGGCACTTTTGGATGGTCCGAAGGGGCTCGCAACGCATTTCCTGGGGCCTGATTTTTCACTTGTCTTCGATGCCGGCTAGGGCTATGTTTAGGGATGCTCGGAAACAGCGAACCCGGAGGGTCCAGTTGCATGTGGGGCTGCGTAAAGGCTCCCCTGGGGAGTTCACTTGTACCCAAAGCCTTCCTTTGGGGGCAATTTTGGATGGGCGAAAAGGGCTCGCAACGCATTTCCTGGGGCCTGATTTTTCAGTCGACTTCGATGCCGGCTAGGGCTATGTTTAGGGATGCTCGGAAACAGCGAACCCGGAGGGTCCAGTTGCATGTGGGGCTGCGTAAAGGCTCCCCTGGGGAGATCACTTGTACCCAAAGCCTTCCTTTGGTGACACTTTTGGATGGTCCAAAGGGGCTTGCAACGCGTTTTCTGGGGCCCGGGTTTTCAGTCTTCTCCCATGCCGGCTAGTGATATATTTAGGGTTGATCGGAAAAATCGAACCCGGAGGGTCCAGTTGCATGTGGGGCTGCGTAAAGGCTCCCCTGGGGAGATCACTTGTACCCAAAGCCTTCCTTTGGGGGCACTTTTGGATGGTCCGAAGGGGCTCGCAACGCATTTCCTGGGGCCTGATTTTTCACTTGTCTTCGATGCCGGCTAGGGCTATGTTTAGGGATGCTCGGAAACAGCGAACCCGGAGGGTCCAGTTGCATGTGGGGTTGCGTAAATGCTCCCCTGGGGAGTTATCTTGTACCCAAAGCCTTCCTTTGCGGGCACTTTTGGATCGTCCAAAGGGGCTTGCAACGCATTTCCTGGGGCCTGATTTTTCACTCGTCTCCGATGACGGCTAGGGCTATGTTTAGGGATGCTCGGAAACAGCGAACCCGGAGGGTCCAGTTGCATGTGGGGCTGTGTAAAGGCTCCCCTGGGGAGTTCACTTGTACCCAAAGCCTTCCTTTGGTGATACTTTTGGATGGTCCAAAGGGGCTTGAAACGCGTTTTCTGGGGCCCGGGTTTTCAGTCTTCTCCCATGCCGGCTAGTGATATATTTAGGTTTGCTCGGAAAAATCGAACCCGGAGGGTCCAGTTGCATGTGGGCCTATGTAAAGGCTCCACTGGGGAGTTCACTTGTACCCAAAGCCTTCCTTTGGGGGCACTTTTGGATGGACGAAAAGGGCTCGCAACGCATTTCCTGGGGCCTGATTTTTCAGTCGACTTCGATGCCGGCTAGTGCTATGTTTAGGGATGCTCGGAAACAGCGAACCCGGAGGGTCCAGCTGCATGTGGGGCTGCGTAAAGGCTCCCCTGGGGAGTTCTCTTGTACCCAAAGCCTTCCTTTGTGGGCACTTTTGGATGGGCCTAAGGGGCTCGCAACGCATTTCCTGGGGCCTGATTTTTCAGTCGACTTCGATGCCGGCTAGGGATATGTTTAGGGATGCTCGGAAACAGCGAACCCGGAGGGTCCAGTTGCATGTGGGGCTGCGTAAAGACTCCCCTGGGGAGTTCACTTGTACCCAAAGCCTTCCTTTGGGGGCACTTTTGGATGGGCAAAAAGGGCTCGCAACGCATTTCCTGGGGCCTGATTTTTCACTCGTCTCTGATGCCGTCTAGGACTGTTTAGGGATGCTCGGAAACAGCGAACCCGGAGGGTCCAGTTGCATGTGGGGCTGCGTAAAGGCTCCCCTGGGGAGTTCACTTGTACCCAAAGCCTTTCTTTGGGGGAACTTTTGGTGGTCCAAAGGGGCTCGCAACGCATTTCCTGGGGCCTGATTTTTCAGTCGTCTCCGATGACGGCTAGGGATACGTTTAGGTTTGCTCAGGAACAGCGAACCCGGAGGGTCCAGTTGCATGTGGGGCTGCGTAAAGGCTCCCCTGGGGAGATCACTTGTACCCAAAGCCTTCCTTTGGTGACACTTTTGGATGGTCCAAAGGGGCTTGCAACGCGTTTTCTGGGGCCCGGGTTTTCAGTCTTCTCCCATGCCGGCTAGTGATATATTTAGGGATGCTCGGAAACAGCGAACCCGGAGGGTCCAGTTGCATGTGGGCCTACGTAAAGGCTCCCCTGGGGAGTTCACTTGTATCCAAAGCCTTCCTTTGGGGGCACTTTTGGATGGGCGAAAAGGACTCGGAACACATTTCCTGGGGCCTGATTTTTCAGTCGTCTTCGATGCCGGCTAGGGCTATGTTTAGGGATGCTCGGAAACAGCGAACCCGGAGGGTCCAGTTGCATGTTGGGCTGTGTAAAGGCTCCCCTGGGGAGATCACTTGTACCCAAAGCCTTCCTTTGCGGGCACTTTTGGATCGTCCAAAGGGGCTTGCAACGCATTTCCTGGGGACTGATTTTTCACTCGTCTCCGATGACGGCTAGGGCTATGTTTAGGGATGCTCGGAAACAGCGAACCCGGAGGGTCCAGTTGCATGTGGGGCTGTGTAAAGGCTCCCCTGGGGAGTTCACTTGTACCCAAAGCCTTCCTTTGGTGATACTTTTGGATGGTCCAAAGGGGCTTGAAACGCGTTTTCTGGGGCCCGTGTTTTCAGTCTTCTCCCATGCCGGCTAATGATATATTTAGGTTTGCTCGGAAAAATCGAACCCGGAGGGTCCAGTTGCATGTGGGCCTACGTAAAGGCTCCCCTGGGGAGTTCACTTGTACCCAAAGCCTTCCTTTGGGGGCACTTTTGGATGGGAAAAAAGGGCTCGCAACGCATTTCCTGGGTCCTGATTTTTCACTTGTCTTCGATGCCGGCTAGGGCTATGTTTAGGGATGCTCGGAAACAGCGAACCCGGAGAGTCCAGTTGCATGTGGGGCTGCGTAAAGGCTCCCCTGGGGAGTTCACTTGTACCCAAAGCCTTCCTTTGGGGGCACTTTTTGATGGGCGAAAAGGGCTCGCAACGCATTTCCTGGGGCCTGATTTTTCACTCGTCTCTGATGTTGTCTAGGACTGTTTAGGGATGCTCGGAAACAGCGAACCCGGAGGGTCCAGTTGCATGTGGGGCTGCGTAAAGGCTCCCCTGGGGAGTTCAGTTGTACCCAAAGCCTTCCTTTGGGGGCACTTTTGGATGGGCGAAAAGGCCTCGGAACGCATTTCTGAGGCCTGACTTTTCAGTCGTCTCCGATGACGGCTAGGGCTACGTTTAGATTTGCTCAGGAACAGCGAACCCGGAGGGTCCAGTTGCATGTGGGGCTGCGTTAATGCTCCCCTGGGGAGATCACTTGTACCCAAAGCCTTCCTTTGGGGGCACTTTTGGATGGTCCGAAGGGGCTCGCAACGCATTTCCTGGGGCCTGATTTTTCACTTGTCTTCGATGCCGGCTAGGGCTATGTTTAGGGATGCTCGGAAACAGCGAACCCGGAGGGTCCAGTTGCATGTGGGGCTGCGTAAAGGCTCCCCTGGGGAATTCACTTGTACCCAAAGCCTTCCTTTGGTGACACTTTTGGATGGTCCAAAGGGGCTTGCAACGCGTTTTCTGGGGCCCGGGTTTTCAGTCTTCTCCCAAGCCGGCTAGTGATATATTTAGGGTTGCTCGGAAAAATCGAACCGGGAGGGTCCAGTTGCATGTGGGGCTGCGTAAAGGCTCCCCTGGGGAGTTCACTTGTATCCAAAGCCTTCCTTTGGGGGCACTTTTGGATGGTCCGAAGGGGTTCGCAACGCATTTCCTGGGGCCTGATTTTTCAGTCGTCATCGATGCCGGCTAGGGCTATGTTTAGGGATGCTCGGAAACAGCGAACCCGGAGGGTCCAGTTGCATGTGGGGCTGCGTAAAGGCTCCCCTGGGGAGTTCACTTGTACCCAAAGCCTTTCTTTGGGGGCACTTTTGCTTCGTCCAAACGGGCTTGCAACGCATTTCCTGGGGCCTGATTTTTCACTCGTCTCTGATGTTGTCTAGGACTGTTTAGGGATGCTCGGAAACAGCGAACCCGGAGGGTCCAGTTGCATGTGGGGCTGCGTAAAGGCTCCCCTGGGGAGTTCACTTGTACCCAAAGCCTTCCTTTGGGGGCACTTTTGGATGGGCGAAAAGGGCTCGCAACGCATTTCCTGGGGCCTGATTTTTCAGTCGACTTCGATGCCGGCTAGGGCTATGTTTAGGGATGCTCGGAAACAGCGAACCCGGAGGGTCCAGTTGCATGTGGGGCTGCGTAAAGGCTCCCCTGGGGAGTTCACTTGTACCCAAAGCCTTCCTTTGGGGGCACTTTTGGATGGGCAAAAAGGGCTCGCAACGCATTTCCTGGGGCCTGATTTTTCACTCGTCTCTGATGCCGTCTAGGACTGTTTAGGGATGCTCGGAAACAGCGAACCCGGAGGGTCCAGTTGCATGTGGGGCTGCGTAAAGGCTCCCCTGGGGAGTTCACTTGTACCCAAAGCCTTCCTTTGGGGGCACTTTTGGATGGGCGAAAAGGGCTCGCAACGCATTTCCTGGGGCCTGATTTTTCACTCGTCTCCGATGACGGCTAGGGCTAAATTTAGGTTTGCTCAGGAACAGCGAACCCGGAGGGTCCAGTTGCATGTGGGGCTGCGTAAAGGCTCCCCTGCGGAGATCACTTGTACCCAAAGCCTTCCTTTGGGGGCAGTTTTGGATGGTCCGAAGGGGCTCGCAACGCATTTCCTGGGTCCTGATTTTTCACTTGTCTTCGATGCCGGCTAGGGCTATGTTTAGGGATGCTCGGAAAGAGCAAACCCGGAGGGTCCAGTTGCATGTGGGGCTGTGTAAAGGCTCCCCTTGGGAGATCACTTGTACACAAAGCCTTCCTTTGCGGGCACTTTTGGATCGTCCAAACGGGCTTGCAACGCATTTCCTGGGGCCTGATTTTTCACTCGTCTCCGATGACGGTTAGGGCTATGTTTAGGGATGCTCGGAAACAGCGAACCCGGAGGGTCCAGTTGCATGTGGGGCTGTGTAAAGGCTCCCCTGGGAAGTTCACTTGTATCCAAAGCCTTTCTTTGGGGGCACTTTTGGTGGTCCAAAGGGGCTCGCAACGCATTTCCTGGGGCCTGATTTTTCAGTCGTCTCCGATGACGGCTAGGGCTACGTTTAGGTTTTCTCAGGAACAGCGAACCCGGAGGGTCCAGTTGCATGTGGGGCTGCGTAAAGGCTCCCCTGGGGAGATCACTTGTACCCAAAGCCTTCCTTTGGTGACACTTTTGGATGGTCCAAAGGGGCTTGCAACGCGTTTTCTAGGGCCCGGGTTTTCAGTCTTCTCCCATGCCGGCTAGTGATATATTTAGGGTTGCTCGGAAAAATCGAACCCGGAGGGTCCAGTTGCATGTGGGGCTGCGTAAAGGCTCCCCTGGGGAGATCACTTGTACCCAAAGCCTTCCTTTGGGGGCACTTTTGGATGGTAAGAAGGGGCTCGCAACGCATTTCCTGGGGCCTCATTTTTCACTTGTCTTCGATGCCGGCTAGGGCTATGTTTAGGGATGCTCGGAAACAGCGAACCCAGAGGGCCCAGTTGCATGTGGGGCTGCGTAAAGGCTCCCCTGGGGAGTTCACTTGTACCCAAAGCTTTCCTTTGGGGGCACTTTTGGATGAGCGAAAAGGGCTCCCAACGCATTTCCTGGGGCCTGATTTTTCAGTCGTCTTCGATGCCGTCTAGGGCTATGTTTAGGGATGCTCGGAAACAGCGAACCCGGAGGGTCCAGTTGCATGTGGGGCTGCGTAAAGGCTCCCCTGGGGAGTTCACTTGTACCCAAAGCCTTCCTTTGGTGACACTTTTGGATGGTCCAAAGGGGCTTGCAACGCGTTTTCGGGGGCCCGGGTTTTCAGTCTTCTCCCAAGCCGGCTAGTGATATATTTAGGGTTGCTCGGAAAAATCGAACCCGGAGGGTCCAGTTGCATGTGGGGCTACGTAAAGGCTCCCCTGGGGAGTTCACTTGTATCCAAAGCCTTCCTTTGGGGGCACTTTTGGATGGTCCGAAGGGGCTCGCAACGCATTTCCTGGGGCGTGATTTTTCAGTCGTCATCGATGCCGGCTAGGGCTATGTTTAGGGATGCTCGGAAACAGCGAACCCGGAGGGTCCAGTTGCATGTGGGGCTGCGTAAAGGCTCCCCTGGGGAGTTCACTTGTACCCAAAGCCTTTCTTTGGGGGCACTTTTGGATGGGCGAAAAGGGCTCGGATCGCATTTCCTGGGGCGTGATTTTTCATTATTCTTCGATGCCGGCTAGGGCTATGTTTAGGGATGCTCGGAAACAGCGAACCCGGAGGGTCCAGTTGCATGTGGGGCTGTGTAAAAGCTCCCCTGGGGAGATCACTTGTACACAAAGCCTTCCTTTGCGGGCACTTTTGGATCGTCCAAAGGGGCTTGCAACGCCTTTCCTGGGGCCTGATTTTTCACTCGTCTCCGATGACGGCTAGGGCTATGTTTAGGGATGCTCGGAAACAGCGAACCCGGAGGGTCCAGTTGCATGTGGGGCTGTGTAAAGGCTCCCCTGGGGAGTTCACTTGTACCCAAAGCCTTTCTTTGGGGGCACTTTTGGATGGTCCAAAGGGGCTCGCAACGCATTTCCTGGGGCCTGATTTTTCAGTCGTCCCCGATGACGGCTAGGGCTACGTTTAGGTTTTCTCAGGAACAGCGAACCCGGAGGGTCCAGTTGCATGTGGGGCTGCGTAAAGGCTCCCCTGGGGAGATCACTTGTACCCAAAGCCTTCCTTTGGTGACACTTTTGGATGGTCCAAAGGGGCTTGCAACGCGTTTTCTAGGGCCCGGGTTTTCAGTCTTCTCCCATGCCGGCTAGTGATATATTTAGGGTTGCTCGGAAAAATCGAACCCGGAGGGTCCAGTTGCATGTGGGGCTGCGTAAAGGCTCCCCTGGGGAGATCACTTGTACCCAAAGCCTTCCTTTGGGGGCACTTTTGGATGGTCCGAAGGGGCTCGCAACGCATTTCCTGGGTCCTGATTTTTCACTTGTCTTCGATGCCGGCTAGGGCTATGTTTAGGGATGCTCGGAAACAGCGAACCCGGAGGGTCCAGTTGCATGTGGGGCTGCGTAAAGGCTCCCCTGGGGAGTTCACTTGTACCCAAAGCTTTCCTTTGGGGGCACATTTGGATGAGCGAAAAGGGCTCGCAACGCATTTCCTGGGGCCTGATTTTTCAGTCGTCTTCGATGCCGTCTAGGGCTATGTTTAGGGATGCTCGGAAACAGCGAACCCGGAGGTTCCAGTTGCATGTGGGGTTGCGTAAAGGCTCCCCTGGGGAGTTCTCTTGTACCCAAAGCCTTCCTTTGGGGGCACTTTTGGATCGTCCAAAGGGGCTTGCAACGCATTTCCTGGGGCCTGATTTTTCAGTTGTCTTCGATGCAGGCTAGGGCTATGTTTAGGGATGCTCGGAAACAGCGAACCCGGAGGGTCCAGTTGCATGTGGGGCTGTGTAAAGGCTCCCCTGGGGAGTTCACTTGTACCCAAAGCCTTCCTTTGGTGATACTTTTGGATGGTGCAAAGGGGCTTGAAACGCGTTTTCTGGGGCCCGGGTTTTCAGACTTCTCCCATGCCGGCTAGTGATATATTTAGGTTTGCTCGGAAAATTCGAACCCGGAGGGTCCAGTTGCATGTGGGGCTGCGTAAAGGCTCCCCTGGGGAGTTCACTTGTACCCAAAGCCTTCCTTTGGGGGCACTTTTGGATGGACGAAAAGGGCTCGCAACGCATTTCCTGGGGCCTGATTTTTCAGTCGACTTCGATGCCGGCTAGGGCTATGTTTAGGGATGCTCGGAAACAGCGAACCCGGAGGGTCCAGTTGCATGTGGGGCTGCGTAAAGGCTCCCCTGGGGAGTTCACTTGTACCCAAAGCCTTCCTTTGGGGGCAATTTTGGATGGGCGAAAAGGGCTCGCAACGCATTTCCTGGGGCCTGATTTTTCAGTCGACTTCGATGCCGGCTAGGGCTATGTTTAGGGATGCTCGGAAACAGCGAACCCGGAGGGTCCAGTTGCATGTGGGGCTGCGTAAAGGCTCCCCTGGGGAGTTCACTTGTACCCAAAGCCTTCCTTTGGGGGCACTTTTGGATGGGCGAAAAGGCCTCGGAACGCATTTCCTGGGGCCTGATTTTTCACTCGTCTCCGATGACGGCTAGGGCTACGTTTAGGTTTGCTCAGGAACAGCGAACCCGGAGGGTCCAGTTGCATGTGGGGCTGCGTTAAGGCTCCGCTGGGGAGATCACTTGTATCCAAAGCCTTTCTTTGGGGGCACTTTTGGATGGTCCGAAGGGGCTCGCAACGCATTTCCTGGATCCTGATTTTTCAATTGTCTTCGATGACGGCTAGGGCTATGTTTAGGGATGCTCGGAAACAGCGAACCCGGAGGGTCCAGTTGCATGTGGGGCTGCGTAAAGGCTCCCCTGGGGAGTTCACTTGTACCCAAAGCCTTCCTTTGGTGACACTTTTGGATGGTCCAAAGGGGCTTGCAACGCGTTTTCTGGGGCCCGGGTTTTCAGTCTTCTCCAAAGCCGGCTAGGGCTATGTTTAGGGATGGTCGGAAACAGCGAACCCGGAGGGTCCAGTTGCATGTGGGGCTGCGTAAAGGCTCCCCTGGGGAGTTCACTTGTACCCAAAGCCTTTCTTTGGGGGCACTTTTGGATGGGCGAAAAGGGCTCGGAACACATTTCCTGGGGCCTGATTTTTCATTCTTCTTCGATGCCGGCTAGGGCTATGTTTAGGGATGCTCGGAAACAGCGAACCCGGAGGGTCCAGTTGCATGTGGGGCCGTGTAAAGGCTCCCCTGGGGAGATCACTTGTACACAAAGCCTTCCTTTGCGGGCACTTTTGGATCGTCCAAATGGGCTTGCAACGCATTTCCTGGGGCCTGATTTTTCACTCGTCTCCGATGACGGCTAGGGCTATGTTTAGGGATGCTCGGAAACAGCGAACCCGGAGGGTCCAGTTGCATGTGGGGCTGTGTAAAGGCTCCCCTGGGGAGTTCACTTGTACCCAAAGCCTTTCTTTGGGGGCACATTTGGATGGGCGAAAAGGCCTCGGAACGCTTTTCCTGGGGCCTGATTTTTCACTCGTCTCCGATGACGGCTAGGGCTACGTTTAGGTTTGCTCAGGAACAGCGAACCCGGAGGGTCCAGTTGCATGTGGGGCTGCGTAAAGGCTCCCCTGGGGAGATCACTTGTACCCAAAGCCTTCCTTTGGTGACACTTTTGGATGGTCCAAAGGGGCTTGCAACGCGTTTTCTAGGGCCCGGGTTTTCAGTCTTCTCCCATGCCGGCTAGTGATATATTTAGGGTTGCTCGGAAAAATCGAACCCGGAGGGTCCAGTTGCATGTGGGGCTGCGTAAAGGCTCCCCTGGGGAGATCACTTGTACCCAAAGCCTTCCTTTGGGGGCACTTTTGGATGGTCCGAAGGGGCTCGCAACGCATTTCCTGGGTCCTGATTTTTCACTTTTCTTCGATGCCGGCTAGGGCTATGTTTAGGGATGCTCGGAAACAGAGAACCCGGAGGGTCCAGTTGCATGTGGGGCTGCGTAAAGGCTCCCCTGGGGAGTTCACTTGTACCCAAAGCCTTCCTTTGGGGGCACTTTTGGATGGGCAAAAAGGGCTCGCAACGCATTTCCTGGGGCCTGATTTTTCAGTCCTCTTCGATGCCGTCTAGGGTTATGTTTAGGGATGCTCGGAAACAGCGAATCCGGAGGTTCCAGTTGCATGTGGGGTTTCGTAAAGGCTCCCCTGGGGAGTTCTCTTGTACCCAAAGTCTTCCTTTGGGGGAACATTTGGATGGGCGAAAAGGCCTCGGAACGCATTTCCTGGGGCCTGATTTTTCACTCGTCTCCGATGACGGCTAGGGCTACGTTTAGGTTTGCTCAGGAACAGCGAACCTGGAGGGTCCAGTTGCATGTGGGGCTGTGTAAAGGCTCCCCTGGGGAGTTCACTTGTACCCAAAGCCTTCCTTCGGGGGCACTTTTGGATTGTCCAAAGGGGCTTGCAACGCATTTCCTGGGGCCTGATTTTTCAGTCGTCTCTGATGACGGCTAGGGCTACGTTTAGGTTTGCTCATGAACAGCGAACCCGGAGGGTCCAGTTGCATGTGGGGCTGCGTAAAGGCTCCCCTGGGGAGTTCACTTGTACCCAAAGCCTTCCTTTGGTGATACTTTTGGATGGTCCAAAGGGGCTTGAAACGCGTTTTCTGGGGCCCGGGTTTTCAGACTTCTCCCATGCCGGCTAGTGATATATTTAGGTTTGCTCGGAAAATTCGAACCCGGATGGTCCAGTTGCATGTGGGGCTGCGTAAAGGCTCCCCTGGGGAGTTCACTTGTACCCAAAGCCTTCCTTTGGGGGCACTTTTGGATGGACGAAAAGGGCTCGCAACGCATTTCCTGGGGCCTGATTTTTCAGTCGACTTCGATGCCGGCTAGGGCTATGTTTAGGGATGCTCGGAAACAGCGAACCCGGAGGGTCCAGTTGCATGTGGGGCTGCGTAAAGGCTCCCCTGGGGAGTTCACTTGTACCCAAAGCCTTCCTTTGGGGGCAATTTTGGATGGGCGAAAAGGGCTCGCAACGCATTTCCTGGGGCCTGATTTTTCAGTCGACTTCGATGCCGGCTAGGGCTATGTTTAGGGATGCTCGGAAACAGCGAACCCGGAGGGTCCAGTTGCATGTGGGGCTGCGTAAAGGCTCCCCTGGGGAGTTCACTTGTACCCAAAGCCTTCCTTTGGGGGCACTTTTGGATGGTCCAAAGGGGCTTGCAACGCATTTCCTGGGGCCTGATTTTTCAGTCGTCTCCGATGACGGCTAGGGCTACGTTTAGGTTTGCTCATGAACAGCGAACCCGGAGGGTCCAGTTGCATGTGGGGCTGCGTTAAGGCTCCCCTGGGGAGATCACTTGTACCCAAAGCCTTCCTTCGGGGGCACTTTTGGATTGTCCAAAGGGGCTTGCAACGCATTTCCTGGGGCCTGATTTTTCATTCGTCTCCGATGACGGCTAGGGCTACGTTTAGGTTTGCTCATGAACAGCGAACCCGGAGGGTCCAGTTGCATGTGGGGCTGCGTAAAGGCTCCCCTGGGGAGTTCACTTGTACCCAAAGCCTTTCTTTGGGGGCACTTTTGGATGGTCCAAAGGGGCTTGCAACGCGTTTTCTGGGACCCGGGTTTTCAGTCTTCTCCCATGCTGGCTAGTGATATATTTAGGGTTGGTCGGAAAAATCGAACCCGGAGGGTCCAGTTGCATGTGGGGCTGCGTAAAGGCTCCCCTGGGGAGTTCACTTGTATCCAAAGCCTTTCTTTGGGGGCACTTTTGGATGGGCGAAAAGGGCTCGGAACGCATTTCCTGGGGCCTGATTTTTCATTCTTCTTCGATGCCGGCTAGGGCTATGTTTAGGGATGCTCGGAAACAGCGAACCCGGAGGGTCCAGTTGCATGTGGGGCTGTGTAAAGGCTCCCCTGGGGAGATCACTTGTACACAAAGCCTTCCTTTGCGGGCACTTTTGGATCGTCCAAAGGGGCTTGCAACGCATTTCCTGGGGCCTGATTTTTCACTCGTCTCCGATGACGGCTAGGGCTATGTTTAGGGATGTTCGGAAACAGCGAACCCGGAGGGTCCAGTTGCATGTGGGGCTGTGTAAAGGCTCCCCTGGGGAGTTCACTTGTACCCAAAGCCTTCCTTTGGTGATACTTTTGGATGGTCCAAAGGGGCTTGAAACGCGTTTTCTGGGGCCCGGGTTTTCAGACTTCTCCCATGCCGGCTAGTGATATATTTAGGTTTGCTCGGAAAATTCGAACCCGGATGGTCCAGTTGCATGTGGGGCTGCGTAAAGGCTCCCCTGGGGAGTTCACTTGTACCCAAAGCCTTCCTTTGGGGGCACTTTTGGATGGACGAAAAGGGCTCGCAACGCATTTCCTGGGGCCTGATTTTTCAGTCGACTTCGATGCCGGCTAGGGCTATGTTTAGGGATGCTCGGAAACAGCGAACCCGGAGGGTCCAGTTGCATGTGGGGCTGCGTAAAGGCTCCCCTGGGGAGTTCACTTGTACCCAAAGCCTTCCTTTGGGGGCAATTTTGGATGGGCGAAAAGGGCTCGCAACGCATTTCCTGGGGCCTGATTTTTCAGTCGACTTCGATGCCGGCTAGGGCTATGTTTAGGGATGCTCGGAAACAGCGAACCCGGAGGGTCCAGTTGCATGTGGGGCTGCGTAAAGGCTCCCCTGGGGAGTTCACTTGTACCCAAAGCCTTCCTTTGGGGGCACTTTTGGATGGTCCAAAGGGGCTTGCAACGCATTTCCTGGGGCCTGATTTTTCAGTCGTCTCCGATGACGGCTAGGGCTACGTTTAGGTTTGCTCATGAACAGCGAACCCGGAGGGTCCAGTTGCATGTGGGGCTGCGTTAAGGCTCCCCTGGGGAGATCACTTGTACCCAAAGCCTTCCTTCGGGGGCACTTTTGGATTGTCCAAAGGGGCTTGCAACGCATTTCCTGGGGCCTGATTTTTCATTCGTCTCCGATGACGGCTAGGGCTACGTTTAGGTTTGCTCATGAACAGCGAACCCGGAGGGTCCAGTTGCATGTGGGGCTGCGTAAAGGCTCCCCTGGGGAGTTCACTTGTACCCAAAGCCTTTCTTTGGGGGCACTTTTGGATGGTCCAAAGGGGCTTGCAACGCGTTATCTGGGACCCGGGTTTTCAGTCTTCTCCCATGCTGGCTAGTGATATATTTAGGGTTGGTCGGAAAAATCGAACCCGGAGGGTCCAGTTGCATGTGGGGCTGCGTAAAGGCTCCCCTGGGGAGTTCACTTGTATCCAAAGCCTTTCTTTGGGGGCACTTTTGGATGGGCGAAAAGGGCTCGGAACGCATTTCCTGGGGCCTGATTTTTCATTCTTCTTCGATGCCGGCTAGGGCTATGTTTAGGGATGCTCGGAAACAGCGAACCCGGAGGGTCCAGTTGCATGTGGGGCTGTGTAAAGGCTCCCCTGGGGAGATCACTTGTACACAAAGCCTTCCTTTGCGGGCACTTTTGGATCGTCCAAAGGGGCTTGCAACGCCTTTCCTGGGGCCTGATTTTTCACTCGTCTCCGATGACGGCTAGGGCTATGTTTAGGGATGTTCGGAAACAGCGAACCCGGAGGGTCCAGTTGCATGTGGGGCTGTGTAAAGGCTCCCCTGGGGAGTTCACTTGTACCCAAAGCCTTCCTTTGGTGATACTTTTGGATGGTCCAAAGGGGCTTGAAACGCGTTTTCTGGGGCCCGGGTTTTCAGACTTCTCCCATGCCGGCTAGTGATATATTTAGGTTTGCTCGGAAAATTCGAACCCGGAGGGTCCAGTTGCATGTGGGGCTGCGTAAAGGCTCCCCTGGGGAGTTCACTTGTACCCAAAGCCTTCCTTTGGGGGCACTTTTGGATGGACGAAAAGGGCTCGCAACGCATTTCCTGGGGCCTGATTTTTCAGTCGACTTCGATGCCGGCTAGGGCTATGTTTAGGGATGCTCGGAAACAGCGAACCCGGAGGGTCCAGTTGCATGTGGGGCTGCGTAAAGGCTCCCCTGGGGAGTTCACTTGTACCCAAAGCCTTCCTTTGGGGGCAATTTTGGATGGGCGAAAAGGGCTCGCAACGCATTTCCTGGGGCCTGATTTTTCAGTCGACTTCGATGCCGGCTAGGGCTATGTTTAGGGATGCTCGGAAACAGCGAACCCGGAGGGTCCAGTTGCATGTGGGGCTGCGTAAAGGCTCCCCTGGGGAGTTCACTTGTACCCAAAGCCTTCCTTTGGGGGCACTTTTGGATGGGCGAAAAGGCCTCGGAACGCATTTCCTGGGGCCTGATTTTTCAGTCGTCTCCGATGACGGCTAGGGCTACGTTTAGGTTTGCTCAGGAACAGCGAACCCGGAGGGTCCAGTTGCATGTGGGGCTGCGTTAAGGCTCCGCTGGGGAGATCACTTGTACCCAAAGCCTTTCTTTGGGGGCACTTTTGGATGGTCCGAAGGGGCTCGCAACGCATTTCCTGGATCCTGATTTTTCAATTGTCTTCGATGACGGCTAGGGCTATGTTTAGGGATGCTCGGAAACAGCGAACCCGGAGGGTCCAGTTGCATGTGGGGCTGCGTAAAGGCTCCCCTGGGGAGTTCACTTGTACCCAAAGCCTTCCTTTGGTGACACTTTTGGATGGTCCAAAGGGGCTTGCAACGCGTTTTCTGGGGCCCGGGTTTTCAGTCTTCTCCAAAGCCGGCTAGGGCTATGTTTAGGGATGCTCGGAAACAGCGAACCCGGAGGGTCCAGTTGCATGTGGGGCTGCGTAAAGGCTCCCCTGGGGAGTTCACTTGTACCCAAAGCCTTTCTTTGGGGGCACTTTTGGATGGGCGAAAAGGGCTCGGAACACATTTCCTGGGGCCTGATTTTTCATTCTTCTTCGATGCCGGCTAGGGCTATGTTTAGGGATGCTCGGAAACAGCGAACCCGGAGGGTCCAGTTGCATGTGGGGCCGTGTAAAGGCTCCCCTGGGGAGATCACTTGTACACAAAGCCTTCCTTTGCGGGCACTTTTGGATGGTCCAAACGGGCTTGCAACGCATTTCCTGGGGCCTGATTTTTCACTCGTCTCCGATGACGGCTAGGGCTATGTTTAGGGATGCTCGGAAACAGCGAACCCGGAGGGTCCAGTTGCATGTGGGGCTGTGTAAAGGCTCCCCTGGGGAGTTCACTTGTACCCAAAGCCTTTCTTTGGGGGCACATTTGGATGGGCGAAAAGGCCTCGGAACGCATTTCCTGGGGCCTGATTTTTCACTCGTCTCCGATGACGGCTAGGGCTACGTTTAGGTTTGCTCAGGAACAGCGAACCCGGAGGGTCCAGTTGCATGTGGGGCTGCGTAAAGGCTCCCCTGGGGAGATCACTTGTACCCAAAGCCTTCCTTTGGTGACACTTTTGGATGGTCCAAAGGGGCTTGCAACGCGTTTTCTAGGGCCCGGGTTTTCAGTCTTCTCCCATGCCGGCTAGTGATATATTTAGGGTTGCTCGGAAAAATCGAACCCGGAGGGTCCAGTTGCATGTGGGGCTGCGTAAAGGCTCCCCTGGGGAGATGACTTGTACCCAAAGCCTTCCTTTGGGGGCACTTTTGGATGGTCCGAAGGGGCTCGCAACGCATTTCCTGGGTCCTGATTTTTCACTTTTCCTCGATGCCGGCTAGGGCTATGTTTAGGGATGCTCGGAAACAGCGAACCCGGAGGGTCCAGTTGCATGTGGGGCTGCGTAAAGGCTCCCCTGGGGAGTTCACTTGTACCCAAAGCCTTCCTTTGGGGGCACTTTTGGATGGACGAAAAGGGCTCGCAACGCATTTCCTGGGGCCTGATTTTTCAGTCGACTTCGATGCCGGCTAGGGCTATGTTTAGGGATGCTCGGAAACAGCGAACCCGGAGGTTCCAGTTGCATGTGGGGTTTCGTAAAGGCTCCCCTGGGGAGTTCTCTTGTACCCAAAGTCTTCCTTTGGGGGAACATTTGGATGGGCGAAAAGGCCTCGGAACGCATTTCCTGGGGCCTGATTTTTCACTCGTCTCCGATGACGGCTAGGGCTACGTTTAGGTTTGCTCATGAACAGCGAACCCGGAGGGTCCAGTTGCATGTGGGGCTGCGTAAAGGCTCCCCTGGGGAGTTCACTTGTACCCAAAGCCTTCCTTTGGTGATACTTTTGGATGGTCCAAAGGGGCTTGAAACGCGTTTTCTGGGGCCCGGGATTTCAGACTTCTCCCATGCCGGCTAGTGATATATTTAGGTTTGCTCGGAAAATTCGAACCCGGAGGGTCCAGTTGCATGTGGGGCTGCGTAAAGGCTCCCCTGGGGAGTTCACTTGTACCCAAAGCCTTCCTTTGGGGGCACTTTTGGATGGACGAAAAGGGCTCGCAACGCATTTCCTGGGGCCTGATTTTTCAGTCGACTTCGATGCCGGCTAGGGCTATGTTTAGGGATGCTCGGAAACAGCGAACCCGGAGGGTCCAGTTGCATGTGGGGCTGCGTAAAGGCTCCCCTGGGGAGTTCACTTGTACCCAAAGCCTTCCTTTGGGGGCACTTTTGGATGGGCGAAAAGGGCTCGCAACGCATTTCCTGGGGCCTGATTTTTCAGTCGACTTCGATGCCGGCTAGGGCTATGTTTAGGGATGCTCGGAAACAGCGAACCCGGAGGGTCCAGTTGCATGTGGGGCTGCGTAAAGGCTCCCCTGGGGAGTTCACTTGTACCCAAAGCCTTCCTTTGGGGGCACTTTTGGATGGGCGAAAAGGCCTCGGAACGCATTTCCTGGGGCCTGATTTTTCAGTCGTCTCCGATGACGGCTAGGGCTACGTTTAGGTTTGCTCAGGAACAGCGAACCCGGAGGGTCCAGTTGCATGTGGGGCTGCGTAAAGGCTCCCCTGGGGAGATCACTTGTACCCAAAGCCTTCCTTTGGGGGCACTTTTGGATGGTCCGAAGGGGCTCGCAACGCATTTCCTGGATCCTGATTTTTCAATTGTCTTCGATGACGGCTAGGGCTCTGTTTAGGGATGCTCGGAAACAGCGAACCCGGAGGGTCCAGTTGCATGTGGGGCTGCGTAAAGGCTCCCCTGGGGAGTTCACTTGTACCCAAAGCCTTCCTTTGGTGACACTTTTGGATGGTCCAAAGGGGCTTGCAACGCGTTTTCTGGGGCCCGGGTTTTCAGTCTTCTCCAAAGCCGGCTAGTGATATATTTAGGGTTGCTCGGAAAAATCGAACCCGGAGGGTCCAGTTGCATGTGGGGCTGCGTAAAGGCTCCCCTGGGGAGTTCACTTGTATCCAAAGCCTTCCTTTGGGGGCACTTTTGGATGGTCCTAAGGGGCTCGCAACGCATTTCCAGGGGTTCTGATTTTTCAGTCATCATCGATGCCGGCTAGGGCTATGTTTAGGGATGCTCGGAAACAGCGAACCCGGAGGGTCCAGTTGCATGTGGGGCTGCGTAAAGGCTCCCCTGGGGAGTTCACTTGTACCCAAAGCCTTTCTTTGGGGGCACTTTTGGATGGGCGAAAAGGGCTCGGAACACATTTCCTGGGGCCTGATTTTTCATTCTTCTTCGATGCCGGCTAGGGCTATGTTTAGGGATGCTCGGAAACAGCGAACCCGGAGGGTCCAGTTGCATGTGGGGCCGTGTAAAGGCTCCCCTGGGGAGATCACTTGTACTCAAAGCCTTCCTTTGCGTGCACTTTTGGATCGTCCAAACGGGCTTGCAACGCATTTCCTGGGGCCTGATTTTTCACTCGTCTCCGATGACGGCTAGGGCTATGTTTAGGGATGCTCGGAAACAGCGAACCCGGAGGGTCCAGTTGCATGTGGGGCTGTGTAAAGGCTCCCCTGGGGAGTTCACTTGTACCCAAAGCCTTTCTTTGGGGGCACATTTGGATGGGCGAAAAGGCCTCGGAACGCATTTCCTGGGGCCTGATTTTTCACTCGTCTCCGATGACGGCTTGGGCTACGTTTAGGTTTGCTCAGGAACAGCGAACCCGGAGGGTCCAGTTGCATGTGGGGCTGCGTAAAGGCTCCCCTGGGGAGATCACTTGTACCCAAAGCCTTCCTTTGGTGACACTTTTGGATGGTCCAAAGGGGCTTGCAACGCGTTTTCTAGGGCCCGGGTTTTCAGTCTTCTCCCATGCCGGCTAGTGATATATTTAGGGTTGCTCGGAAAAAGCGAACCCGGAGGGTCCAGTTGCATGTGGGGCTGCGTAAAGGCTCCCCTTGGGAGATCACTTGTACCCAAAACCTTCCTTTGGGGGCACTTTTGGATGGTCCGAAGGGGCTCGCAACGCATTTCCTGGGTCCTGATTTTTCACTTTTCTTCGATACCGGCTAGGGCTATGTTTAGGGATGCTCGGAAACAGCGAACCCGGAGGGTCCAGTTGCATGTGGGGCTGCGTAAAGGCTCCCCTGGGGAGTTCACTTGTACCCAAAGCCTTCCTTTGGGGGCACTTTTGGATGGGCAAAAAGGGCTCGCAACGCATTTCCTGGGGCCTGATTTTTCAGTCGACTTCGATGCCGGCTAGGGCTATGTTTAGGGATGCTCGGAAACAGCGAACCCGGAGGTTCCAGTTGCATGTGGGGTTTCGTAAAGGCTCCCCTGGGGAGTTCTCTTGTACCCAAAGTCTTCCTTTGGGGGAACATTTGGATGGGCGAAAAGGCCTCGGAACGCATTTCCTGGGGCCTGATTTTTCACTCGTCTCCGATGACGGCTAGGGCTACGTTTAGGTTTGCTCAGGAACAGCGAACCTGGAGGGTCCAGTTGCATGTGGGGCTGTGTAAAGGCTCCCCTGGGGAGTTCACTTGTACCCAAAGCCTTCCTTCGGGGGCACTTTTGGATTGTCCAAAGGGGCTTGCAACGCATTTCCTGGGGCCTGATTTTTCAGTCGTCTCCGAAGACGGCTAGGGCTACGTTTAGGTTTGCTCATGAACAGCGAACCCGGAGGGTCCAGTTGCATGTGGGGCTGCGTAAAGGCTCCCCTGGGGAGTTCACTTGTACCCAAAGCCTTCCTTTGGTGATACTTTTGGATGGTCCAAAGGGGCTTGAAACGCGTTTTCTTGGGCCCGGGTTTTCAGTCTTCTCCCATGCCGGCTAGTGATATATTTAAGTTTGCTCGGAAAAATTGAACCCGGAGGGTCCAGTTGCATGTGTTCCTACGTAAAGGCTGCCCTGGGGAGTTCACTTGTACCCAAAGCCTTCCTTTGGGGGCACTTTTGGATGGACGAAAAGGGCTCGCAACGCATTTCCTGGGGCCTGATTTTTCAGTCGACTTCGATGACGGCTAGGGCTATGTTTAGGGATGCTCGGAAACAGCGAACCCGGAGGGTCCAGTTGCATGTGGGGCTGCGTAAAGGCTCCCCTGGGGACTTCACTTGTACCCAAAGCCTTCCTTTGGGGGCACTTTTGGATGGGCAAAAAGGGCTTGCAACGCATTTCCTGGGGCCTGATTCTTCACTCGTCTCTGATGCCGTCTAGGACTTTTTAGGGATGCTCGGAAAAATCGAACCCGGAGGGTCCAGTTGCATGTGGGGCTGCGTAAAGGCTCCCCTGGGGAGTTCACTTGTACCCAAAGCCTTTCTTTGGGGGCACTTTTGGTGGTCCTAAGGGGCTCGCAACGCATTTCCTGGGGCCTGATTTTTCAGTCGTCATCGATGATGGCTAGGGCTATGTTTAGGGATGCTCGGAAACAGCGAACCCGGAGGGTCCAGTTGCATTTGGGGCTGCGTAAAGGCTCCCCTGGGGAGTTCACTTGTACCCAAAGCCTTTCTTTGGGGGCACTTTTGGATGGGCGAAAAGGGCTCGGAACACATTTCCTGGGGCCTGATTTTTCATTCTTCTTCGATGCCTGCTAGGGCTATATTTAGGGATGCTCGGAAACAGCGAACCCGGAGGGTCCAGTTACATGTGGGGCTGTGTAAAGGCTCCCCTGGGGATATCACTTGTACCCAAAGCCTTCCTTTGAGGGCACTATTGGATCGTCCAAAGGGGCTTGCAACGCATTTCCTGGGTCCTGATTTTTCAGTCGTCTCCGATGACGGCTAGGGCTATGTTTAGGGATGCTCGGAAACAGCGAACCCGGAGGGTCCAGTTGCATGTGGGGCTGTGTAAAGGCTCCCCTGGGGAGTTCACTTGTACCCAAAGCCTTTCTTTGGGGGCACTTTTGGTGGTCCAAAGGGGCTTGCAACGCATTTCCTGGGGCCTGATTTTTCAGTCGTCTCCGATGACGGCTAGGGCTACGTTTAGGTTTGCTCAGGAACAGCGAACCCGGAGGGTCCAGTTGCATGTGGGGCTGCGTAACGGCTCCCCTGGGGAGATCACTTGTACCCAAAGCCTTCCTTTGGTGATACTTTTGGATGGTCCGAAGGGGCTCGCAACGCATTTCCTGGGTCCTGATTTTTCACTTGTCTTCGATGCCGGCTAGGGCTATGTTTAGGGATGCTCGGAAACAGCGAACCCGGAGGGTCCAGTTGCATGTGGGGCTGCATAAAGGCTCCCCTGGGGAGTTCACTTGTACCCAAAGCCTTCCTTTGGGGGCACTTTTGGATGGGCGAAAAGGGCTTGCAACGCATTTCCTGGGGCCTGATTTTTCATTCTTCTTCGAAGCCGGCTAGGGCTATGTTTAGGGATGCTCGGAAACAGCGAACCCGGAGGGTCCAGTTGCATGTGGGGCTGTGTAAAGGCTCCCCTGGGGAGTTCACTTGTACCCAAAGCCTTTCTTTGGGGGCACTTTTGGTGGTCCAAAGGGGCTCGCAACGCATTTCCTGGGGCCTGATTTTTCAGTCGTCTCCGATGACGGCTAGGGATACGTTTAGGTTTGCTCAGGAACAGCGAACCCGGAGGGTCCAGTTGCATGTGGGGCTGCGTAAAGGCTCCCCTGGGGAGTTCACTTGTACCCAAAGCCTTCCTTTGGTGATACTTTTGGATGGTCCAAAGGGGCTTGAAACGCGTTTTCTGGAGCCCGGGTTTTCAGTTTTCTCCCATGCCGGCTAGTGATATATTTAGGTTTGCTCGGAAAAATCGAACCCGGAGGGTCCAGTTGCATGTGGGCCTACGTAAAGGCTCCCCTGGGGAGTTCACTTGTACCCAAAGCCTTTCTTTGGGGGCACTTTTGGATGGGCGAAAAGGGCTCGCAACGCATTTCCTGGGGCCTGATTTTTCACTCGTCTCCGATGACGGCTAGGGCTATGTTTAGGGATGCTCGGAAACAGCGAACCCGGAGGGTCCAGTTGCATGTGGGGCTGTCTAAAGGCTCCCCTGGGGAGTTCAATTGTACCCAAAGCCTTTCTTTGGGGGCACTTTTGGATGGTCCAAAGGGGCTCGCAACGCATTTCCTGGGGCCTCATTTTTCAGTCGTCATCGATGCCGGCTAGGGCTATGTTTAGGGATGCTCGGAAAGAGCGAACCCGGAGGGTCCAGTTGCATGTGGGGCTGCGTAAAGGCTGCCCTGGGGAGTTCACTTGTACCCAAAGCCTTCCTTTGGTGACACTTTTGGATGGTCCAAAGGGGCTTGAAACGCATTTCCTGGGGCCTTATTTTTCAGTCGTCATCGATGCCGGCTAGGGCTATGTTTAGGGATGCTCGGAAAGAGCGAACCCGGAGGGTCCAGTTGCATGTGGGGCTGCGTAAAGGCTCCCCTGGGGAGTTCACTTGTACCCAAAGCCTTCCTTTGGGGGCACTTTTGGATGGCGAAAAGGGCTCGTAACGCATTTCCTGGGGCCTGATTTTTCAGTCGTCATCGATGCCGGCTAGGGCTATGTTTAGGGATGCTCGGAAACAGCGAACCCGGAGGGTCCAGTTGCATGTGGGGCTGCGTAAAGGCTCCCCTGGGGAGTTCACTTGTACCCAAAGCCTTTCTTTGGGGGCACTTTTGGTTGTCCAAAGGGGCTCGCAACGCATTTCCTGGGGCCTGATTTTTCACTCGTCTTTGATGCCGGCTAGGGCTATGTTTAGGTTTGCTCATGAACAGCGAACCCGGAGGGTCCAGTTGCATGTGGGGCTGCGTAAAGGCTCCCCTGGGGAGTTCACTTGTACCCAAAGCCTTCCTTTGGTGACACTTTTGGATGGTCCAAAGGGGCTTGCAACGCGTTTTCTGTGGCTCGGGTTTTCAGTCTTCTCCCATGCCGGCTAGTGATATATTTAGGGTTGCTCGGAAAAATCGAACCCGGAGGGTACAGTTGCATGTGGGGCTGCGTAAAGGCTCCCCTGGGGAGTTCTCTTGTACCCAAAGTCTTCCTTTGCGGGCACTTTTGGATGGGCGAAAAGGCCTCGGAACGCATTTCCTGGGGCCTGATTTTTCAGTCGTCTCCGATGACGGCTAGGGCTACGTTTAGGTTTGCTCAGGAACAGCGAACCCGGAGTGTCCAGTTGCATGTGGGGCTGCGTAAAGACTCCGCTGGGGAGTTCACTTGTACCCAAAGCCTTCCTTTGGGGGCAGTTTTGGATGGTCCGAAGGGGCTCGCAACGCATTTCCTGGGTCCTGATTTTTCACTTGTCTTCGATGCCGTCTAGGGCTATGTTTAGGGATGCTCGGAAACAACGAACCCGGAGGGTCCAGTTGCATGTGGGGCTGCGTAAAGGCTCCCCTGGTGAGTTCACTTGTACCCAAAGCCTTCCTTTGGCGGCACTTTTGGATGAGCGAAAAGGGCTCGCAACGCATTTCCTGGGGCCTGATTTTTCATTCGTCTTCGATGTCGTCTAGGGCTATGTTTAGGGATGCTCGGAAACAGCGAACCCGGAGGGTCCAGTTGCATGTGGGGCTGCGTAAAGGCTCCCCTGGGGAGTTCTCTTGTACCCAAAGCCTTCCTTTGCTGGCACTTTTGGATGGGCGAAAAGGCCTCGGAACGCATTTCCTGGGGCCTGATTTTTCACTCGTCTCCGATGACGGCTAGGGCTACGTTTAGGTTTGCTCATGAACAGCGAACCCGGAGGGTCCAGTTGCATGTGGGGCTGCATAAAGGCTCCCCTGGGGTGTTCACTTGTACCCAAAGCCTTCCTTTGGTGACACTTTTGGATGGTCCAAAGGGGCTTGCAACGCGTTTTCTGGAGCCCGGGTTTTCAGTCTTCTCCCATGCCGGCTAGTGATATATTTAGGGTTGATCGGAAAAATCGAACCCGGAGGGTCCAGTTGCATGTGGGGCTGCGTAAAGGCTCCCCTGGGGAGTTCACTTGTACCCAAAGCCTTCCTTTGGGGGCACTTTTGGATGGTCCAAAGGGGCTTGAAACTCATTTCCTGGGGCCTGATTTTTCATTCTTCTTCGAAGCCGGCTAGGGCTATGTTTAGGGATGCTCGGAAACAGCGAACCCGGAGGGTCCAGTTGCATGTTGGGCGGTGTAAAGGCTCCCGTGGGGAGTTCACTTGTATCCAAAGCCTTCCTTTGGGGGCATTTTTGGATGGTCCTAAGGGGCTCGCAACGCATTTCCTGGGGCCTGATTTTTCAGTCGTCATCGATGCCGGCTAGGGCTATGTTTAGGGATGTTCGGAAACAGCGAACCCGGAGGGTCCAGTTGCATGTGGGGCTGCGTAAAGGCTCCCCTGGGGAGTTCACTTGTACCCAAAGCCTTTCTTTGGGGGCACTTTTGAATGGGTGAAAAGGGCTCGGAACGCATTTCCTGGTTCCTGATTTTTCATTCTTCTTCGATGCCGGCTAGGGTTATGTTTAGGGATGCTCGGAAACAGCGAACCCGGAGGGTCCAGTTGCATGTGGGGCTGTGTAAAGGCTCCCCTGGGGAGATCACTTATACCCATAGCCTTCCTTTGCGGGCACTTTTGGATCGTCCAAAGGGGCTTGCAACGCCTTTCCTGGGGCCTGATTTTTCACTCGTCTCCGATGACGGCTAGGGCTATGTTTAGGGATGCTCGGAAACAGCGAACCCGGAGGGTCCAGTTGCATGTGGGGCTGTGTAAAGGCTCCCCTGGGGAGTTCACTTGTACCCAAAGCCTTCCTTTGGTGATACTTTTGGATGGTCCAAAGGGGCTTGAAACGCGTTTTCTTGGGCCCGGGTTTTCAGTCTTCTCCCATGCCGGCTAGTGATATATTTAGGTTTGCTCGGAAAAATCGAACCCGGAGGGTCCAGTTGCATGTGGGCCTACGTAAAGGCTGCCCTGGGGAGTTCACTTGTACCCAAAGCCTTCCTTTGGAAGCACTTTTGGATGAGCGAAAAGGGCTCGCAACGCATTTCCTGGGGCCTGATTTTTCAGTCGACTTCGATGCCGGCTAGGGCTATGTTTAGGGATGCTCGGAACCAGCGAACCTGGAGGGTCCAGTTGCATGTGGGGCTGCGTAAAGGCTCCCCTGGGGAGTTCTCTTGTACCCAAAGCCTTCCTTTGGGGGCACTTTTGGATAGGCGAAAAGGGCTCGCAACGCATTTCCTGGGGCCTGATTTTTCAGTCGACTTCGATGCCGGCTAGGGCTATGTTTAGGGATGCTCGGAAACAGCGAACCCGGAGGGTCCAGTTGCATGTGGGGCTGCGTAAAGGCTCCCCTGGGGAGTTCACTTGTACCCAAAGCCTTCCTTTGGGGGCACTTTTGGATGGTCCAAAGGGGCTTGCAACGCGTTTCCTGGGGCCTGATTTTTCACTCGTCTCCGATGACGGCTAGGGCTATGTTTAGGGATGCTCGGAAACAGCGAACCCGGAGGGTCCAGTTGCATGTGGGGCTGTGTAAAGGCTCCCCTGGGGAGTTCACTTGTACCCAAAGCCTTTCTTTGGGGGCACTTTTGGTGGTCCAAAGGGGCTCACAACGCATTTCCTGGGGCCTGATTTTTCAGTCGTCTCCGATGACGGCTAGGGCTACGTTTAGGTTTGCTCAGGAACAGCGAACCCGGAGGGTCCAGTTGCATGTGGGGCTGCGTAAAGGCTCCCCTGGGGAGATCACTTGTACCCAAAGCCTTCCTTTGGTGATACTTTTGGATGGTCCAAAGGGGCTTGAAACGCGTTTTCTGGGGCCCGGGTTTTAAGTCTTCTCCCATGCTGGCTAGTGATATATTTACTGTTGGTCGGAAAAATCGAACCCGGAGGGTCCAGTTTCATGTGGGGCTGTGTAAAGGCTCCCCTGGGGAGATCACTTGTACCCAAAGCCTTCCTTTGCGGGCACTTTTGGATGGTCCAAAGGGGCTTGCAACGCATGTCCTGGGGCCTGATTTTTCACTCGTCTCCGATGACGGCTAGGGCTATGTTTAGGGATGCTCGGAAACAGCGAACCCGGAGGGTCCAGTTGCATGTGGGGCTGCGTAAAGGCTCCCCTGGGGAGTTCACTTGTACCCAAAGCCTTTCTTTGGGGGCACTTTTGGTGGTCCAAAGGGGCTCGCAACGCATTTCCTGGGGCCTGATTTTTCAGTCGTCTCCGATGACGGCTAGGGCTACGTTTAGGTTTGCTCAGGAACAGCGAACCCGGAGGGTCCAGTTGCATGTGGGGCTGCGTAAAGGCTCCCCTGGGGAGATCACTTGTACCCAAAGCCTTCCTTTGGGGGCACTTTTGGATGGTCCGAAGGGGCTCGCAACGCATTTCCTGGGGCCTGATTTTTCACTCGTCTCCGATGACGGCTAGGGCTATGTTTAGGGATGCTCGGAAACAGCGAACCCGGAGGGTCCAGTTGCATGTGGGGCTGTGTAAAGGCTCCCCTGGGGAGTTCACTTGTACCCAAAGCCTTTCTTTGGGGGCACTTTTGGTGGTCCAAAGGGGCTCACAACGCATTTCCTGGGGCCTGATTTTTCAGTCGTCTCCGATGACGGCTAGGGCTACGTTTAGGTTTGCTCAGGAACAGCGAACCCGGAGGGTCCAGTTGCATGTGGGGCTGCGTAAAGGCTCCCCTGGGGAGATCACTTGTACCCAAAGCCTTCCTTTGGTGATACTTTTGGATGGTCCAAAGGGGCTTGAAACGCGTTTTCTGGGGCCCGGGTTTTCAGTCTTCTCCCATGCTGGCTAGTGATATATTTACTGTTGGTCGGAAAAATCGAACCCGGAGGGTCCAGTTGCATGTGGGGCTGCGTAAAGGCTCCCCTGGGGAGTTCACTTGTACCCAAAGCCTTTCTTTGGGGGCACTTTTGGATGGGCGAAAAGGGCTTGCAACACATTTCCTGGGGCCTGATTTTTCATTCTTCTTCGAAGCCGGCTAGGGCTATGTTTAGGGATGCTCGGAAACAGCGAACCCGGAGGGTCCAGTTGCATGTTGGGCTGTGTAAAGGCTCCCCTGGGGAGATCACTTGTACCCAAAGCCTTCCTTTGAGGGCACTTTTGGATCGTCCAAAGGGGCTTGCAACGCATTTCCTGGGGCCTAATTTTTCACTCGTCTCCGATGCCGGCTAGGGCTATGTTTAGGGATGCTCGGAAACAGCGAACCCGGAGGGTCCAGTTGCATGTGGGGCTGTGTAAAGGCTCCTCTGGGGAGTTCACTTGTACCCAAAGCCTTCCTTTGGTGATACTTTTGGATGGTCCAAAGGGGCTTGAAACGCGTTTTCTGGTGCCCGGGTTTTCAGTCTTCTCCCATTCCGGCTAGTGATATATTTAGGTTTGCTCGGAAAAATCGAACCCGGAGGGTCCAGTTTCATGTGGGGCTGTGTAAAGGCTCCCCTGGGGAGATCACTTGTACCCAAAGCCTTCCTTTGCGGGCACTTTTGGATGGTCCAAAGGGGCTTGCAACGCATTTCCTGGGGCCTGATTTTTCACTCGTCTCCGATGACGGCTAGGGCTATGTTTAGGGATGCTCGGAAACAGCGAACCCGGAGGGTCCAGTTGCATGTGGGGCTGCGTAAAGGCTCCCCTGGGGAGTTCACTTGTACCCAAAGCCTTTCTTTGGGGGCACTTTTGGTGGTCCAAAGGGGCTCGCAACGCATTTCCTGGGGCCTGATTTTTCAGTCGTCTCCGATGACGGCTAGGGCTACGTTTAGGTTTGCTCAGGAACAGCGAACCCGGAGGGTCCAGTTGCATGTGGGGCTGCGTAAAGGCTCCCCTGGGGAGATCACTTGTACCCAAAGCCTTCCTTTGGGGGCACTTTTGGATGGTCCGAAGGGGCTCGCAACGCATTTCCTGGGGCCTGATTTTTCAGTCGTCTCCGATGCCGGCTAGGGCTATGTTTAGGGATGCTCGGAAACAGCGAACCCGGAGGGTCCAGTTGCATGTGGGGCTGCGTAAAGGCTCCCCTGGGGAGTTCTCTTGTACCCAAAGTCTTCCTTTGGGGGCACATTTGGATGGGCGAAAAGGCCTCGGAACGCATTTCCTGGGGCCTGATTTTTCACTCGTCTCCGATGACGGCTAGGGCTACGTTTAGGTTTGCTCAGGAACAGCGAACCCGGAGGGTCCAGTTGCATGTGGGGCTGTGTAAAGGCTCCCCTGGGGAGTTCACTTGTACCCAAAGCCTTCCTTCGGGGGCACTTTTGGATTGTCCAAAGGGGCTTGCAACGCATTTCCTGGGGCCTGATTTTTCAATCGTCTCCGATGACGGCTAGGGCTACGTTTAGGTTTGCTCATGAACAGCGAACCCGGAGGGTCCAGTTGCATGTGGGGCTGCGTAAAGGCTCCCCTGGGGAGTTCACTTGTACCCAAAGCCTTCCTTTGGTGATACTTTTGGATGGTCCAAAGGGGCTTGAAACGCGTTTTCTGGGGCCCGGGTTTTCAGTCTTCTCCCATGCTGGCTAGTGATATATTTAGGGTTGGTCGGAAAAATCGAACCCGGAGGGTCCAGTTGCATGTGGGGCTGCGTAAAGGCTCCCATGGGGAGTTCACTAGTATCCAAAGCTTTCCTTTGGGGGCACTTTTGGATGGGCGACAAGGCCTCGGAACGCATTTCCTGGGGCCTGATTTCTCAGTCGTCTCCGATGACGGCTAGGGCTACGTTTAGGTTTGCTCAGGAACAGCGAACTCGGAGGGTCCAGTTGCATGTGGGGCTGCCTTAAGGCTCCCCTGGGGAGATCACTTGTACCCAAAGCCTTCCTTTGCTGGCACTTTTGGATGGTCCGAAGGGGCTCGCAACGCATTTCCTGGGGCCTTATTTTTCAGTCGTCATCGATGCCTGCTAGGGCTATGTTTAGGGATGCTCGGAAACAGCGAACCCGGAGGGTCCAGTTGCATGTGGGGCTGCGTAAAGGCTCCCCTGGGGAGTTCACTTGTACCAAAGCCTTTCTTTGGGGGCACTTTTGGATGGGCGAAAAGGGCTCGCAACGCATTTCCTGGGGCCTGATTTTTCACTCGTCTCCGATGACGGCTAGGGCTATGTTTAGGGATGCTCGGAAACAGCGAACCCGGAGGGTCCAGTTGCATGTGGGGCTGTCTAAAGGCTCCCCTGGGGAGTTCACTTGTACCCAAAGCCTTTCTTTGGGGGCACTTTTGGATGGTCCAAAGGGGCTCGCAACGCATTTCCTGGGGCCTTATTTTTCAGTCGTCATCGATGCCGGCTAGGGCTATGTTTAGGGATGCTCGGAAACAGCGAACCCGAAGGGTCCAGTTGCATGTGGGGCTGCGTAAAGGCTCCCCTGGGGAGTTCAGTTGTACCCAAAGCCTTCCTTTGGGGGCACTTTTGGATGGGCGAAAAGGGCTCGTAACGCATTTCCTGGGGCCTGATTTTTCAGTCGTCATCGATGCAGGCTAGGGCTATGTTTAGGGATGCTCGGAAACAGCGAACCCGGAGGGTCCAGTTGCATGTGGGGCTGCGTAAAGGCTCCCCTGGGGAGTTCACTTGTACCCAAAGCCTTTCTTTGGGGGCACTTTTGGTTGTCCAAAGGGGCTTGAAACGCATTTCCTGGGGCCTTATTTTTCAGTCGTCATCGATGCCGGCTAGGGCTATGTTTAGGGATGCTCGGAAAAATCGAACCCGGAGGGTCCAGTTGCATGTGGGGCTGCGTAAAGGCTCCCCTGGGGAGATCACTTGTACCCAAAGCCTTCCTTTGGCGGCACTTTTGGATGAGCGAAAAGGGCTCGCAACGCATTTCCTTGGGCCTGATTTTTCTGTCGTCTTCGATGTCGTCTAGGGATATGTTTAGGGATGCTCGGAAACAGCGAACCCGGAGGGTCCAGTTGCATGTGGGGCTGCGTAAAGGCTCCCCTGGGGAGTTCTCTTTTACCCAAAGACTTCCTTTGCTGGCACTTTTGGATGGGCGAAAAGGCCTCGGAATGCATTTCCTGGGGCCTGATTTTTCAGTCGTCTCCGATGACGGCTAGGGCTACGTTTAGATTTGCTCATGAACAGCGAACCCGGAGGGTCCAGTTGCATGTGGGGCTGCGTAAAGGCTCCCCTGGGGAGTTCACTTGTACCCAAAGCCTTCCTTTGGTGACACTTTTGGATGGTCCAAAGGGGCTTGCAACGCGTTTTCTGGAGCCCGTGTTTTCGGGCTTCTCCAATGCCGGCTAGTGATATATTTAGGGTTGCTCGGAAAAATCGAACCCGGAGGGTCCAGTTGCATGTGGGGCTGCGTAAAGGCTCCCCTGGGGAGTTCACTTGTACCCAAAGTCTTCCTTTGGGGGCACATTTGGATGGGCGAAAAGGGCTCGCAACGCATTTCCTGGGGCCTGATTTTTCACTCGTCTCCGAAGACGGCTAGGGCTACGTTTAGGTTTGTTCAGGAACAGCGAACCCGGAGGGTCCAGTTGCATGTGGGACTGCGTAAAGGCTCCCCTGGGGAGATCACTTGTACCCAAAGCCTTCCTTTGGGGGCACTTTTGGATGGTCCAAAGGGGCTTGCAACGCATTTCCTGGGGCCTTATTTTTCAGTCGTCATCGATGCCTGCTAGGGCTATGTTTAGGGATGCTCGGAAACAGCGAACCCGGAGGGTCCAGTTGCATGTGGGGCTGCGTAAAGGCTCCCCTGGGGAGTTCACTTGTACCAAAGCCTTTCTTTGGGGGCACTTTTGGATGGGCGAAAAGGGCTCGCAACGCATTTCCTGGGGCCTGATTTTTCACTCGTCTCCGATGACGGCTAGGGCTATGTTTAGGGATGCTCGGAAACAGCGAACCCGGAGGGTCCAGTTGCATGTGGGGCTGTCTAAAGGCTCCCCTGGGGAGTTCACTTGTACCCAAAGCCTTTCTTTGGGGGCACTTTTGGATGGTCCAAAGGGGCTCGCAACGCATTTCCTGGGGCCTTATTTTTCAGTCGTCATCGATGCCGGCTAGGGCTATGTTTAGGGATGCTCGGAAACAGCGAACCCGAAGGGTCCAGTTGCATGTGGGGCTGCGTAAAGGCTCCCCTGGGGAGTTCAGTTGTACCCAAAGCCTTCCTTTGGGGGCACTTTTGGATGGGCGAAAAGGGCTCGTAACGCATTTCCTGGGGCCTGATTTTTCAGTCGTCATCGATGCAGGCTAGGGCTATGTTTAGGGATGCTCGGAAACAGCGAACCCGGAGGGTCCAGTTGCATGTGGGGCTGCGTAAAGGCTCCCCTGGGGAGTTCACTTGTACCCAAAGCCTTTCTTTGGGGGCACTTTTGGTTGTCCAAAGGGGCTTGAAACGCATTTCCTGGGGCCTTATTTTTCAGTCGTCATCGATGCCGGCTAGGGCTATGTTTAGGGATGCTCGGAAAAATCGAACCCGGAGGGTCCAGTTGCATGTGGGGCTGCGTAAAGGCTCCCCTGGGGAGATCACTTGTACCCAAAGCCTTCCTTTGGCGGCACTTTTGGATGAGCGAAAAGGGCTCGCAACGCATTTCCTTGGGCCTGATTTTTCTGTCGTCTTCGATGTCGTCTAGGGATATGTTTAGGGATGCTCGGAAACAGCGAACCCGGAGGGTCCAGTTGCATGTGGGGCTGCGTAAAGGCTCCCCTGGGGAGTTCTCTTGTACCCAAAGACTTCCTTTGCTGGCACTTTTGGATGGGCGAAAAGGCCTCGGAATGCATTTCCTGGGGCCTGATTTTTCAGTCGTCTCCGATGACGGCTAGGGCTACGTTTAGATTTGCTCATGAACAGCGAACCCGGAGGGTCCAGTTGCATGTGGGGCTGCGTAAAGGCTCCCCTGGGGAGTTCACTTGTACCCAAAGCCTTCCTTTGGTGATACTTTTGGATGGTCCAAAGGGGCTTGAAACGCGTTTTCTGGGGCCCGGGTTTTCAGTCTTCTCCCATGCTGGCTAGTGATATATTTAGGGTTGGTCGGAAAAATCGAACCCGGAGGGTCCAGTTGCATGTGGGGCTGCGTAAAGGCTCCCCTGGGGAGTTCACTTGTATCCAAAGCCTTCCTTTGGGGGCACTTTTGGATGGTCCTAAGGGGCTCGCAACGCATTTCCTGGGGCCTGATTTTTCAGTCGTCATCGATGCCGGCTAGGGCTATGTTTAGGGATGCTCGGAAACAGCGAACCCGGAGGGTCCAGTTGCATGTGGGGCTGCGTAAAGGCTCCCCTGGGGAGTTCACTTGTACCCAAAGCCTTTCTTTGGGGGCACTTTTGGATGGGCGAAAAGGGCTTGCAACGCATTTCCTGGGGCCTGATTTTTCATTCTTCTTCGATGCCGGCTAGGGCTATGTTTAGGGATGCTCGGAAACAGCGAACCCGGAGGGTCCAGTTGCATGTGGGGCTGCGTAAAGGCTCCCCTGGGGAGATCACTTGTACCCAAAGCCTTCCTTTGCGGGCACATTTGGATGGTCCAAAGGGGCTTGCAACGCATTTCCTGGGGCCTGATTTTTCACTCGTCTCTGATGCCGTCTAGGACTGTTTAGGGATGCTCGGAAACAGCGAACCCGGAGGGTCCAGTTGCATGTGGGGCTGCGTAAAGGCTCCCCTGGGGAGTTCACTTGTACCCAAAGCCTTCCTTTGGGGGCACTTTTGGATGGGCGAAAAGGCCTCGGAACGCATTTCCTGGGGCCTGATTTCTCAGTCGTCTCCGATGACGGCTAGGGCTACGTTTAGGTTTGCTCAGGAACAGCGAACCCGGAGGGTCCAGTTGCATGTGGGGCTGCGTTAAGGCTCCCCTGGGGAGATCACTTGTACCCAAAGCCTTCCTTTGCTGGCACTTTTGGATGGTCCGAAGGGGCTCGCAACGCATTTCCTGGGGCCTGATTTTTCAGTCGTCATCGATGCCGGCTAGGGCTATGTTTAGGGATGCTCGGAAACAGCGAACCCGGAGGGTCCAGTTGCATGTGGGGCTGCGTAAAGGCTCCCCTGGGGAGTTCACTTGTACCCAAAGCCTTTCGTTGGGGGCACTTTTGGATGGGCGAAAAGGGCTCGCAACGCATTTCCTGGGGCCTGATTTTTCACTCGTCTGCGATGACGGCTAGGGCTATGTTTAGGGATGCTCGGAAACAGCGAACCCGGAGGGTCCAGTTGCATGTGGGGCTGTCTAAAGGCTCCCCTGGGGAGTTCACTTGTACCCAAAGCCTTTCTTTGGGGGCACTTTTGGATGGTCTAAAGGGGCTCGCAACGCATTTCCTGGGGCCTGATTTTTCAGTCGTCATCGATGCCGGCTAGGGCTATGTTTAGGGATGCTCGGAAAGAGCGAACCCGGAGGGTCCAGTTGCATGTGGGGCTGCGTAAAGGCTGCCCTGGGGAGTTCACTTGTACCCAAAGCCTTCCTTTGGGGGCACTTTTGGATGGTCCAAAGGGGCTTGAAACGCATTTCCTGGGGCCTTATTTTTCAGTCGTCATCGATGCCGGCTAGGGCTATGTTTAGGGATGCTCGGAAAGAGCGAACCCGGAGGGTCCAGTTGCATGTGGGGCTGCGTAAAGGCTCCCCTGGGGAGTTCACTTGTACCCAAAGCCTTCCTTTGGGGGCACTTTTGGATGGACGAAAAGGGCTCGCAACGCATTTCCTGGGGACTGATTTTTCATTCGTCTTCGATGACGGCTAGGGCTATGTTTAGTGATGCTCGGAAACAGCGAACCCGAAGGGTCCAGTTGCATGTGGGGCTGCGTAAAGGCTCCCCTGGGGAGTTCACTTGTACCCAAAGCCTTCCTTTGGGGGCACTTTTGGATGGGCGAAAAGGGCTCGTATCGCATTTCCTGGGGCCTGATTTTTCAGTCGTCATCGATGCAGGCTAGGGCTATGTTTAGGGATGCTCGGAAACAGCGAACCCGGAGGGTCCAGTTGCATGTGGGGCTGCGTAAAGGCTCCCCTGGGGAGTTCACTTGTACCCAAAGCCTTTCTTTGGGGGCACTTTTGGTTGTCCAAAGGGGCTCGCAACGCATTTCCTGGGGCCTGATTTTTCACTCGTCTTTGATGCCGGCTAGGGCTATGTTTAGGGATGCTCGGAAACAGCGAACCCGGAGTTTCCAGTTGCATGTGGGGCTGCGTAAAGGCTCCCCTGGGGAGATCACTTGTACCCAAAGCCTTCCTTTGGCGGCACTTTTGGATGAGCGAAAAGGGCTCGCAACGCATTTCCTGGGGCCTGATTTTTCTGTCGTCTTCGATGTCGTCTAGGGCTATGTTTAGGGATGCTCGGAAACAGCGAACCCGGAGGGTCCAGTTGCATGTGGGGCTGCGTAAAGGCTCCCCTGGGGAGTTCTCTTGTACCCAAAGCCTTCCTTTGCTGGCACTTTTGGATGGGCGAAAAGGCCTCGGAATGCATTTCCTGGGGCCTGATTTTTCAGTCGTCTCCGATGACGGCTAGGGCTACGTTTAGATTTGCTCATGAACAGCGAACCCGGAGGGTCCAGTTGCATGTGGGGCTGCGTAAAGGCTCCCCTGGGGAGTTCACTTGTACCCAAAGCCTTCCTTTGGTGACACTTTTGGATGGTCCAAAGGGGCTTGCAACGCGTTTTCTGGAGCCCGTGTTTTCAGGCTTCTCCAATGCCGGCTAGTGATATATTTAGGGTTGCTCGGAAAAATCGAACCCGGAGGGTCCAGTTGCATGTGGGGCTGCGTAAAGGCTCCCCTGGGGAGTTCACTTGTACCCAAAGTCTTCCTTTGGGGGCACATTTGGATGGGCGAAAAGGGCTCGCAACGCATTTCCTGGGGCCTGATTTTTCACTCGTCTCCGAAGACGGCTAGGGCTACGTTTAGGTTTGTTCAGGAACAGCGAACGCGGAGGGTCCAGTTGCATGTGGGACTGCGTAAAGGCTCCCCTGGGGAGTTCTCTTGTACCCAAAGCCTTCCTTTGGGGGCACTTTTGGATGGTCCAAAGGGGCTTGCAACGAGTTTTCTGGGGCCCGGGTTTTCAGTCTTCTCCCATGCCGGCTAGTGATATATTTAGGGTTGGTCGGAAAAATCGAACCCGGAGGGTCCAGTTGCATGTGGGGCTGCGTAAAGGCTCCCCTGGGGAGTTCACTTGTATCCAAAGCCTTCCTTTGGGGGCACTTTTGGATGGTCCTAAGGGGCTCGCAACGCATTTCCTGGGGCCTGATTTTTCACTTGTCTTCGATGCCGGCTAGGGCTATGTTTAGGGATGCTCGGAAAGAGCGAACCCGGAGGGTCCAGTTGCATGTGGGGCTGCGTAAAGGCTCCCCTGGGGAGTTCACTTGTACCCAAAGCCTTCCTTTGGGGGCACTTTTGGGTGGTCCAAAGGGGCTTGAAACGCATTTCCTGGGGCCTTATTTTTCAGTCGTCTTCGATGCCGGCTAGGGCTATGTTTAGGGATGCTCGGAAACAGCGAACCCGGAGGGTCCAGTTGCATGTGGGGCTGCGTAAACGCTCCCCTGGTGAGTTCACTTGTACCCAAAGCCTTCCTTTGGCGGCACTTTTGGATGAGCGAAAAGGGCTCGCAACGCATTTCCTGGGGCCTGATTTTTCATTCGTCTTCGATGTCGTCTAGGGCTATGTTTAGGGATGCTCGGAAACAGCGAACCCGGAGGGTCCAGTTGCATGTGGGGCTGCGTAAAGGCTCCCCTGGGGAGTTCTCTTGTACCCAAAGCCTTCCTTTGCTGGCACTTTTGGATGGGCGAAAAGGCCTCGGAACGCATTTCCTGGGGCCTGATTTTTCAGTCGTCTCCGATGACGGCTAGGGCTACGTTTAGGTTGGCTCATGAACAGCGAACCCGGAGGGTCCAGTTGCATGTGGGGCTGCATAAAGGCTCCCCTGGGGTGTTCACTTGTACCCAAAGCCTTCCTTTGGTGACACTTTTGGATGGTCCAAAGGGGCTTGCAACGCGTTTTCTGGAGCCCGTGTTTTCAGGCTTCTCCAATGCCGGCTAGTGATATATTTAGGGTTGCTCGGAAAAATCGAACCCGGAGGGTCCAGTTGCATGTGGGGCTGCGTAAAGGCTCCCCTGGGGAGTTCACTTGTACCCAAAGTCTTCCTTTGGGGGCACATTTGGATGGGCGAAAAGGGCTCGCAACGCATTTCCTGGGGCCTGATTTTTCACTCGTCTCCGAAGACGGCTAGGGCTACGTTTAGGTTTGTTCAGGAACAGCGAACGCGGAGGGTCCAGTTGCATGTGGGACTGCGTAAAGGCTCCCCTGGGGAGATCACTTGTACCCAAAGCCTTCCTTTGGGGGCACTTTTGGATGGTCCAAAGGGGCTTGCAACGCGTTTCCTGGGGCCCGGGTTTTCAGTCTTCTCCCATGCCGGCTAGTGATATATTTAAGGTTGGTCGGAAAAATCGAACCCGGAGGGTCCAGTTGCATGTGGGGCTGCGTTAAGGCTCCCCTGGGGAGTTCACTTGTATCCAAAGCCTTCCTTTGGGGGCACTTTTGGATGGTCCTAAGGGGCTCGCAACGCATTTCCTGGGGCCTGATTTTTCAGTCATCATCGATGCCGGCTAGGGCTATGATTAGGGATGCTCGGAAACAGAGAACCCGGAGGGTCCAGTTGCATGTGGGGCTGCGTAAAGGCTCCCCTGTGGAGTTCACTTGTACCCAAAGCCTTTCTTTGGGGGCACTTTTGGATGGGCGAAAAGGCCTCGGAACACATTTCCTGGGGCCTGATTTTTCATTCTTCATCGATGCCGGCTAGGGCTATGTTTAGGGATGCTCGGAAACAGCGAACCCGGAGGGTCCAGTTGCATGTGGGGCTGTGTAAAGGCTCCCCTGGGGAGTTCACTTGTACCCAAAGCCTTCCTTTGGGGGCACTTCTGGATGGGCAAAAAGGGCTCGCAACGCATTTCCTGGGGCCTGATTTTTCAGTCCTCTTCGATGCCGTCTAGGGCTATGTTTAGGGATGCTCAGGAACAGCGAGCCCGGAGGGTCCAGTTGCATGTGGGGCTGCGTAAAGGCTCCCCTGGGGAGTTCTCTTGTACCCAAAGCCTTCCTTTGGTGACACTTTTGGATGGTCCAAAGGGGCTTGCAACGCGTTTTCTAGGGCCCGGGTTTTCAGTCTTCTCCCATGACGGCTAGTGATATATTTAGGGTTGGTCGGAAAAATCGAACCCGGAGGGTCCAGTTGCATGTGGGGCTGCGTAAAGCCTCCCCTGGGGAGATCACTTGTACCCAAAGCCTTCCTTTGGGGGCACTTTTGGATGGTCCGGAGGGGCTCGCAACGCATTTCCTTGGTCCTGATTTTTCACTTGTCTTCGATGCCGGCTAGGGCTATGTTTAGGGATGCTCGGAAACAGCGAACCCGGAGGGTCCAGTTGCATGTGGGGCTGCGTAAAGGCTCCCCTGGGGAGTTCACTTGTATCCAAAGCCTTCCTTTGGGGGCACTTCTGGATGGGCAAAAAGGGCTCGCAACGCATTTCCTGGGGCCTGATTTTTCAGTCCTCTTCGATGCCGTCTAGGGCTATGTTTAGGGATGCTCGGAAACAGCGAACCCGGAGGTTCCAGTTGCATGTGGGTTTGCGTAAAGGCTCCCCTGGGGAGTTCTCTTGTACCCAAAGTCTTCCTTTGGGGGAACATTTGGATGGGAGAAAAGGCCTCGAAACGCATTTCCTGGGGCCTGATTTTTCACTCGTCTCCGATGACGGCTAGGGCTATGTTTAGGTTTGCTCAGGAACAGCGAACCTGGAGGGTCCAGTTGCATGTGGGGCTGCGTAAAGGCTCCCCTGGGGAGTTCACTTGTATCCAAAGCCTTCCTTTGGGGGCATTTTTGGATGGTCCTAAGGGGCTCGCAACGCATTTCCTGGGGCCTGATTTTTCAGTCCTCATCGATGCCGGCTAGGGCTATGTTTAGGGATGCTCGGAAACAGCGAACCCGGAGGGTCCAGTTGCATGTGGGGCTGCGTAAAGGCTCCCCTGGGGAGTTCACTTGTACCCAAAGCCTTTCTTTGGGGGCACTTTTGAATGGGTGAAAAGGGCTCGCAACGCATTTCCTGGGGCCTGATTTTTCATTCTTCTTCGATGCCGGCTAGGGCTATGTTTAGGGATGCTCGGAAACAGCGAACCCGGAGGGTCCAGTTGCATGTGGGGCTGCGTAAAGGCTCCCCTGGGGAGTTCACTTGTACCCAAAGCCTTCCTTCGGGGGCACTTTTGGATCGTCCAAAGGGGCTTGCAACGCCTTTCCTGGGGCCTGATTTTTCACTCGTCTCCGATGACGGCTAGGGCTATGTTTAGGTTTGCTCATGAACAGCGAACCCGGAGGGTCCAGTTGCATGTGGGGCTGCATAAAGGCTCCCCTGGGGTGTTCACTTGTACCCAAAGCCTTCCTTTGGTGACACTTTTGGATGGTCCAAAGGGGCTTGCAACGCGTTTTCTGGAGCCCGTGTTTTCAGGCTTCTCCAATGCCGGCTAGTGATATATTTAGGGTTGCTCGGAAAAATCGAACCCGGAGGGTCCAGTTGCATGTGGGGCTGCGTAAAGGCTCCCCTGGGGAGTTCACTTGTACCCAAAGTCTTCCTTTGGGGGCACATTTGGATGGGCGAAAAGGGCTCGCAATGCATTTCCTGGGGCCTGATTTTTCACTCGTCTCCGAAGACGGCTAGGGCTACGTTTAGGTTTGTTCAGGAACAGCGAACGCGGAGGGTCCAGTTGCATGTGGGACTGCGTAAAGGCTCCCCTGGGGAGATCACTTGTACCCAAAGCCTTCCTTTGGGGGCACTTTTGGATGGTCCAAAGGGGCTTGCAACGCGTTTTCTGGGGCCCGGGTTTTCAGTCTTCTCCCATGCCGGCTAGTGATATATTTAGGGTTGGTCGGAAAAATCGAACCCGGAGGGTCCAGTTGCATGTGGGGCTGCGTAAAGGCTCCCCTGGGGAGTTCACTTGTACCCAAAGCCTTTCTTTGGGGGCACTTTTGGATGGGCGAAAAGGGCTTGCAACGCATTTCCTGGGGCCTGATTTTTCAGTCATCATCGATGCCGGCTAGGGCTATGTTTAGGGATGCTCGGAAACAGCGAACCCGGAGGGTCCAGTTGCATGTGGGGCTGCGTAAAGGCTCCCCTGGGGAGTTCACTTGTACCCAAAGCCTTTCTTTGGGGGCACTTTTGGATGGGCGAAAAGGCCTCGGAACGCATTTCCTGGGGCCTGATTTTTCACTCGTCTCCGATGACGGCTAGGGCTATGTTTAGGGATGCTCGGAAACAGCGAACCCGGAGGGTCCAGTTGCATGTGGGGCTGTGTAAAGGCTCCCCTGGGGAGTTCACTTGTACCCAAAGCCTTTCTTTGGGGGCACTTTTGGTGGTCCAAAGGGGCTCGCAACGCATTTCCTGGGGCCTGATTTTTCAGTCGTTTCCGATGACGGCTAGGGCTACGTTTAGGTTTGCTCAGGAACAGCGAGCCCGGAGGGTCCAGTTGCATGTGGGGCTGCGTAAAGGCTCCCCTGGGGAGTTCTCTTGTACCCAAAGCCTTCCTTTGGTGACACTTTTGGATGGTCCAAAGGGGCTTGCAACGCGTTTTCTAGGGCCCGGGTTTTCAGTCTTCTCCCATGACGGCTAGTGATATATTTAGAGTTGGTCGGAAAAATCGAACCCGGAGGGTCCAGTTGCATGTGGGGCTGCGTAAAGGCTCCCCTGGGGAGATCACTTGTACCCAAAGCCTTCCTTTGGGGGCACTTTTGGATGGTCCGAAGGGGCTCGCAACGCATTTCCTGGGTCCTGATTTTTCACTTGTCTTCGATGCCGGCTAGGGCTATGTTTAGGGATGCTCGGAAACAGCGAACCCGGAGGGTCCAGTTGCATGTGGGGCTGCGTAAAGGCTCCCCTGGGGAGTTCACTTGTACCCAAAGCCTTCCTTTGGGGGCACTTCTGGATGGGCAAAAAGGGCTCGCAACGCATTTCCTGGGGCCTGATTTTTCAGTCCTCTTCGATGCCGTCTAGGGCTATGTTTAGGGATGCTCGGAAACAGCGAACCCGGAGGTTCCAGTTGCATGTGGGTTTGCGTAAAGGCTCCCCTGGGGAGTTCTCTTGTACCCAAAGTCTTCCTTTGGGGGAACATTTGGATGGGAGAAAAGGCCTCGAAACGCATTTCCTGGGGCCTGATTTTTCACTCGTCTCCGATGACGGCTAGGGCTACGTTTAGGTTTGCTCAGGAACAGCGAACCCGGAGGGTCCAGTTGCATGTGGGGCTGTGTAAAGGCTCCCCTGGGGAGTTCACTTGTACCCAAAGCCTTCCTTCGGGGGCACTTTTGGATTGTCCAAAGGGGCTTGCAACGCATTTCCTGGGGCCTGATTTTTCAGTCGTCTCCGATGACGGCTAAGGCTACGTTTAGGTTTGCTCATGAACAGCGAACCCGGAGGGTCCAGTTGCATGTGGGGCTGCGTAAAGGCTCCCCTGGGGAGTTCACTTGTATCCAAAGCCTTCCTTTGCGGGCATTTTTGGATGGTCCTAAGGGGCTCGCAACGCATTTCCTGGGGCCTGATTTTTCAGTCCTCATCGATGCCGGCTAGGGCTATGTTTAGGGATGCTCGGAAACAGCGAACCCGGAGGGTCCAGTTGCATGTGGGGCTGCGTAAAGGCTCCCCTGGGGAGTTCACTTGTACCCAAAGCCTTTCTTTGGGGGCACTTTTGAATGGGTGAAAAGGGCTCGGAACGCATTTCCTGGGGCCTGATTTTTCATTCTTCTTCGATGCCGGCTAGGGCTATGTTTAGGGATGCTCGGAAACAGCGAACCCGGAGGGTCCAGTTGCATGTGGGGCTGCGTAAAGGCTCCCCTGGGGAGTTCACTTGTACCCAAAGCCTTCCTTCGGGGGCACTTTTGGATCGTGCAAAGGGGCTTGCAACGCCTTTCCTGGGGCCTGATTTTTCACTCGTCTCCGATAACGGCTAGGGCTATGTTTAGGGATGCTCGGAAACAGCGAACCCGGAGGGTCCAGTTGCATGTGGGGCTGTGTAAAGGCTCCCCTGGGGAGTTCAAATGTACCCAAAGCCTTCCTTCTGGGGTACTTTTGGATTGTCCAAAGGGGCTTGCAACGCATTTCCTGGGGCCTGATTTTTCACTCGTCTCCGAAGACGGCTAGGGCTACGTTTAGGTTTGTTCAGGAACAGCGAACGCGGAGGGTCCAGTTGCATGTGGGACTGCGTAAAGGCTCCCCTGGGGAGATCACTTGTACCCAAAGCCTTCCTTTGGGGGCACTTTTGGATGGTCCAAACGGGCTTGCAACGCGTTTTCTGGGGCCCGGGTTTTCAGTCTTCTCCCATGCCGGCTAGTGATATATTTAGGGTTGGTAGGAAAAATCGAACCCGGAGGGTCCAGTTGCATGTGGGGCTGCGTAAAGGCTCCCCTGGGGAGTTCACTTGTATCCAAAGCCTTCCTTTGGGGGCACTTTTGGATGGTCCTAAGGGGCTCGCAACGCATTTCCTGGGACCTGATTTTTCAGTCATCATCGATGCCGGCTAGGGCTATGTTTAGGGATGCTCGGAAACAGCGAACCCGGAGGGTCCAGTTGCATGTGGGGCTGCGTAAAGGCTCCCCTGGGGAGTTCACTTGTTCCCAAAGCCTTTCTTTGGGGGCACTTTTGGATGGGCGAAAAGGCCTCGGAACACATTTCCTGGGGCCTGATTTTTCATTCTTCATCGATGCCGGCTAGGGCTATGTTTAGGGATGCTCGGAAACAGCGAACCCGGAGGGTCCAGTTGCATGTGGGGCTGTGTAAAGGCTCCCCTGGGGAGATCACTTGTACACAAAGCCTTCCTTTGCGGGCACTTTTGGATGGTCCAAACGGGCTTGCAACGCATTTCCTGTGGCCTGATTTTTCACTCGTCTCCGATGACGGCTAGGGCTATGTTTAGGGATGCTCGGAAACAGCGAACCCGGAGGGTCCAGTTGCATGTGGGGCTGTGTAAAGGCTCCCCTGGGGAGTTCACTTGTACCCAAAGCCTTTCTTTGGGGGCACTTTTGGTGGTCCAAAGGGGCTCGCAACGCATTTCCTGGGGCCTGATTTTTCAGTCGTTTCCGATGACGGCTAGGGCTACGTTTAGGTTTGCTCAGGAACAGCGAGCCCGGAGGGTCCAGTTGCATGTGGGGCTGCGTAAAGGCTCCCCTGGGGAGTTCTCTTGTACCCAAAGCCTTCCTTTGGTGACACTTTTGGATGGTCCAAAGGGGCTTGCAACGCGTTTTCTAGGGCCCGGGTTTTCAGTCTTCTCCCATGACGGCTAGTGATATATTTAGGGTTGGTCGGAAAAATCGAACCCGGAGGGTCCAGTTGCATGTGGGGCTGCGTAAAGGCTCCCCTGGGGAGTTCACTTGTATCCAAAGCCTTCCTTTGGGGGCATTTTTGGATGGTCCTAAGGGGCTCGCAACGCATTTCCTGGGGCCTGATTTTTCAGTCCTCATCGATGCCGGCTAGGGCTATGTTTAGGGATGCTCGGAAACAGCGAACCCGGAGGGTCCAGTTGCATGTGGGGCTGCGTAAAGGCTCCCCTGGGGAGTTCACTTGTACCCAAAGCCTTTCTTTGGGGGCACTTTTGAATGGGTGAATAGGGCTCGGAACGCATTTCCTGGGGCCTGATTTTTCATTCTTCTTCGATGCCGGCTAGGGCTATGTTTAGGGATGCTCGGAAACAGCGAACCCGGAGGGTCCAGTTGCATGTGGGGCTGCGTAAAGGCTCCCCTGGGGAGTTCACTTGTACCCAAAGCCTTCCTTCGGGGGCACTTTTGGATCGTCCAAAGGGGCTTGCAACGCCTTTCCTGGGGCCTGATTATTCACTCGTCTCCGATGACGGCTAGGGCTATGTTTAGGGATGCTCGGAAACAGCGAACCCGGAGGGTCCAGTTGCATGTGGGGCTGTGTAAAGGCTCCCCTGGGGAGTTCACTTGTACCCAAAGCCTTCCTTTGGTGATACTTTTGGATGGTCCAAAGGGGCTTGAAACGCGTTTTCTTGGGCCCGGGTTTTCAGTCTTCTCCCATGCCGGCTAGTGATATATTTAGGTTTGCTCGGAAAAATCGAACCCGGAGGGTCCAGTTGCATGTGGGCCTACGTAAAGGCTGCCCTGGGGAGTTCACTTGTATCCAAAGCCTTCCTTTGGGGGCACTTTTGGATGGTCCTAAGGGGCTCGCAACGCATTTCCTGGGGCCTGATTTTGCAGTCGTCATCGATGCTGGCTAGGGCTATGTTTAGGGATGCTCGGAAACAGCGAACCCGGAGGGTCCAGTTGCATTTGGGGCTGCATAAAGGCTCCCCTGGGGAGTTCACTTGTACCCAAAGCCTTTCTTTGGGGGCACTTTTGGATGGGCGAAAAGGCCTCGGAACGCATTTCCTGGGGCCTGATTTTTCACTCGTCTCCGATGACGGCTAGGGCTACGTTTAGGTTTGCTCAGGAACAGCGAACCCGGAGGGTCCAGTTGCATGTGGGGCTGTGTAAAGGCTCCCCTGGGGAGTTCACTTGTACCCAAAGCCTTCCTTCGGGGGTACTTTTGGATTGTCCAAAGGGGCTTGCAACGCATTTCCTGGGGCCTGATTTTTCAGTCGTCTCCGATGACGGCTAGGGCTACGTTTAGGTTTGCTCATGAACAGCGATCCCGGAGGGTCCAGTTGCATGTGGGGCTGCGTAAAGGCTCCCCTGGGGAGTTCTCTTGTACCCAAAGCCTTCCTTTGGTGATACTTTTGGATGGTCCAAAGGGGCTTGCAACGCGTTTTCTAGGGCCCGGGTTTTCAGTCTTCTCCCATGCTGGCTAGTGATATATTTAGGGTTGGTCGGAAAAATCGAACCCGGAGGGTCCAGTTGCATGTGGGGCTGCGTAAAGGCTCCCCTGGGGAGTTCACTTGTACCCAAAGCCTTTCTTTGGGGGCACTTTTGGATGGGCGAAAAGGGCTTGCAACGCATTTCCTGGGGCCTGATTTTTCATTCTTCTTCGAAGCCGGCTAGGGCTATGTTTAGGGATGCTCGGAAACAGCGAACCCGGAGGGTCCAGTTGCATGTTGGGCTGTGTAAAGGCTCCCCTGGGGAGATCACTTGTACCCAAAGCCTTCCTTTGGGGGCACTTTTGGATCGTCCAAAGGGGCTTGCAACGCATTTCCTGGGGCCTGATTTTTCACTCGTCTCCGATGCCGGCTAGGGATATGTTTAGGGATGCTCGGAAACAGCGAACCCGGAGGGTCCAGTTGCATGTGGGGCTGTGTAAAGGCTCCTCTGGGGAGTTCACTTGTACCCAAAGCCTTCCTTTGGTGATACTATTGGATGGTCCAAAGGGGCTTGAAACGCGTTTTCTGGGGCCCGGGTTTTCAGTCTTCTCCCATTCCGGCTAGTGATATATTTAGGTTTGCTCGGAAAAATCGAACCCGGAGGGTCCAGTTTCATGTGGGGCTGTGTAAAGGCTCCCCTGGGGAGATCACTTGTACCCAAAGCCTTCCTTTGCGGGCACTTTTGGATGGTCCAAAGGGGCTTGCAACGCATTTCCTGGGGCCTGATTTTTCACTCGTCTCCGATGACGGCTAGGGCTATGTTTAGGGATGCTCGGAAACAGCGAACCCGGAGGGTCCAGTTGCATGTGGGGCTGTGTAAAGGCTCCCCTGGGGAGTTCACTTGTACCCAAAGCCTTCCTTTGGGGGCACTTTTGGATAGGCGAAAAGGGCTCGCAACGCATTTCCTGGGGCCTGATTTTTCAGTCGTCTCCGATGACGGCTAGGGCTACGTTTAGGTTTGCTCAGGAACAGCGAGCCCGGAGGGTCCAGTTGCATGTGGGGCTGCGTAAAGGCTCCCCTGGGGAGATCACTTGTACCCAAAGCCTTCCTTTGGTGATACTTTTGGATGGTCCGAAGGGGCTCGCAACGCATTTCCTGGGTCCTGATTTTTCACTTGTCTTCGATGCCGGCTAGGGCTATGTTTACGGATGCTCGGAAACAGCGAACCCGGAGGGTCCAGTTGCATGTGGGGCTGCGTAAAGGCTCCCCTGGGGAGTTCACTTGTATCCAAAGCCTTCCTTTGGGGGCACATTCTGATGGGCGAAAAGGCCTCGGAACGCATTTCCTGGGGCCTGATTTTTCACTCGTCTCCGATGACGGCTAGGGCTACGTTTAGGTTTGCTCAGGAACAGCGAACCCGGAGGGTCCAGTTGCATGTGGGGCTGCGTAAAGGCTCCGCTGGGGAGTTCACTTGTACCCAAAGCCTTCCTTCGGGGGCACTTTTGGATTGTCCAAAGGGGCTTGCAACGCATTTCCTGGGGCCTGATTTTTCAGTCGTCTCCGATGACGGCTAGGGCTACGTTTAGGTTTGCTCATGAACAGCGAACCCGGAGGGTCCAGTTGCATGTGGGGCTGCGTAAAGGCTCCCCTGGGGAGTTCACTTGTACCCAAAGCCTTCCTTTGGTGACACTTTTGGATGGTCCAAAGGGGCTTGCAACGCGTTTTCTGGAGCCCGTGTTTTCAGGCTTCTCCAATGCCGGCTAGTGATATATTTAGGGTTGCTCGGAAAAATCGAACCCGGAGGGTCCAGTTGCATGTGGGGCTGCGTAAAGGCTCCCCTGGGGAGTTCACTTGTACCCAAAGTCTTCCTTTGGGGGCACATTTGGATGGGCGAAAAGGGCTCGCAACGCATTTCCTGGGGCCTGATTTTTCACTCGTCTCCGAAGACGGCTAGGGCTACGTTTAGGTTTGTTCAGGAACAGCGAACGCGGAGGGTCCAGTTGCATGTGGGACTGCGTAAAGGCTCCCCTGGGGAGATCACTTGTACCCAAAGCCTTCCTTTGGTGACACTTTTGGATGGTCCAAAGGGGCTTGCAACGCGTTTCCTGGGGCCCGGGTTTTCAGTCTTCTCCCATGCCGGCTAGTGATATATTTAGGGTTGGTCGGAAAAATCGAACCCGGAGGGTCCAGTTGCATGTGGGGCTGCGTAAAGGCTCCCCTGGGGAGTTCACTTGTATCCAAAGCCTTCCTTTGGGGGCACTTTTGGATGGTCCTAAGGGGCTCGCAACGCATTTCCTGGGGCCTGATTTTTCAGTCGTCATCGATGCCGTCTAGGGCTATGTTTAGGGATGCTCGGAAACAGCGAACCCGGAGGGTCCAGTTGCATGTGGGGCTGCGTAAAGGCTCCCCTGGGGAGTTCACTTGTACCCAAAGCCTTCCTTCGGGGGCACTTTTGGATTGTCCAAAGGGGCTTGCAACGCATTTCCTGGGGCCTGATTTTTCAGTCGTCTCCGATGACGGCTAGGGCTACGTTTAGGTTTGCTCATGAACAGCGAACACGGAGGGTCCAGTTGCATGTGGGGCTGCATAAAGGCTCCCCTGGGGAGTTCACTTGTACCCAAAGCCTTCCTTTGGTGACACTTTTGGATGGTCCAAAGGGGCTTGCAACGCGTTTTCTGGAGCCCCGGTTTTCAGGCTTCTCCCATGCCGGCTAGTGATATATTTAGGGTTGCTCGGAAAAATCGAACCCGGAGGGTCCAGTTGCATGTGGGGCTGCGTAAAGGCTCCCCTGGGGAGTTCACTTGTACCCAAAGCCTTCCTTTGGGGGCACTTTTGAATGGGCGAAAAGGGCTCGTAACGCATTTCCTGGGGCCTGATTTTTCATTCTTCTTCGATGCCGGCTAGGGCTATGTTTAGGGATGCTCGGAAACAGCGAACCCGGAGGGTCCAGTTGCATGTGGGGCTGTGTAAAGGCTCCCCTGGGGAGATCACTTGTACCCAAAGCCTTCCTTTGGGGGCACTTTTGGATGAGCGAAAAGGGCTCGCAACGCATTTCCTGGGGCCTGATTTTTCAGTCGTCTTCGATGACGGCTAGGGCTATGTTTAGGGATGCTCGGAAACAGCGAACCCGAAGGGTCCATTTGCATGTGGGGCTGCGTAAAGGCTCCCCTGGGGATTTCACTTGTACCCAAAGTCTTCCTTTGGGGGCACATTTGGATGGGCGAAAAGGCCTCGGAACGCATTTCCTGGGGCCTGATTTTTCACTCGTCTCCGATGACGGCTAGGGCTACGTTTAAGTTTGCTCAGGAACAGCAAACCCGGAGGGTCCAGTTGCATGTGGGGCTGCGTAAAGGCTCCCCTGGGGAGTTCACTTGTACCCAAAGCCTTCCTTTGGTGACACTTTTGGATGGTCCAAAGGGGCTTGCAACGCGTTTTCTGGAGCCCGGGTTTTCAGTCTTCTCCCAAGCCGGCTAGTGATATATTTAGGGTTGCTCGGAAAAATCGAACCCGGAGGGTCCAGTTGCATGTGGGGCTGTGTAAAGGCTCCCCTGGGGAGTTCACTTGTATCCAAAGCCTTTCTTTGGGGGCACTTTTGGTTGGTCCAAAGGGGCTCGCAACGCATTTCCTGGGGCCTGATTTTTCAGTCGTCATCGATGCCGGCTAGGGCTATGTTTAGGGATGTTCGGAAAGAGCGAACCCGGAGGGTCCAGTTGCATGTGGGGCTGCGTAAAGGCTCCCCTGGGGAGTTCACTTGTACCCAAAGCCTTCCTTTGGGGGCACTTTTGGATGGACGAAAAGGGCTCGCAACGCATTTCCTGGGGACTGATTTTTCATTCGTCTTCGATGCCGGCTAGGGCTATGTTTAGGGATGCTCGGAAACAGCGACCCTGGAGGGTCCAGTTGCATGTGGGGCTGCGTAAAGGCTCCCCTGGAGAGTTCACTTGTACCCAAAGTCTTCCTTTGCGGGCACTTTTGGATGGGCGAAAAGGCCTCGGAACGCTATTCCTGGGGCCTGATTTTTCAGTCGTCTCCGATGACGGCTAGGGCTACGTTTAGGTTTGCTCATGAACAGCGAACCCGGAGGGTCCAGTTGCATGTGGGGCTGCGTAAAGGCTCCCCTGGGGAGTTCACTTGTACCCAAAGCCTTCCTTTGGTGACACTTTTGGATGGTCCAAAGGGGCTTGCAACGCGTTTTCTGGAGCCCGTGTTTTCAGGCTTCTCCAATGCCGGCTAGTGATATATTTAGGGTTGCTCGGAAAAGTCGAACCCGGAGGGTCCAGTTGCATGTGGGGCTGCGTAAAGGCTCCCCTGGGGAGTTCACTTGTACCCAAAGTCTTCCTTTGGGGGCACATTTGGATGGGCGAAAAGGGCTCGCAACGCATTTCCTGGGGCCTGATTTTTCACTCGTCTCCGAAGACGGCTAGGGCTACGTTTAGGTTTGTTCAGGAACAGCGAACGCGGAGGGTCCAGTTGCATGTGGGACTGCGTAAAGGCTCCCCTGGGGAGATCACTTGTACCCAAAGCCTTCCTTTGGTGACACTTTTGGATGGTCCAAAGGGGCTTGCAACGCGTTTCCTGGGGCCCGGGTTTTCAGTCTTCTCCCATGCCGGCTAGTGATATATTTAGGGTTGGTCGGAAAAATCGAACCCGGAGGGTCCAGTTGCATGTGGGGCTGCGTAAAGGCTCCCCTGGGGAGTTCACTTGTATCCAAAGCCTTCCTTTGGGGGCACTTTTGGATGGTCCTAAGGGGCTCGCAACGCATTTCCTGGGGCCTGATTTTTCAGTCGTCATCGATGCCGTCTAGGGCTATGTTTAGGGATGCTCGGAAACAGCGAACCCGGAGGGTCCAGTTGCATGTGGGGCTGTGTAAAGGCTCCCCTGGGGAGTTCACTTGTACCCAAAGCCTTCCTTCGGGGGCACTTTTGGATTGTCCAAAGGGGCTTGCAACGCATTTCCTGGGGCCTGATTTTTCAGTCGTCTCCGATGACGGCTAGGGCTACGTTTAGGTTTGCTCATGAACAGCGAACCCGGAGGGTCCAGTTGCATGTGGGGCTGCATAAAGGCTCCCCTGGGGAGTTCACTTGTACCCAAAGCCTTCCTTTGGTGACACTTTTGGATGGTCCAAAGGGGCTTGCAACGCGTTTTCTGGAGCCCCGGTTTTCAGGCTTCTCCCATGCCGGCTAGTGATATATTTAGGGTTGGTCGGAAAAATCGAACCCGGAGGGTCCAGTTGCATGTGGGGCTGCGTAAAGGCTCCCCTGGGGAGTTCACTTGTACCCAAAGCCTTCCTTTGGGGGCACTTTTGAATGGGCGAAAAGGGCTCGTAACGCATTTCCTGGGGCCTGATTTTTCATTCTTCTTCGATGCCGGCTAGGGCTATGTTTAGGGATGCTCGGAAACAGCGAACCCGGAGGGTCCAGTTGCATGTGGGGCTGTGTAAAGGCTCCCCTGGGGAGATCACTTGTACCCAAAGCCTTCCTTTGGGGGCACTTTTGGATGAGCGAAAAGGGCTCGCAACGCATTTCCTGGGGCCTGATTTTTCAGTCGTCTTCGATGACGGCTAGGGCTATGTTTAGGGATGCTCGGAAACAGCGAACCCGAAGGGTCCATTTGCATGTGGGGCTGCGTAAAGGCTCCCCTGGGGAGTTCACTTGTACCCAAAGTCTTCCTTTGGGGGCACATTTGGATGGGCGAAAAGGCCTCGGAACGCATTTCCTGGGGCCTGATTTTTCACTCGTCTCCGATGACGGCTAGGGCTACGTTTAAGTTTGCTCAGGAACAGCAAACCCGGAGGGTCCAGTTGCATGTGGGGCTGCGTAAAGGCTCCCCTGGGGAGTTCACTTGTACCCAAAGCCTTCCTTTGGTGACACTTTTGGATGGTCCAAAGGGGCTTGCAACGCGTTTTCTGGAGCCCGGGTTTTCAGTCTTCTCCCAAGCCGGCTAGTGATATATTTAGGGTTGCTCGGAAAAATCGAACCCGGAGGGTCCAGTTGCATGTGGGGCTGTGTAAAGGCTCCCCTGGGGAGTTCACTTGTATCCAAAGCCTTTCTTTGGGGGCACTTTTGGTTGGTCCAAAGGGGCTCGCAACGCATTTCCTGGGGCCTGATTTTTCAGTCGTCCTCGATGCCGGCTAGGGCTATGTTTAGGGATGTTCGGAAAGAGCGAACCCGGAGGGTCCAGTTGCATGTGGGGCTGCGTAAAGGCTCCCCTGGGGAGTTCACTTGTACCCAAAGCCTTCCTTTGGGGGCACTTTTGGATCGTCCAAAGGGGCTTGCAACGCATTTCCTGGGGCCTGATTTTTCACTCGTCTCCGATGCCGGCTAGGGATATGTTTAGGGATGCTCGGAAACAGCGAACCCGGAGGGTCCAGTTGCATGTGGGGCTGTGTAAAGGCTCCTCTGGGGAGTTCACTTGTACCCAAAGCCTTCCTTTGGTGATACTATTGGATGGTCCAAAGGGGCTTGAAACGCGTTTTCTGGGGCCCGGGTTTTCAGTCTTCTCCCATTCCGGCTAGTGATATATTTAGGTTTGCTCGGAAAAATCGAACCCGGAGGGTCCAGTTTCATGTGGGGCTGTGTAAAGGCTCCCCTGGGGAGATCACTTGTACCCAAAGCCTTCCTTTGCGGGCACTTTTGGATGGTCCAAAGGGGCTTGCAACGCATTTCCTGGGGCCTGATTTTTCACTCGTCTCCGATGACGGCTAGGGCTATGTTTAGGGATGCTCGGAAACAGCGAACCCGGAGGGTCCAGTTGCATGTGGGGCTGTGTAAAGGCTCCCCTGGGGAGTTCACTTGTACCCAAAGCCTTCCTTTGGGGGCACTTTTGGATAGGCGAAAAGGGCTCGCAACGCATTTCCTGGGGCCTGATTTTTCAGTCGTCTCCGATGACGGCTAGGGCTACGTTTAGGTTTGCTCAGGAACAGCGAGCCCGGAGGGTCCAGTTGCATGTGGGGCTGCGTAAAGGCTCCCCTGGGGAGATCACTTGTACCCAAAGCCTTCCTTTGGTGATACTTTTGGATGGTCCGAAGGGGCTCGCAACGCATTTCCTGGGTCCTGATTTTTCACTTGTCTTCGATGCCGGCTAGGGCTATGTTTACGGATGCTCGGAAACAGCGAACCCGGAGGGTCCAGTTGCATGTGGGGCTGCGTAAAGGCTCCCCTGGGGAGTTCACTTGTATCCAAAGCCTTCCTTTGGGGGCACATTCTGATGGGCGAAAAGGCCTCGGAACGCATTTCCTGGGGCCTGATTTTTCACTCGTCTCCGATGACGGCTAGGGCTACGTTTAGGTTTGCTCAGGAACAGCGAACCCGGAGGGTCCAGTTGCATGTGGGGCTGCGTAAAGGCTCCGCTGGGGAGTTCACTTGTACCCAAAGCCTTCCTTCGGGGGCACTTTTGGATTGTCCAAAGGGGCTTGCAACGCATTTCCTGGGGCCTGATTTTTCAGTCGTCTCCGATGACGGCTAGGGCTACGTTTAGGTTTGCTCATGAACAGCGAACCCGGAGGGTCCAGTTGCATGTGGGGCTGCGTAAAGGCTCCCCTGGGGAGTTCACTTGTACCCAAAGCCTTCCTTTGGTGACACTTTTGGATGGTCCAAAGGGGCTTGCAACGCGTTTTCTGGAGCCCGTGTTTTCAGGCTTCTCCAATGCCGGCTAGTGATATATTTAGGGTTGCTCGGAAAAATCGAACGCGGAGGGTCCAGTTGCATGTGGGGCTGCGTAAAGGCTCCCCTGGGGAGTTCACTTGTACCCAAAGTCTTCCTTTGGGGGCACATTTGGATGGGCGAAAAGGGCTCGCAACGCATTTCCTGGGGCCTGATTTTTCACTCGTCTCCGAAGACGGCTAGGGCTACGTTTAGGTTTGTTCAGGAACAGCGAACGCGGAGGGTCCAGTTGCATGTGGGACTGCGTAAAGGCTCCCCTGGGGAGATCACTTGTACCCAAAGCCTTCCTTTGGTGACACTTTTGGATGGTCCAAAGGGGCTTGCAACGCGTTTCCTGGGGCCCGGGTTTTCAGTCTTCTCCCATGCCGGCTAGTGATATATTTAGGGTTGGTCGGAAAAATCGAACCCGGAGGGTCCAGTTGCATGTGGGGCTGCGTTAAGGCTCCCCTGGGGAGTTCACTTGTATCCAAAGCCTTCCTTTGGGGGCACTTTTGGATGGTCCTAAGGGGCTCGCAACGCATTTCCTGGGGCCTGATTTTTCAGTCGTCATCGATGCCGTCTAGGGCTATGTTTAGGGATGCTCGGAAACAGCGAACCCGGAGGGTCCAGTTGCATGTGGGGCTGCGTAAAGGCTCCCCTGGGGAGTTCACTTGTACCCAAAGCCTTCCTTCGGGGGCACTTTTGGATTGTCCAAAGGGGCTTGCAACGCATTTCCTGGGGCCTGATTTTTCAGTCGTCTCCGATGACGGCTAGGGCTACGTTTAGGTTTGCTCATGAACAGCGAACACGGAGGGTCCAGTTGCATGTGGGGCTGCATAAAGGCTCCCCTGGGGAGTTCACTTGTACCCAAAGCCTTCCTTTGGTGACACTTTTGGATGGTCCAAAGGGGCTTGCAACGCGTTTTCTGGAGCCCCGGTTTTCAGGCTTCTCCCATGCCGGCTAGTGATATATTTAGGGTTGGTCGGAAAAATCGAACCCGGAGGGTCCAGTTGCATGTGGGGCTGCGTAAAGGCTCCCCTGGGGAGTTCACTTGTACCCAAAGCCTTCCTTTGGGGGCACTTTTGAATGGGCGAAAAGGGCTCGTAACGCATTTCCTGGGGCCTGATTTTTCATTCTTCTTCGATGCCGGCTAGGGCTATGTTTAGGGATGCTCGGAAACAGCGAACCCGGAGGGTCCAGTTGCATGTGGGGCTGTGTAAAGGCTCCCCTGGGGAGATCACTTGTACCCAAAGCCTTCCTTTGGGGGCACTTTTGGATGAGCGAAAAGGGCTCGCAACGCATTTCCTGGGGCCTGATTTTTCAGTCGTCTTCGATGACGGCTAGGGCTATGTTTAGGGATGCTCGGAAACAGCGAACCCGAAGGGTCCATTTGCATGTGGGGCTGCGTAAAGGCTCCCCTGGGGATTTCACTTGTACCCAAAGTCTTCCTTTGGGGGCACATTTGGATGGGCGAAAAGGCCTCGGAACGCATTTCCTGGGGCCTGATTTTTCACTCGTCTCCGATGACGGCTAGGGCTACGTTTAAGTTTGCTCAGGAACAGCAAACCCGGAGGGTCCAGTTGCATGTGGGGCTGCGTAAAGGCTCCCCTGGGGAGTTCACTTGTACCCAAAGCCTTCCTTTGGTGACACTTTTGGATGGTCCAAAGGGGCTTGCAACGCGTTTTCTGGAGCCCGGGTTTTCAGTCTTCTCCCAAGCCGGCTAGTGATATATTTAGGGTTGCTCGGAAAAATCGAACCCGGAGGGTCCAGTTGCATGTGGGGCTGTGTAAAGGCTCCCCTGGGGAGTTCACTTGTATCCAAAGCCTTTCTTTGGGGGCACTTTTGGTTGGTCCAAAGGGGCTCGCAACGCATTTCCTGGGGCCTGATTTTTCAGTCGTCATCGATGCCGGCTAGGGCTATGTTTAGGGATGTTCGGAAAGAGCGAACCCGGAGGGTCCAGTTGCATGTGGGGCTGCGTAAAGGCTCCCCTGGGGAGTTCACTTGTACCCAAAGCCTTCCTTTGGGGGCACTTTTGGATGGACGAAAAGGGCTCGCAACGCATTTCCTGGGGACTGATTTTTCATTCGTCTTCGATGCCGGCTAGGGCTATGTTTAGGGATGCTCGGAAACAGCGACCCCGGAGGGTCCAGTTGCATGTGGGGCTGCGTAAAGGCTCCCCTGGAGAGTTCACTTGTACCCAAAGTCTTCTTTGCGGGCACTTTTGGATGGGCGAAAAGGCCTCGGAACCCTATTCCTGGGGCCTGATTTTTCAGTCGTCTCCGATGACGGCTAGGGCTACGTTTAGGTTTGCTCATGAACAGCGAACCCGGAGGGTCCAGTTGCATGTGGGGCTGCGTAAAGGCTCCCCTGGGGAGTTCACTTGTACCCAAAGCCTTCCTTTGGTGACACTTTTGGATGGTCCAAAGGGGCTTGCAACGCGTTTTCTGGAGCCCGTGTTTTCAGGCTTCTCCAATGCCGGCTAGTGATATATTTAGGGTTGCTCGGAAAAGTCGAACCCGGAGGGTCCAGTTGCATGTGGGGCTGCGTAAAGGCTCCCCTGGGGAGTTCACTTGTACCCAAAGTCTTCCTTTGGGGGCACATTTGGATGGGCGAAAAGGGCTCGCAACGCATTTCCTGGGGCCTGATTTTTCACTCGTCTCCGAAGACGGCTAGGGCTACGTTTAGGTTTGTTCAGGAACAGCGAACGCGGAGGGTCCAGTTGCATGTGGGACTGCGTAAAGGCTCCCCTGGGGAGATCACTTGTACCCAAAGCCTTCCTTTGGTGACACTTTTGGATGGTCCAAAGGGGCTTGCAACGCGTTTCCTGGGGCCCGGGTTTTCAGTCTTCTCCCATGCCGGCTAGTGATATATTTAGGGTTGGTCGGAAAAATCGAACCCGGAGGGTCCAGTTGCATGTGGGGCTGCGTAAAGGCTCCCCTGGGGAGTTCACTTGTATCCAAAGCCTTCCTTTGGGGGCACTTTTGGATGGTCCTAAGGGGCTCGCAACGCATTTCCTGGGGCCTGATTTTTCAGTCGTCATCGATGCCGTCTAGGGCTATGTTTAGGGATGCTCGGAAACAGCGAACCCGGAGGGTCCAGTTGCATGTGGGGCTGCGTAAAGGCTCCCCTGGGGAGTTCACTTGTACCCAAAGCCTTCCTTCGGGGGCACTTTTGGATTGTCCAAAGGGGCTTGCAACGCATTTCCTGGGGCCTGATTTTTCAGTCGTCTCCGATGACGGCTAGGGCTACGTTTAGGTTTGCTCATGAACAGCGAACCCGGAGGGTCCAGTTGCATGTGGGGCTGCATAAAGGCTCCCCTGGGGAGTTCACTTGTACCCAAAGCCTTCCTTTGGTGACACTTTTGGATGGTCCAAAGGGGCTTGCAACGCGTTTTCTGGAGCCCCGGTTTTCAGGCTTCTCCCATGCCGGCTAGTGATATATTTAGGGTTGGTCGGAAAAATCGAACCCGGAGGGTCCAGTTGCATGTGGGGCTGCGTAAAGGCTCCCCTGGGGAGTTCACTTGTACCCAAAGCCTTCCTTTGGGGGCACTTTTGAATGGGCGAAAAGGGCTCGTAACGCATTTCCTGGGGCCTGATTTTTCATTCTTCTTCGATGCCGGCTAGGGCTATGTTTAGGGATGCTCGGAAACAGCGAACCCGGAGGGTCCAGTTGCATGTGGGGCTGTGTAAAGGCTCCCCTGGGGAGATCACTTGTACCCAAAGCCTTCCTTTGGGGGCACTTTTGGATGAGCGAAAAGGGCTCGCAACGCATTTCCTGGGGCCTGATTTTTCAGTCGTCTTCGATGACGGCTAGGGCTATGTTTAGGGATGCTCGGAAACAGCAAACCCGGAGGGTCCAGTTGCATGTGGGGCTGCGTAAAGGCTCCCCTGGGGAGTTCACTTGTACCCAAAGCCTTCCTTTGGTGACACTTTTGGATGGTCCAAAGGGGCTTGCAACGCGTTTTCTGGAGCCCGGGTTTTCAGTCTTCTCCCAAGCCGGCTAGTGATATATTTAGGGTTGCTCGGAAAAATCGAACCCGGAGGGTCCAGTTGCATGTGGGGCTGTGTAAAGGCTCCCCTGGGGAGTTCACTTGTATCCAAAGCCTTTCTTTGGGGGCACTTTTGGTTGGTCCAAAGGGGCTCGCAACGCATTTCCTGGGGCCTGATTTTTCAGTCGTCCTCGATGCCGGCTAGGGCTATGTTTAGGGATGTTTGGAAAGAGCGAACCCGGAGGGTCCAGTTGCATGTGGGGCTGCGTAAAGGCTCCCCTGGGGAGTTCACTTGTACCCAAAGCCTTCCTTTGGGGGCACTTTTGGATGGACGAAAAGGGCTCGCAACGCATTTCCTGGGGACTGATTTTTTTTCGTCTTCGATGCCGGCTAGGGATATGTTTAGGGATGCTCGGAAACAGCGAACCCGGAGGGTCCAGTTGCATGTGGGGCTGCGTAAAGGCTCCCCTGGAGAGTTCACTTGTACCCAAAGTCTTCCTTTGCGGGCACTTTTGGATGGGCGAAAAGGCCTCGGAACGCTATTCCTGGGGCCTGATTTTTCAGTCGTCTCCGATGACGGCTAGGGCTACGTTTAGGTTTGCTCAGGAACAGCGAACCCGGAGGGTCCAGTTGCATGTGGGGCTGCGTAAAGGCTCCCCTGGGGAGTTCACTTGTACCCAAAGCCTTCCTTTGGGGGCAGTTTTGGATGAGAGAAAAGGGCTCGCAACGCATTTCCTGGGGCCTGATTTTTCAGTCCTCTTCGATGCCGTCTAGGGCTATGTTTAGGGATGCTCGGAAACAGCGAACCCGGAGGGTCCAGTTGCATGTGGGGCTGCGTAAAGGCTCCCCTGGGGAGTTCTCTTGTACCCAAAGCCTTCCTTTTGGGGCACTTTTGGATGGGCGAAAAGGGCTCACAACGCATTTCCTCGGGACTGATTTTTCAGTCGTCTCCGATGACGGCTAGGGCTAAGTTTAGGTTTGCTCAGGAACAGCGAACCGGAGGGTCCAGTTGCATGTGGGGCTGTGTAAAGGCTCCACTGGGGAAATCACTTGTACCCAAAGCCTTCCTTTGCGGGCACTTTTGGATGGTCCAAAGCAGCTTGCAACGCATTTCCTGGGGCCTGATTTTTCATTCGTCTTCGATGCCGTCTAGGGCTATGTTTAGGGATGCTCGGAAACAGCGAACCCGGAGGGTCCAGTTGCATGTGGGGCTGCGTAAAGGCTCCCCTGGGGAGTTCACTTGTACCCAAAGCCTTCCTTTGGTGACACTTTTGGATGGTCCAAAGGGGCTTGCAACGCATTTTCTGGGGCCCGGGTTTTCAGTCTTCTCCCATGCCGGCTAGTGATATATTTAGGGTTGCTCGGAAAATCGAACCCGGAGGGTCCAGTTGCATGAGGGGCTGCGTAAAGGCTCCCCTGGGGAGTTCACTTGTATCCAAAGCCTTCCTTTGGGGGCACTTTTGGATGGTCCTAAGGGGCTCGCAACGCATTTCCTGGGGCCTGATTTTTCAGTCGTCATCGATGCCGTCTATGGCTATGTTTAGGGATGCTCGGAAACAGCGAACCCGGAGGGTCCAGTTGCATGTGGGGCTGCGTAAAGGCTCCCCTGGGGAGTTCACTTGTACCCAAAGCCTTCCTTTGGTGATACTTTTGGATGGTCCAAAGGGGCTTGTAACGCGTTTTCTGGGGCACGGATTTTCAGTCTTCTCCCATGCCGGCTAGTGATATATTTAAATTTGCTCGGAAAAATCAAACCCGGAGGGTCCAGTTGCATGTGGGGCTGCGTAAAGGCTCCCCTGGGGAGTTCACTTGTACCCAAAGCCTTCCTTTGGGGGCACTTTTGGATGGACGAAAAGGGCTCGCAACGCATTTCCTGGGGACTGATTTTTTATTCGTCTTCGATGCCGGCTAGGGCTATGTTTAGGGATGCTCGGAAACAGCGAACCCGGAGGGTCCAGTTGCATGTGGGGCTGCGTAAAGGCTCCCCTGGAGAGTTCACTTGTACCCAAAGTCTTCCTTTGCGGGCACTTTTGGATGGGCGAAAAGGCCTCGGAACGCTATTCCTGGGGCCTGATTTTTCAGTCGTCTCCGATGACGGCTAGGGCTACGTTTAGGTTTGCTCAGGAACAGCGAACCCGGAGGGTCCAGTTGCATGTGGGGCTGCGTAAAGGCTCCCCTGGGGAGTTCACTTGTACCCAAAGCCTTCCTTTGGGGGCAGTTTTGGATGAGCGAAAAGGGCTCGCAACGCATTTCCTGGGGCCTGATTTTTCATTCGTCTTCGATGCCGTCTAGGGCTATGTTTAGGGATGCTCGGAAACAGCGAACCCGGAGGGTCCAGTTGCATGTGGGGCTGCGTAAAGGCTCCCCTGGGGAGTTCTCTTGTACCCAAAATCTTCCTTTTGGGGCACTTTTGGATGGGCGAAAAGGGCTCACAACGCATTTCCTCGGGACTGATTTTTCAGTCGTCTCCGATGACGGCTAGGGCTAAGTTTAGGTTTGCTCAGGAACAGCGAACCGGAGGGTCCAGTTGCATGTGGGGCTGTGTAAAGGCTCCACTGGGGAAATCACTTGTACCCAAAGCCTTCCTTTGCGGGCACTTTTGGATGGTCCAAAGCAGCTTGCAACGCATTTCCTGGGGCCTGATTTTTCATTCGTCTTCGATGCCGTCTAGGGCTATGTTTAGGGATGCTCGGAAACAGCGAACCCGGAGGGTCCAGTTGCATGTGGGGCTGCGTAAAGGCTCCCCTGGGGAGTTCACTTGTACCCAAAGCCTTCCTTTGGTGACACTTTTGGATGGTCCAAAGGGGCTTGCAACGCATTTTCTGGGGCCCGGGTTTTCAGTCTTCTCCCATGCCGGCTAGTGATATATTTAGGGTTGCTCGGAAAATCGAACCCGGAGGGTCCAGTTGCATGAGGGGCTGCGTAAAGGCTCCCCTGGGGAGTTCACTTGTATCCAAAGCCTTCCTTTGGGGGCACTTTTGGATGGTCCTAAGGGGCTCGCAACGCATTTCCTGGGGCCTGATTTTTCAGTCGTCATCGATGCCGTCTATGGCTATGTTTAGGGATGCTCGGAAACAGCGAACCCGGAGGGTCCAGTTGCATGTGGGGCTGCGTAAAGGCTCCCCTGGGGAGTTCACTTGTACCCAAAGCCTTCCTTTGGGGGCACTTTTGGATGAACGAAAAGGCCTTGCAACGCATTTCCTGGGGCCTGATTTTTCATTCGTCATCGATGCCGGCTAGGGCTATGTTTAGGGATGCTTGGAAACAGCGAACCCGGAGGGTCCAGTTGCATGTGGGGCTGCGTAAAGGCTCCCCTGGGGAGTTCACTTGTACCCAAAGCCTTCCTTTGGTGATACTTTTGGATGGTCCAAAGGGGCTTGTAACGCGTTTTCTGGGGCACGGATTTTCAGTCTTCTCCCATGCCGGCTAGTGATATATTTAAATTTGCTCGGAAAAATCAAACCCGGAGGGTCCAGTTGCATGTGGGGCTGCGTAAAGGCTCCCCTGGGGAGTTCACTTGTACCCAAAGCCTTCCTTTGGGGGCACTTTTGGATGGACGAAAAGGGCTCGCAACGCTTTTCCTGGGGTCTGATTTTTCAGTCGACTTCGATGCCGGCAAGGTCTATGTTTAGGGATGCTCGGAAACAGCGAACCCGGAGGGTCCAGTTGCATGTGGGGCTGCGTAAAGGCTCCCCTGGGGAGTTCACTTGTACCCAAAGCCTTCCTTTGGGGGCACTTCTGGATGGGCAAAAGTGGCTCGCAACGCATTTCCTGGGGCCTGATTTCTCACTCGTCTCCGATGCCGGCTAGAGCTATGTTTAGGGATGCTCGGAAACAGCGAACCCCGAGGGTCCAGTTGCATGTGGGGCTGCGTAAAGGCTCCCCTGGGGAGTTCTCTTGTACCCAAAGTCTTCCTTTGCGGGCACTTTTGGATGGGCGAAAAGGCCTCGGAACGCATTTACTGGGGCCTGATTTTTCAGTCGTCTCCGATGACGGCTAGGGCTACGTTTAGGTATGCTCAGGAACAGCAAACCCGGAGGGTCCAGCTGCATGTGGGGCTGCGTAAAGGCTCCCCTGGGGAGATCACTTGTACCCAAAGCCTTCCTTTGGGGGCACTTTTGGATGGTCCGAAGGGCCTCGCAACGCATTTCCTGGGTCCTGATTTTTCACTTGTCTTCGATGCTGGCTAGGGCTATGTTTAGGGATGCTCGGAAACAGCGAACCCGGAGGGTCCAGTTGCATGTGGGGCTGCGTAAAGGCTCCCCTGGGGAGTTCACTTGTACCCAAAGCCTTCCTTTGGGGGCACTTTTGGATGGTCCAAAGGGGCTTGCAATGCATTTCCTGGGGCCTGATTTTTCAGTCGTCTCCGATGACGGCTAGGGCTACGTTTAGGTTTGCTCATGAACAGCGAACCCGGAGGGTCCAGTTGCATGTGCAGCTGCGTAAAGGCTCCCCTGGGGAGTTCTCTTGTACCCAAAGCCTTCCTTTTGGGGCACTTTTGGATGGGCGAAAACTGCTCACAACGCATTTCCTCGGGACTGATTTTTCAGTCGTCTCCGATGACGGCTAGGGCTAAGTTTAGGTTTGCTCAGGAACAGCGAACCGGAGGGTCCAGTTGCATGTGGGGCTGTGTAAAGGCTCCACTGGGGAAATCACTTGTACCCAAAGCCTTCCTTTGCGGGCACTTTTGGATGGTCCAAAGCAGCTTGCAACGCATTTCCTGGGGCCTGATTTTTCATTCGTCTTCGATGCCGTCTAGGGCTATGTTTAGGGATGCTCGGAAACAGCGAACCCGGAGGGTCCAGTTGCATGTGGGGCTGCGTAAAGGCTCCCCTGGGGAGTTCACTTGTACCCAAAGCCTTCCTTTGGTGACACTTTTGGATGGTCCAAAGGGGCTTGCAACGCATTTTCTGGGGCCCGGGTTTTCAGTCTTCTCCCATGCCGGCTAGTGATATATTTAGGGTTGCTCGGAAAATCGAACCCGGAGGGTCCAGTTGCATGAGGGGCTGCGTAAAGGCTCCCCTGGGGAGTTCACTTGTATCCAAAGCCTTCCTTTGGGGGCACTTTTGGATGGTCCTAAGGGGCTCGCAACGCATTTCCTGGGGCCTGATTTTTCAGTCGTCATCGATGCCGTCTATGGCTATGTTTAGGGATGCTCGGAAACAGCGAACCCGGAGGGTCCAGTTGCATGTGGGGCTGCGTAAAGGCTCCCCTGGGGAGTTCACTTGTACCCAAAGCCTTCCTTTGGTGATACTTTTGGATGGTCCAAAGGGGCTTGTAACGCGTTTTCTGGGGCACGGATTTTCAGTCTTCTCCCATGCCGGCTAGTGATATATTTAAATTTGCTCGGAAAAATCAAACCCGGAGGGTCCAGTTGCATGTGGGGCTGCGTAAAGGCTCCCCTGGGGAGTTCACTTGTACCCAAAGCCTTCCTTTGGGGGCACTTTTGGATGGACGAAAAGGGCTCGCAACGCATTTCCTGGGGACTGATTTTTTATTCGTCTTCGATGCCGGCTAGGGCTATGTTTAGGGATGCTCGGAAACAGCGAACCCGGAGGGTCCAGTTGCATGTGGGGCTGCGTAAAGGCTCCCCTGGAGAGTTCACTTGTACCCAAAGTCTTCCTTTGCGGGCACTTTTGGATGGGCGAAAAGGCCTCGGAACGCTATTCCTGGGGCCTGATTTTTCAGTCGTCTCCGATGACGGCTAGGGCTACGTTTAGGTTTGCTCAGGAACAGCGAACCCGGAGGGTCCAGTTGCATGTGGGGCTGCGTAAAGGCTCCCCTGGGGAGTTCACTTGTACCCAAAGCCTTCCTTTGGGGGCAGTTTTGGATGAGCGAAAAGGGCTCGCAACGCATTTCCTGGGGCCTGATTTTTCATTCGTCTTCGATGCCGTCTAGGGCTATGTTTAGGGATGCTCGGAAACAGCGAACCCGGAGGGTCCAGTTGCATGTGGGGCTGCGTAAAGGCTCCCCTGGGGAGTTCTCTTGTACCCAAAATCTTCCTTTTGGGGCACTTTTGGATGGGCGAAAAGGGCTCACAACGCATTTCCTCGGGACTGATTTTTCAGTCGTCTCCGATGACGGCTAGGGCTAAGTTTAGGTTTGCTCAGGAACAGCGAACCGGAGGGTCCAGTTGCATGTGGGGCTGTGTAAAGGCTCCACTGGGGAAATCACTTGTACCCAAAGCCTTCCTTTGCGGGCACTTTTGGATGGTCCAAAGCAGCTTGCAACGCATTTCCTGGGGCCTGATTTTTCATTCGTCTTCGATGCCGTCTAGGGCTATGTTTAGGGATGCTCGGAAACAGCGAACCCGGAGGGTCCAGTTGCATGTGGGGCTGCGTAAAGGCTCCCCTGGGGAGTTCACTTGTACCCAAAGCCTTCCTTTGGTGACACTTTTGGATGGTCCAAAGGGGCTTGCAACGCATTTTCTGGGGCCCGGGTTTTCAGTCTTCTCCCATGCCGGCTAGTGATATATTTAGGGTTGCTCGGAAAATCGAACCCGGAGGGTCCAGTTGCATGAGGGGCTGCGTAAAGGCTCCCCTGGGGAGTTCACTTGTATCCAAAGCCTTCCTTTGGGGGCACTTTTGGATGGTCCTAAGGGGCTCGCAACGCATTTCCTGGGGCCTGATTTTTCAGTCGTCATCGATGCCGTCTATGGCTATGTTTAGGGATGCTCGGAAACAGCGAACCCGGAGGGTCCAGTTGCATGTGGGGCTGCGTAAAGGCTCCCCTGGGGAGTTCACTTGTACCCAAAGCCTTCCTTTGGGGGCACTTTTGGATGAACGAAAAGGCCTTGCAACGCATTTCCTGGGGCCTGATTTTTCATTCGTCATCGATGCCGGCTAGGGCTATGTTTAGGGATGCTTGGAAACAGCGAACCCGGAGGGTCCAGTTGCATGTGGGGCTGCGTAAAGGCTCCCCTGGGGAGTTCACTTGTACCCAAAGCCTTCCTTTGGTGATACTTTTGGATGGTCCAAAGGGGCTTGTAACGCGTTTTCTGGGGCACGGATTTTCAGTCTTCTCCCATGCCGGCTAGTGATATATTTAAATTTGCTCGGAAAAATCAAACCCGGAGGGTCCAGTTGCATGTGGGGCTGCGTAAAGGCTCCCCTGGGGAGTTCACTTGTACCCAAAGCCTTCCTTTGGGGGCACTTTTGGATGGACGAAAAGGGCTCGCAACGCTTTTCCTGGGGTCTGATTTTTCAGTCGACTTCGATGCCGGCAAGGTCTATGTTTAGGGATGCTCGGAAACAGCGAACCCGGAGGGTCCAGTTGCATGTGGGGCTGCGTAAAGGCTCCCCTGGGGAGTTCACTTGTACCCAAAGCCTTCCTTTGGGGGCACTTTTGGATGGGCAAAAGTGGCTCGCAACGCATTTCCTGGGGCCTGATTTCTCACTCGTCTCCGATGCCGGCTAGAGCTATGTTTAGGGATGCTCGGAAACAGCGAACCCCGAGGGTCCAGTTGCATGTGGGGCTGCGTAAAGGCTCCCCTGGGGAGTTCTCTTGTACCCAAAGTCTTCCTTTGCGGGCACTTTTGGATGGGCGAAAAGGCCTCGGAACGCATTTACTGGGGCCTGATTTTTCAGTCGTCTCCGATGACGGCTAGGGCTACGTTTAGGTATGCTCAGGAACAGCAAACCCGGAGGGTCCAGCTGCATGTGGGGCTGCGTAAAGGCTCCCCTGGGGAGATCACTTGTACCCAAAGCCTTCCTTTGGGGGCACTTTTGGATGGTCCGAAGGGCCTCGCAACGCATTTCCTGGGTCCTGATTTTTCACTTGTCTTCGATGCTGGCTAGGGCTATGTTTAGGGATGCTCGGAAACAGCGAACCCGGAGGGTCCAGTTGCATGTGGGGCTGCGTAAAGGCTCCCCTGGGGAGTTCACTTGTACCCAAAGCCTTCCTTTGGGGGCACTTTTGGATGGTCCAAAGGGGCTTGCAATGCATTTCCTGGGGCCTGATTTTTCAGTCGTCTCCGATGACGGCTAGGGCTACGTTTAGGTTTGCTCATGAACAGCGAACCCGGAGGGTCCAGTTGCATGTGCAGCTGCGTAAAGGCTCCCCTGGGGAGTTCTCTTGTACCCAAAGCCTTCCTTTGGTGACACTTTTGGATGGTCCAAAGGGGCTTGCAACGCGTTTTCTGGGGCCCGGGTTTTCAGTCTTCTCCCATTCCGGTTATTGATATAATTAGGGTTGCTCGGAAAAATCGAACCCGAAGGGTCCAGTTGCATGTGGGGCTGCGTAAAGGCTCCACTGGGGAGATCACTTGTACCCAAAGCCTTTCTTTGCGGGCACTTTTGGATGGTCCAAAGGGGCTTGCAACGCATTTCCTGGGGCCTGATTTTTCAGTCTTCTCCCATGCCGGCTAGTGATATATTTAGGGTTGCTCGGAAAAATCGAACCCGGAGAGTCCAGTTGCATGTGGGGCTGCGTAAAGGCTCCCCTGGGGAGTTCACTTGTATCCAAAGCCTTCCTTTGGGGGCACTTTTGAATGGACGAAAAGGGCTCGCAACGCATTTCCTGGGACCTGATTTTTCATTCGTTTTCGATGCCGTCTAGGGCTATGGTTAGGGATGCTCGGAAACAGCGAACCCGGAGGGTCCAGTTGCATGTGGGGCTGCGTAAAGACTCCCCTGGGGAGTTCACTTGTACCCAAAGCCTTCCTTTGGGGGCACTTTTGGATGGGCGAAAAGGGCTCATAACGCATTTCCTGGGGCCTGATTTTTCAGTCGTCATTGATGCCGGCTAGGGCTATGTTTAGGGATGCTCGGAAACAGCGAACCCGGAGGTTCCAGTTGCATGTGGGGCTGCGTAAAGACTCCCCTGGGGAGTTCACTTGTACCCAAAGCCTTCCTTTGCGGGCACTTTTGGATGGTCCAAAGGGGCTCGCAACGCATTTCCTGGGTCCTGATTTTTCACTTGTCTTCGATGCCGGCTAGGGCTATGTTTAGGGATGCTCGGAAACAGTGAACCCGGAGGGTCCAGTTGCATGTGGGGCTGCGTAAAGGCTCCCCTGGGGAGTTCACTTGTACCCAAAGCCTTCCTTTGGGGGCACTTTTGGATGAGCGAAAAGGGCTCGCAACGCATTTCCTGGGGACTGATTTTTCAGTCGACTTCGATGCCGGCTAGGGCTATGTTTAGGGATGCTTGGAAACAGCGAACCCGGAGGGTCCAGTTGCATGTGGGGCTGCGTAAAGGCTCCCCTGGGGAGATCACTTGTACCCAAAGCCTTCCTTTGCGGGCACTTTTGGATGGACCAAAGCGTCTTGCAACGCATTTCCTGGGGCCTGATTTTTCAGTCGTCTCCGATGACGGCTAGGGCTACGTTTAGGCTTGGTCATGAACAGCAAACCCGGAGGGTCCAGTTGCATGTGGGGCTGTGTAAAGGCTCCCCTGGGGAGTTCACTTGTACCCAAAGCCTTCCTTTGGTGACACTTTTGGATGGTCCAAAGGGGCTTGCAAAGCGTTTTCTGGGGCCCGAGTTTTCAGTTTTCTCCCATGCCGGTTAGGGATATAATTAGGGTTGCTCAGAAAAATCGAACCCGAAGGGTCCAGTTGCATGTGGGGCTGCGTAAAGGCTCCCCTGGGGAGTTCACTTGTACCCAAAGCCTTCCTTTGGGGGCACTTTTGGATGGTCCGAAGGGGCTCGCAACGCATTTCCTGGGGCCTGATTTTTCAGTCGTCTCCTATGACGGCCAGGGCTACTTTTAGTTTTGCTCAGGAACAGCGAACCCGGAGGGTCCAGTTGCATGTGGGGCTGCGTAAAGGCTCCCCTGGGGAGTTCTCTTGTACCCAAAGTCTTCCTTTGCGGGCACTTTTGGATGGGCGAAAAGGCCTCGGAACGCATTTCCTGGGGCCTGATTTTTCAGTCGTCTCCGATGACGGCTAGGGCTACCTTTAGGTTTGCTCAGGAACAGCGAACCCGGAGGGTCCAGTTGCATGTGCGGCTGCGTAAAGACTCCCCTGGGGAGTTCACTTGTACCCAAAGCCTTCCTTTGGGGGCACTTTTGGATGGTCCAAAGGGGCTCGCAACGCATTTCCTGGGTCCTGATTTTTCACATGTCTTCGATGCCGGCTAGGGCTATGTTTAGGGATGCTCGGAAACAGCGAACCCGGAGGGTCCAGTTGCATGTGGGGCTGCGTAAAGGCTCCCCTGGGGAGTTCACTTGTACCCAAAGCCTTCCTCTGGGGGCACTTTTGGATGAGCGAAAAGGGCTCGTAACGCATTTCCTGGGGCCTGATTTTTCATTCGTCTTCGATGCCGTCTAGGGCTATGTTTAGGGATGCTCGGAAACAGCGAACCCGGAGGGTCCAGTTGCATGTGGGGCTGCGTAAAGGCTCCCCTGGGGAGTTCACTTGTACCCAAAGCCTTCCTTTGGGGGCACTTTTGGATGAGCGAAAAGGGCTCGCAACGCATTTCCTGGGGCCTGATTTTTCATTCGTCTTCGATGCCGTCTAGGGCTATGTTTAGGGATGCTCGGAAACAGCGAACCCGGAGGGTCCAGTTGCATGTGGGGCTGCGTAAAGGCTCCCCTTGGGAGTTCTCTTGTACCCAAAGTCTTCCTTTGCGGGCACTTTTGAATGGGCGAAAAGGCCTCGGAACGCATTTCCTGGGGCCTGATTTTTCAGTCGTCTCCGATGACGGCTAGGGCTACGTTTAGGTTTGCTCAGGAACAGCGAACCCGGAGGGTCCAGTTGCATGTGGGGCTGCGTAAAGACTCCCCTGGGGAGTTCACTTGTACCCAAAGCCTTCCTTTGGGGGCACTTTTGGATGGTCCAAAGGGGCTCGCAACGCATTTCCTGGGTCCTGATTTTTCACTTGTCTTCGATGCCGGCTAGGGCTATGTTTAGGGATGCTCGGAAAAAGCGAACCCGGAGGGTCCAGTTGCATGTGGGGCTGCGTAAAGGCTCCCCTGGGGAGTTCACTTGTACCCAAAGCCTTCCTTTGGGGGCACTTTTGGATGAGCGAAAAGGGCTCGTAACGCATTTCCTGGGGCCTGATTTTTCATTCGTCTTCGATGACGGCTAGGGCTATGTTTAGGGATGCTCGGAAACAGCGAACCCGGAGGGTCCAGTTGCATGTGGGGCTGCGTAAAGGCTCCCCTGGGGAGTTCACTTGTACCCAAAGCCTTCCTTTGGCGGCACTTTTGGATGAGCGAAAAGGGCTCGCAACGCATTTCCTGGGGCCTGATTTTTCATTCGTCTTCGATGCCGTCTAGGGTAATGTTTAGGGATGCTCGGAAACAGCGAACCCGGAGGGTCCAGTTGCATGTGGGGCTGCGTAAAGGCTCCCCTGGGGAGTTCTCTTGTACCCAAAGCCTTTCTTTGGGGGCACTTTTGGTGGTCCAAAGGGGCTCGCAACGCATTTCCTGGGGCCTGATTTTTCACTCTTCTTCGATGCCGGCTAGGGCTATGTTTATGGGTGCTCGGAAACAGCGAACCCGGAGGGTCCAGTTGCATGTGGGGCTGCGTAAAGGCTCCCCTGGGGAGTTCTCTTGTACCCAAAGCCTTCCTTTGGTGACACTTTTGGATGGTCCAAAGGGGCTTGCAACACGTTTTCTGGGGCCCGGGTTTTCAGTCTTCTCCCATGCCGGTTAGGGATATAATTAGGGTTGCTCAGAAAAATCGAACCCGAAGGGTCCAGTTGCATGTGGGGCTGCGTAGAGGCTCCCCTGGGAACTTCAGGTGTACCCAAAGCCTTCCTTTGGGGCACTTTTGTATTGTCCGAAGGGGCTCGCAACGCATTTCCTGGGGCCTGATTTTTCAGTCGTCTCCGATGACGGCTAGGGCTACGTTTAGGTTTGCTTATGAACAGCGAACCCGGAGGGTCCAGTTGCATGTGCGGCTGCGTAAAGGCTCCCCTGGGGAGTTCTCTTGTACCCAAAGCCTTCCTTTGGTGACACTTTTGGATGGTCCAAAGGGGCTTGAAACGCGTTTTCTGGGGCCCGGGTTTTCAGTCTTCTCCCATGCCGGCTAGTGATATATTTAGGTTTACCCGGATAAATCGAACCCGGAGGGTCCAGTTGCATGTGGGGCTGCGTAAAGGCTCCCCTGGGGAGTTCACTTGTACCCAAAGCCTTCCTTTGGGGGCACTTTTGGATGGGCGAAAAGGGCTCGTAACGCATTTCCTGGGGACTGATTTTTCAGTCGTCATCAATGCCGGCTAGGGCTATGTTTAGGGATGCTCGGAAACAGCGAACCCGAAGGATCCAGTTGCATGTGGGGCTGCGTAAAGGCTCCCCTTGGGAGTTCACTTGTACCCAAAGCCTTCCTTTGGGGGCACTTTTGGATGGTCCAAAGGGGCTCGCAACGCATTTCCTGGGGCCTGATTTTTCAGTCGTCTCCGATGACGGCTAGGGCTACGTTTAGGTTTGTTCAGGAACAGCGAACCCGGAGGGTCCAGTTGCATGTGGGGCTGTGTAAAGGCTCCCCTGGTGAGTTCACATGTACCCAAAGCCTTCCTTTGGGGGCACTTTTGGATGGTCCAAAGGGGCTTGCAACGCATTTCCTGGGGCCTGATTTTTCAGTCGTCTCCGATGACGGATAGGGCTACGTTTAGGTTTGCTCATGAACAGCGAACCCGGAGGGTCCAGTTGCATGTGCGGCTGCGTAAAGGCTCCCCTGGGGAGTTCTCTTGTACCCAAAGCCTTCCTTTGGTGACACTTTTGGATGGTCCAAAGGGGCTTGCAACGCGTTTTATGGGGCCCGGGTTTTCAGTCTTCTCCCATGCCGGTTAGGGATATAATTAGGGTTGCTCGGAAAAATCGAACCCGAAGGGTCCAGTTGCATGTGGGGCTGCGTAAAGGCTCCCCTGGGGAGATCACTTGTACCCAAAGCCTTTCTTTGCGGGCACTTTTGGATGGTCCAAAGGGGCTTGCAACGCATTTCCTGGGGCCTGATTTTTCAGTCGTCTCCGATGACGGCTAGGGCTACGTTTAGGTTTGCTCATGAACAGCAAACCCGGAGGGTCCATTCGCATGTGGGGCTGCGTAAAGGCTCCCCTGGGGAGTTCACTTGTACCCAAAGCCTTCCTTTGGGGGCACTTTTGGATGGTCCAAAGGGGCTCGCAACGCATTTCCTGGGTCCTGATTTTTCACTTGTCTTCGATGCCGGCTAGGGATATGTTTTGGGATGCTCGGAAACAGCGAACCCGGAGGGTCCATTTGCATGTGGGGCTGCGTAAAGGCTCCCCTGGGGAGTTCACTTGTACCCAAAGCCTTCCTTTGGGGGCACTTTTGGATGAGCGAAAAGGGCTCGCAACGCATTTCCTGGGGCCTGATTTTTCATTCGTCTTCGATGCCGTCTAGGGCTATGTTTAGGGATGCTCGGAAACAGCGAACCCTGAGGGTCCAGTTGCATGTGGGGCTGCGTAAAGACTCCCCTGGGGAGTTCACTTGTACCCAAAGCCTTCCTTTGGGGGCACTTTTGGATGGTCCGAAGGGGCTCGCAACGCATTTCCTGGGTCCTGATTTTTCACTTGTCTTCGATGCCGGCTAGGGCTATGTTTAGGGATGCTCGGAAACAGCGAACCCGGAGGGTCCAGTTGCATGTGGGGCTGCGTAAAGGCTCCCCTGGGGAGTTCACTTGTACCCAAAGCCTTCCTTTGGGGGCACTTTTGGATGAGCGAAAAGGGCTCGCAACGCATTTCCTGGGGCCTGATTTTTCATTCGTCTTCGATGCCGTCTAGGGCTATGTTTAGGGATGCTCGGAAACAGCGAACCCGGAGGGTCCAGTTGCATGTGGGGCTGCGTAAAGGCTCCCCTGGGGAGTTCTCTTGTACCCAAAGCCTTCCTTTGGGGGCACTTTTGGATGGGCGAAAAGAGCTCGCAACGCATTTCCTCGGGACTGATTTTTCAGTCGTCTCCGATGACTGCTAGGGCTACGTTTAGGTTTGCTCAGGAACAGCGAACCGGAGGGTCCAGTTGCATGTGAGGCTGTGTAAAGGCTCCCCTGGGGAAATCACTTGTACCCAAAGCCTTCCTTTGCGGGCACTTTTGGATGGTCCAAAGCGGCTTGCAACGCATTTCCTGGGGCCTGATTTTTCAGTCGTCTCCGATGACGGCTAGGGCTACGTTTAGGTTTGCTCATGAACAGCAAACCCGGAGGGTCCAGTTGCATGTGGGGCTGCGTAAAGGCTCCCCTGGGGAGTTCACTTGTACCCAAAGCCTTCCTTTGGTGACACTTTTGGATGGTCCAAAGGGGCTTGCAACGCGTTTTCTGGGGCCCGGGTTTTCAGTCTTCTCCCATGCCGGCTAGTGATATATTTAGGGTTGCTCGGAAAAATCGAACCTCGAGGATCCAGTTGCATGTGGGGCTGCGTAAAGGCTCCCCTGGGGAGTTCACTTGTATCCAAAGCCTTCCTTTGGGGGCACTTTTGGATGGTCCAAAGGGGCTCGCAACGCATTTCCTGGGGCCTGATTTTTCAGTCGTCATCGATGCCGTCTAGGGCTATGTTTAGGGATGCTCGGAAACAGCGAACCCGGAGGGTCCAGTTGCATGTGGGGCTGCGTAAAGGCTCCCCTGGGGAGTTCTCTTGTACCCAAAGCCTTCCTTTGGGGGCACTTTTGGATGGGCGAAAAGGCCTCGGAACGCATTTCCTGGGGCCTGATTTTTCAGTCGTCTCCGATGACGGCTAGGGCTACATTTAGGTTTGCTCAGGAATAGCAAACCCGGAGGGTCCAGTTGCATGTGGGGCTGTGTAAAGGCTCCCCTGGGGAGATCACTTGTACCCAAAGCCTTTGTTTGGGGGCACTTTTGGATGGTCCGAAGGGGCTCGCAACGCATTTCCTGGGTCCTGATTTTTCACTTGTCTTCGATGCCGGCTAGGGCTATGTTTAGGGATGCTCGGAAACAGCGAACCCGGAGGGTCCAGTTGCATGTGGGGCTGCGTAAAGGCTCCCCTGGGGAGTTCTCTTATACCCAAAGTCTTCCTTTGGGGGCACATTTGGATGGGCGAAAAGGCCTCAGAACGCATTTCCTGGGGCCTGATTTTTCACTCATCTCCGATGACGGCTAGGGCTACGTTTAGGTTTGCTCAGGAACAGCGAACCCAGAGGGTCCAGTTGCATGTGGGGCTGCGTAAAGGCTCCCCTGGGGAGATCACTTGTACCCAAAGCCTTCCTTTGCGGGCACTTTTGGATGCTCCAAAGGGGCTTGCAACGCATTTCCTGGGGCCTGATTTTTCAGTCGTCCTGATGACGGCTAGGGCTACGTTTAGGTTTGCTCATGAACAGCAAACCCGGAGGGTCCATTTGCATGTGGGGCTGCGTAAAGGCTCCCCTGGGGAGTTCACTTGTACCCAATACCTTCCTTTGGTGACACTTTTGGATGGTCCAAAGGGGCTTGCAACGCGTTTTCTGGGGCCCGGGTTTTCAGTCTTCTCCCATGCCGGCTAGTGATATATTTAGGGTTGCTCGGAAAAATCGAACCCGGAGAGTCCAGTTGCATGTGGGGCTGCGTAAAGGCTCCCCTGGGGAGTTCACTTGTACCCAAAGCCTTCCTTTGGGGGCACTTTTGAATGGACGAAAAGGGCTCGCAACGCATTTCCTGGGGCCTGATTTTTCATTCGTTTTCGATGCCGTCTAGGGCTATGTTTAGGGATGCTCGGAAGCAGCGAACCCGGAGGGTCCAGTTGCATGTGGGGCTGCGTAAAGGCTCCCCTGGGGAGTTCACTTGTACCCAAAGCCTTCCTTTGGGGGCACTTTTGGATGGGCGAAAAGGGCTCGTAACGCATTTCCTGGGGACTGATTTTTCAGTCGTCATCGATGCCGGCTAGGGCTATGTTTAGGGATGCTCGGAAACAGCGAACCCGAAGGGTCCAGTTGCATGTGGGGCTGCGTAAAGGCTCCCCTGGGGAGTTCACTTGTACCCAAAGCCTTCCTTTGGGGGCACTTTTGGATGGTCCAAAGGGGCTCGCAACGCATTTCCTGGGGCCTGATTTTTCAGTCGTCTCCGATGACGGCTAGGGCTACGTTTAGGTTTGTTCAGGAACAGCGAACCCGGAGGGTCAAGTTGCATGTGGGGCTGCGTAAAGGCTCCCCTGGGGAGATCACTTGTACCCAAAGCCTTTCTTTGCGGGCACTTTTGGATGGTCCAAAGGGGCTTGCAACGCATTTCATGGGGCCTGATTTTTCAGTCGTCTCCGATGCCGGCTAGGGCTACGTTTAGGTTTGCTCATGAACAGCGAACCCGGAGGGTCCAGTTGCATGTGGGGCTGCGTAAAGGCTCCCCTGGGGAGTTCTCTTGTACCCAAAGCCTTCCTTTGGTGACACTTTTGGATGGTCCAAAGGGGCTTGCAACACGTTTTATGGGGCCTGATTTTTCAGTCTTCTCCCATGCCGGTTAGGGATATAATTAGGGTTGCTCGGAAAAATCGAACCCGAAGGGTCCAGTTGCATGTGGGGCTGCGTAAAGGCTCCCCTGGGGAGATCACTTGTACCCAAAGCCTTTCTTTGGGGGCACTTTTGGATGGTCCAAAGGGGCTTGCAACGCATTTCCTGGGGCCTGATTTTTCAGTCGTCTCCGATGACGGCTAGGGCTACGTTTAGGTTTGCTCATGAACAGCAAACCCGGAGGGTCCATTTGCATGTGGGGCTGCGTAAAGGCTCCCCTGGGGAGTTCACTTGTACCCAATACCTTCCTTTGGTGACACTTTTGGATGGTCCAAAGGGGCTTGCAACGCGTTTTCTGGGGCCCGGGTTTTCAGTCTTCTCCCATGCCGGCTAGTGATATATTTAGGGTTGCTCGGAAAAATCGAACCCGGAGAGTCAAGTTGCATGTGGGGCTGCGTAAAGGCTCCCCTGGGGAGTTCACTTGTATCCAAAGCCTTCCTTTGGGGGCACTTTTGAATGGACGAAAAGGGCTCGCAACGCATTTCCTGGGGCCTGATTTTTCATTCGTTTTCGATGCCGTCTAGGGCTATGGTTAGGGATGCTCGGAAACAGCGAACCCGGAGGGTCCAGTTGCATGTGGGGCTGCGTAAAGGCTCCCCTGGGGAGTTCACTTGTACCCAAAGCCTTCCTTTGGGGCACTTTTGGATGGTCCAAAGGGGCTTGCAACACGTTTTCTGGGGCCCGTGTTTTCAGTCTTATCCCATGCCGGTTACGGATATAATTAGGGTTGCTCGGAAAAATCGAACCCGAAGGGTCCAGTTGCATGTGGGGCTGCGTAAAGGCTCCCCTGGGGAGTTCACTTGTACCCCAAGCCTTCCTTTGGTGACACTTTTGGATGGTCCAAAGGGGCTTGCAACGCATTTCCTGGGGCCTGATTTTTCAGTCGTCTCCGATGACGGCTAGGGCTACGTTTAGGTTTGCTCATGAACAGCAAACCCGGAGGGTCCATTTGCATGTGGGGCTGCGTAAAGGCTCCCCTGGGGAGTTCACTTGTACCCAATACCTTCCTTTGGTGACACTTTTGGATGGTCCAAAGGGGCTTGCAACGCGTTTTCTGGGGCCCGGGTTTTCAGTCTTCTCCCATGCCGGCTAGTGATATATTTAGGGTTGCAAGGAAAAATCGAACCCGGAGAGTCCAGTTGCATGTGGGGCTTCGTAAAGGCTCCCCTGGGGAGTTCACTTGTATCCAAAGCCTTCCTTTGGGGGCACTTTTGAATGGACGAAAAGGGCTCGCAACGCATTTCCTGGGGCCTGATTTTTCATTCGTTTTCGATGCCGTCTAGGGCTATGGTTAGGGATGCTCGGAAACAGCGAACCCGGAGGGTCCAGTTGCATGTGGGGCTGCGTAAAGGCTCCCCTGGGGAGTTCACTTGTACCCAAAGCCTTCCTTTGGGGGCACTTTTGGATGGGCGAAAAGGGCTCGTAACGCATTTCCTGGGGCCTGATTTTTCAGTCGTCATCGATGCCGGCTAGGGCTATGTTTTGGGATGCTCGGAAACAGCGAACCCGAAGGGTCCAGTTGCATGTGGGGCTGCGTAAAGGCTCCCCTGGGGAGTTCACTTGTACCCAAAGCCTTCCTTTGGGGGCACTTTTGGATGGTCCAAAGGGGCTCGCAACGCATTTCCTGGGGCCTGATTTTTCAGTCGTCTCCGATGACGGCTAGGGCTACGTTTAGGTTTGTTCAGGAACAGCGAACCCGGAGGGTCCAGTTGCATGTGGGGCTGTGTAAAGGCTCCCCTGGTGAGTTCACATGTACCCAAAGCCTTCCTTTGGGGGCACTTTTGGATGGTCCAAAGGGGCTTGCAACGCATTTCCTGGGGCCTGATTTTTCAGTCGTCTCCGATGACGGATAGGGCTACGTTTAGGTTTGCTCATGAACAGCGAACCCGGAGGGTCCAGTTGCATGTGCGGCTGCGTAAAGGCTCCCCTGGGGAGTTCTCTTGTACCCAAAGCCTTCCTTTGGTGACACTTTTGGATGGTCCAAAGGGGCTTGCAACACGTTTTATGGGGCCCGGGTTTTCAGTCTTCTCCCATGCCGGTTAGGGATATAATTAGGGTTGCTCGGAAAAATCGAACCCGAAGGGTCCAGTTGCATGTGGGGCTGCGTAAAGGCTCCCCTGGGGAGATCACTTGTACCCAAAGCCTTTCTTTGCGGGCACTTTTGGATGGTCCAAAGGGGCTTGCAACGCATTTCCTGGGGCCTGATTTTTCAGTCGTCTCCGATGACGGCTAGGGCTACGTTTAGGTTTGCTCATGAACAGCAAACCCGGAGGGTCCATTTGCATGTGGGGCTGCGTAAAGGCTCCCCTGGGGAGTTCACTTGTACCCAATACCTTCCTTTGGTGACACTTTTGGATGGTCCAAAGGGGCTTGAAACGCGTTTTCTCTGGCCCGGGTTTTCAGTCTTCTCCCATGCCGGCTAGTGATATATTTAGGGTTGCTCGGAAAAATCGAACCCGGAGAGTCCAGTTGCATGTGGGGCTGCGTAAAGGCTCCCCTGGGGAGTTCACTTGTATCCAAAGCCTTCCTTTGGGGGCACTTTTGAATGGACGAAAAGGGCTCGCAACGCATTTCCTGGGGCCTGATTTTTCATTCGTTTTCGATGCCGGCTAGGGCTATGGTTAGGGATGCTCGGAAACAGCGAACCCGGAGGGTCCAGTTGCATGTGGGGCTGCGTAAAGGCTCCCCTGGGGAGTTCTCTTGTACCCAAAGCCTTCCTTTGGGGGCACTTTTGGATGGTCCAAAGGGGATTGCAACACGTTTTCTGGGGCCCGTGTTTTCAGTCTTCTCCCATGCCGGTTAGGGATATAATTAGGGTTGCTCGGAAAAATCGAACCCGAAGGGTCCAGTTGCATGTGGGGCTGCGTAAAGGCTCCCCTGGGGAGATCACTTGTACCCAAAGCCTTTCTTTGCGGGCACTTTTGGATGGTCCAAAGGGGCTTGCAACGCATTTCCTGGGGCCTGATTTTTCAGTCGTCTCCGATGACGGCTAGGGCTACGTTTAGGTTTGCTCATGAACAGCAAACCCGGAGGGTCCATTTGCATGTGGGGCTGCGTAAAGGCTCCCCTGGGGAGTTCACTTGTACCCAATACCTTCCTTTGGTGACACTTTTGGATGGTCCAAAGGGGCTTGCAACGCGTTTTCTGGGGCCCGGGTTTTCAGTCTTCTCCCATGCCGGCTAGTGATATATTTAGGGTTGCTCGGAAAAATCGAACCCGGAGAGTCCAGTTGCATGTGGGGCTTCGTAAAGGCTCCCCTGGGGAGTTCACTTGTATCCAAAGCCTTCTTTTGGGGGCACTTTTGAATGGACGAAAAGGCCTCGAAACGCATTTCCTGGGGCCTGATTTTTCATTCGTTTTCGATGCCGTCTAGGGCTATGGTTAGGGATGCTCGGAAACAGCGAACCCGGAGGGTCCAGTTGCATGTGGGGCTGCGTAAAGGCTCCCCTGGGGAGTTCACTTGTACCCAAAGCCTTCCTTTGGGGGCACTTTTGGATGGGCGAAAAGGGCTCGTAACGCATTTCCTGGGGCCTGATTTTTCAGTCGTCATCGATGCCGGCTAGGGCTATGTTTAGGGATGCTCGGAAACAGCGAACCCGAAGGGTCCAGTTGCATGTGGGGCTGCGTAAAGGCTCCCCTGGGGAGTTCACTTGTACCCAAAGCCTTCCTTTGGGGGCACTTTTGGATGAGCGAAAAGGGCTCGCAACGCATTTCCTGGGGACTGATTTTTCAGTCGTCTCCGATGACGGCTAGGGCTACGTTTAGGTTTGTTCAGGAACAGCGAACCCGGAGGGTCCAGTTGCATGTGGGGCTGCGTAAAGGCTCCCCTGGGGAGATCACTTGTACCCAAAGCCTTTCTTTGGGGGCACTTTTGGATGGTCCAAAGGGGCTTGCAATGCATTTCCTGGCGCCTGATTTTTCAGTCGTCTCCGATGACGGCTAGGGCTACGTTTAGGTTTGCTTATGAACAGCGAACCCGGAGGGTCCAGTTGCATGTGCGGCTGCGTAAAGGCTCCCCTGGGGAGTTCTCTTGTACCCAAAGCCTTCCTTTGGTGACACTTTTGGATGGTCCAAAGGGGCTTGCAACACGTTTTCTGGGGCCCGGGTTTTCAGTCTTCTCCCATGCCGGTTAGGGATATAATTAGGGTTGCTCAGAAAAATCGAACCCGAAGGGTCCAGTTGCATGTGGGGCTGCGTAGAGGCTCCCCTGGGAACTTCAGGTGTACCCAAAGCCTTCCTTTGGGGCACTTTTGGATTGTCCGAAGGGGCTCGCAACGCATTTCCTGGGGCCTGATTTTTCAGTCGTCTCCGATGACGGCTATGGCTACGTTTAGGTTTGCTTATGAACAGCGAACCCGGAGGGTCCAGTTGCATGTGCGGCTGCGTAAAGGCTCCCCTGGGGAGTTCTCTTGTACCCAAAGCCTTCCTTTGGTGACACTTTTGGATGGTCCAAAGGGGCTTGCAACACGTTTTCTGGGGCCCGGGTTTTCAGTCTTCTCCCATGCCGGCTAGTGATATATTTAGGGTTGCTCGGAAAAATCGAAAACGGAGGGTCCAGTTGCATGTGGGGCTGCGTAAAGGCTCCCCTGGGAACTTCAGATGTACCCAAAGCCTTCCTTTGGAGACACTTTTGGATGGTCCAAAGGGGCTCGCAACGCATTTCCTGGGGCCTGATTTTTCAGTCGTCTCCTATGACGGCCAGGGCTACGTTTAGGTTTGCTCAGGAACAGCGAACCCGGAGGGTCCAGTTGCATGTGGGGCTGCGTAAAGGCTCCCCTGGGGAGTTCAGTTGTACCCAAAGCCTTCCTTTGGGGGCACATTTGGATGGGCGAAAAGGGCTCGCAACGCATTTCCTGGGGCCTGATTTTTCACTCGTCTCCGATGACGGCTAGGGATACGTTTAGGTTTGCTCAGGAACAGCGAACCCGGAGGGTCCAGATGCATGTGGGGCTGCGTAAAGGCTCCCCTGGGGAATTCTCTTGTACCCAAAGCCTTCCTTTGGGAGCACTTTTGGATGGTCCGAAACGGTTCGCAACGCATTTCCTGGGGCCTGATTTTTCACTTGTCTCCAATGACTTCTAAGGCTACGTTTAGGTTTGCTCAGGAACAGCGAACCCCGAGGGTCCAGTTGCATGTGGGGCTGCGTAAAGGCTCCCCTGGGGAGTTCACTTGTACCCAAAGCCTTACTTTGGTGACACTTTTGGATGGTCCAAAGAGGCTTGCAACGCGTTTTCTGGAGCCCGGGTTTTCAGTCTTCTCCCATGCCGGCTAGTGATATATTTAGGGTTGGTCGGAAAAATCGAACCCAGAGGGTCCAGTTGCATGTGGGGCTGCGTAAAGGCTCCCCTGGGGAGTTCACTTGTACCCAAAGCCTTCCTTTGGGGGCACTTTTGGATGGTCCGAAGGGGCTCGCAACACATTTCCTGGGACCTGATTTTTCAGTCATTTTCGATGCCGGCTAGGGCTATGTTTAGGGATGCTCGGAAACAGCGAACCCGGAGGGTCCAGTTGCATGTGGGGCTGCGTAAAGGCTCCCCTGGGGAGTTCACTTGTACCCAAAGCCTTCCTTTGGGGGCACTTTTGGATGGGCGAAAAGGGCTCGTAACGCATTCCTTTGGCCTGATTTTTCAGTCGTCTTCGATGCCGGCTAGGGCTATGTTTAGGGATGCTCGGAGACAGCGAACCCGGAGGGTCCAGTTGCACGTGGGGCTGCGTAAAGGCTCCCCTGGGGAGTTCACTTGTACCCAAAGCCTTCCTTTGGGGGCACTTTTGGATGGGCGAAAAGGGCTCGCAACGCATTTCCTGGGGCCTGATTTTTCATTCGTCTTCAATGCCGTCTAGGGCTATGTTTAGGGATGCTCGGAAACAGCGAACCCGGAGGGTCCAGTTGCATGTGGGGCTGCGTAAAGGCTCCCCTGGGGAGTTCTTTTCTACCCAAAGTCTTCCTTTGGGGGCACATTTGGATGGGCGAAAAGGGCTTGCAACGCATTTTCTGGGGCCTGATTTTTCACTCGTCTCCGATGACGGCTAGGGATGCGTTTAGGTTTGCTCAGGAACAGCGAACCCGGAGGGTCCAGTTGCATGTGGGGCTGCGTAAAGGCTCCCCTGGGGAATTCTCTTGTACCCAAAGCCTTCCTTTGGGGGCACTTTTGGATGGTCCGAAGGGGCTCGCAACGCATTTCCTGGGGCCTGATTTTTCACTTGTCTCCAATGACGGCTAAGGCTACGTTTAGGTTTGCTCAGGAACAGCGAACCCCGAGGGTCCAGTTGCATGTGGGGCTGCGTAAAGGCTCCCCTGGGGAGTTCACTTGTACCCCAAGCCTTCCTTTGGTGACACTTTTGGATGGTCCAAAGGGGCTTGCAACGCATTTCCTGGGGCCTGATTTTTCAGTCGTCATCGATGCCGGCTAGGGCTACGTTTAGGTTTGCTCATGAACAGCAAACCCGGAGGGTCCATTTGCATGTGGGGCTGCGTAAAGGCTCCCCTGGGGAGTTCACTTGTACCCAATACCTTCCTTTGGTGACACTTTTGGATGGTCCAAAGGGGCTTGCAACGCGTTTTCTGGGGCCCGGGTTTTCAGTCTTCTCCCATGCCGGCTAGTGATATATTTAGGGTTGCTCGGAAAAATCGAACCCGGAGAGTCCAGTTGCATGTGGGGCTGCGTAAAGGCTCCCCTGGGGAGTTCACTTGTACCCAAAGCCTTCCTTTGGGGGCACTTTTGAATGGACGAAAAGGGCTCGCAACGCATTTCCTGGGGCCTGATTTTTCATTCGTTTTCGATGCCGTCTAGGGCTATGTTTAGGGATGCTCGGAAACAGCGAACCCGGAGGGTCCAGTTGCATGTGGGGCTGCGTAAAGGCTCCCCTGGGGAGTTCACTTGTACCCAAAGCCTTCCTTTGGGGGCACTTTTGGATGGGCGAAAAGGGCTCGTAACGCATTTCCTGGGGACTGATTTTTCAGTCGTCATCGATGCCGGCTAGGGCTATGTTTAGGGATGCTCGGAAACAGCGAACCCGAAGGGTCCAGTTGCATGTGGGGCTGCGTAAAGGCTCCCCTGGGGAGTTCACTTGTACCCAAAGCCTTCCTTTGGGGGCACTTTTGGATGGTCCAAAGGGGCTCGCAACGCATTTCCTGGGGCCTGATTTTTCAGTCGTCTCCGATGACGGCTAGGGCTACGTTTAGGTTTGTTCAGGAACAGCGAACCCGGAGGGTCAAGTTGCATGTGGGGCTGCGTAAAGGCTCCCCTGGGGAGATCACTTGTACCCAAAGCCTTTCTTTGCGGGCACTTTTGGATGGTCCAAAGGGGCTTGCAACGCATTTCATGGGGCCTGATTTTTCAGTCGTCTCCGATGCCGGCTAGGGCTACGTTTAGGTTTGCTCATGAACAGCGAACCCGGAGGGTCCAGTTGCATGTGGGGCTGCGTAAAGGCTCCCCTGGGGAGTTCTCTTGTACCCAAAGCCTTCCTTTGGTGACACTTTTGGATGGTCCAAAGGGGCTTGCAACACGTTTTATGGGGCCTGATTTTTCAGTCTTCTCCCATGCCGGTTAGGGATATAATTAGGGTTGCTCGGAAAAATCGAACCCGAAGGGTCCATTTGCATGTGGGGCTGCGTAAAGGCTCCCCTGGGGAGTTCACTTGTACCCAATACCTTCCTTTGGTGACACTTTTGGATGGTCCAAAGGGGCTTGCAACGCGTTTTCTGGGGCCCGGGTTTTCAGTCTTCTCCCATGCCGGCTAGTGATATATTTAGGGTTGCTCGGAAAAATCGAACCCGGAGAGTCAAGTTGCATGTGGGGCTTCGTAAAGGCTCCCCTGGGGAGTTCACTTGTATCCAAAGCCTTCCTTTGGGGGCACTTTTGAATGGACGAAAAGGGCTCGCAACGCATTTCCTGGGGCCTGATTTTTCATTCGTTTTCGATGCCGTCTAGGGCTATGGTTAGGGATGCTCGGAAACAGCGAACCCGGAGGGTCCAGTTGCATGTGGGGCTGCGTAAAGGCTCCCCTGGGGAGTTCACTTGTACCCAAAGCCTTCCTTTGGGGGCACTTTTGGATGGGCGAAAAGGGCTCGTAACGCATTTCCTGGGGACTGATTTTTCAGTCGTCATCGATGCCGGCTAGGGCTATGTTTAGGGATGCTCGGAAACAGCGAACCCGAAGGGTCCAGTTGCATGTGGGGTTGCGTAAAGGCTCCCCTGGGGAGTTCACTTGTACCCAAAGCCTTCCTTTGGGGGCACTTTTGGATGGGCGAAAAGGGCTCGCAACGCATTTCCTGGGGACTGATTTTTCAGTCGTCTCCGATGACGGCTAGGGCTACGTTTAGGTTTGTTCAGGAACAGCGAACCCTGAGGGTCCAGTTGCATGTGGGGCTGCGTAAAGGCTCCCCTGGGGAGATCACTTGTACCCAAAGCCTTTCTTTGCGGGCACTTTTGGATGGTCCAAAGGGGCTTGCAATGCATTTCCTGGGGCCTGATTTTTCAGTCGTCTCCGATGACGGCTAGGGCTACGTTTAGGTTTGCTTATGAACAGCGAACCCGGAGGGTCCAGTTGCATGTGCGGCTGCGTAAAGGCTCCCCTGGGGAGTTCTCTTGTACCCAAAGCCTTCCTTTGGTGACACTTTTGGATGGTCCAAAGGGGCTTGCAACACGTTTTCTGGGGCCCGGGTTTTCAGTCTTCTCCCATGCCGGTTAGGGATATAATTAGGGTTGCTCAGAAAAATCGAACCCGAAGGGTCCAGTTGCATGTGGGGCTGCGTAGAGGCTCCCCTGGGAACTTCAGGTGTACCCAAAGCCTTCCTTTGGGGCACTTTTGTATTGTCCGAAGGGGCTCGCAACGCATTTCCTGGGGCCTGATTTTTCAGTCGTCTCCGATGACGGCTAGGGCTACGTTTAGGTTTGCTTATGAACAGCGAACCCGGAGGGTCCAGTTGCATGTGCGGCTGCGTAAAGGCTCCCCTGGGGAGTTCTCTTGTACCCAAAGCCTTCCTTTGGTGACACTTTTGGATGGTCCAAAGGGGCTTGAAACGCGTTTTCTGGGGCCCGAGTTTTCAGTCTTCTCCTATGCCGGCTAGTGATATATTTAGGTTTACCCGGATAAATCGAACCCGGAGGGTCCAGTTGCATGTGGGGCTGCGTAAAGGCTCCCCTGGGGAGATCACTTGTACCCAAAGCCTTTCTTTGGGGGCACTTTTGGATGGTCCAAAGGGGCTTGCAACGCATTTCCTGGGGCCTGATTTTTCAGTCGTCTCCGATGACGGCTAGGGCTACGTTTAGGTTTGCTCATGAACAGCAAACCCGGAGGGTCCATTTGCATGTGGGGCTGCGTAAAGGCTCCCCTGGGGAGTTCACTTGTACCCAATACCTTCCTTTGGTGACACTTTTGGATGGTCCAAAGGGGCTTGCAACGCGTTTTCTGGGGCCCGGGTTTTCAGTCTTCTCCCATGCCGGCTAGTGATATATTTAGGGTTGCAAGGAAAAATCGAACCCGGAGAGTCCAGTTGCATGTGGGGCTTCGTAAAGGCTCCCCTGGGGAGTTCACTTGTATCCAAAGCCTTCCTTTGGGGGCACTTTTGAATGGACGAAAAGGCCTCGCAACGCATTTCCTGGGGCCTGATTTTTCATTCGTTTTCGATGCCGTCTAGGGCTATGGTTAGGGATGCTCGGAAACAGCGAACCCGGAGGGTCCAGTTGCATGTGGGGCTGCGTAAAGGCTCCCCTGGGGAGTTCACTTGTACCCAAAGCCTTCCTTTGGGGGCACTTTTGGATGGGCGAAAAGGGCTCGTAACGCATTTCCTGGGGCCTGATTTTTCAGTCGTCATCGATGCCGGCTAGGGCTATTTTTAGGGATGCTCGGAAACAGCGAACCCGAAGGGTCCAGTTGCATGTGGGGTTGCGTAAAGGCTCCCCTGGGGAGTTCACTTGTACCCAAAGCCTTCCTTTGGGGGCACTTTTGGATGGGCGAAAAGGGCTCGCAACGCATTTCCTGGGGACTGATTTTTCAGTCGTCTCCGATGACGGCTAGGGCTACGTTTAGGTTTGTTCAGGAACAGCGAACCCTGAGGGTCCAGTTGCATGTGGGGCTGCGTAAAGGCTCCCCTGGGGAGATCACTTGTACCCAAAGCCTTTCTTTGCGGGCACTTTTGGATGGTCCAAAGGGGCTTGCAATGCATTTCCTGGGGCCTGATTTTTCAGTCGTCTCCGATGACGGCTAGGGCTACGTTTAGGTTTGCTTATGAACAGCGAACCCGGAGGGTCCAGTTGCATGTGCGGCTGCGTAAAGGCTCCCCTGGGGAGTTCTCTTGTACCCAAAGCCTTCCTTTGGTGACACTTTTGGATGGTCCAAAGGGGCTTGCAACACGTTTTCTGGGGCCCGGGTTTTCAGTCTTCTCCCATGCCGGTTAGGGATATAATTAGGGTTGCTCAGAAAAATCGAACCCGAAGGGTCCAGTTGCATGTGGGGCTGCGTAGAGGTTCCCCTGGGAACTTCAGGTGTACCCAAAGCCTTCCTTTGGGGCACTTTTGTATTGTCCGAAGGGGCTCGCAACGCATTTCCTGGGGCCTGATTTTTCAGTCGTCTCCGATGACGTCTAGGGCTACGTTTAGGTTTGCTTATGAACAGCGAACCCGGAGGGTCCAGTTGCATGTGCGGCTGCGTAAAGGCTCCCCTGGGGAGTTCTCTTGTACCCAAAGCCTTCCTTTGGTGACACTTTTGGATGGTCCAAAGGGGCTTGAAACGCGTTTTCTGGGGCCCGAGTTTTCAGTCTTCTCCCATGCCGGCTAGTGATATATTTAGGTTTACCCGGATAAATCGAACCCGGAGGGTCCAGTTGCATGTGGGGCTGCGTAAAGGCTCCCCTGGGGAGTTCACTTGTACCCAAAGCCTTCCTTTGGGGGCACTTTTGGATGGGCGAAAAGGGCTCGTAACGCATTTCCTGGGGACTGATTTTTCAGTCGTCATCGATGCCGGCTAGGGCTATGTTTAGGGATGCTCGGAAACAGCGAACCCGAAGGGTCCAGTTGCATGTGGGGCTGCGTAAAGGCTCCCCTGGGGAGTTCACTTGTACCCAAAGCCTTCCTTTGGGGGCACTTTTGGATGGTCCAAAGGGGCTCGCAACGCATTTCCTGGGGCCTGATTTTTCAGTCGTCTCCGATGACGGCTAGGGCTACGTTTAGGTTTGTTCAGGAACAGCGAACCCGGAGGGTCCAGTTGCATGTGGGGCTGTGTAAAGGCTCCACTGGGGAGTTCACATGTACCCAAAGCCTTCCTTTGGGGGCACTTTTGGATGGTCCAAAGGGGCTTGCAACGCATTTCCTGGGGCCTGATTTTTCAGTCGTCTCCGATGACGGATAGGGCTACGTTTAGGTTTGCTCATGAACAGCGAACCCGGAGGGTCCAGTTGCATGTGCGGCTGCGTAAAGGCTCCCCTGGGGAGTTCTCTTGTACCCAAAGCCTTCCTTTGGTGACACTTTTGGATGGTCCAAAGGGGCTTGCAACACGTTTTATGGGGCCCGGGTTTTCAGTCTTCTCCCATGCCGGTTAGGGATATAATTAGGGTTGCTCGGAAAAATCGAACCCGAAGGGTCCAGTTGCATGTGGGGCTGCGTAAAGGCTCCCCTGGGGAGATCACTTGTACCCAAAGCCTTTCTTTGCGGGCACTTTTGGATGGTCCAAAGGGGCTTGCAACGCATTTCCTGGGGCCTGATTTTTCAGTCGTCTCCGATGACGGCTAGGGCTACGTTTAGGTTTGCTCATGAACAGCAAACCCGGAGGGTCCATTTGCATGTGGGGCTGCGTAAAGGCTCCCCTGGGGAGTTCACTTGTACCCAATACCTTCCTTTGGTGACACTTTTGGATGGTCCAAAGGGGCTTGAAACGCGTTTTCTCTGGCCCGGGTTTTCAGTCTTCTCCCATTCCGGCTAGTGATATATTTAGGGTTGCTCGGAAAAATCGAACCCGGAGAGTCCAGTTGCATGTGGGGCTGCGTAAAGGCTCCCCTGGGGAGTTCACTTGTATCCAAAGCCTTCCTTTGGGGGCACTTTTGAATGGACGAAAAGGGCTCGCAACGCATTTCCTGGGGCCTGATTTTTCATTCGTTTTCGATGCCGGCTAGGGCTATGGTTAGGGATGCTCGGAAACAGCGAACCCGGAGGGTCCAGTTGCATGTGGGGCTGCGTAAAGGCTCCCCTGGGGAGTTCTCTTGTACCCAAAGCCTTCCTTTGGGGGCACTTTTGGATGGTCCAAAGGGGATTGCAACACGTTTTCTGGGGCCCGTGTTTTCAGTCTTCTCCCATGCCGGTTAGGGATATAATTAGGGTTGCTCGGAAAAATCGAACCCGAAGGGTCCAGTTGCATGTGGGGCTGCGTAAAGGCTCCCCTGGGGAGATCACTTGTACCCAAAGCCTTTCTTTGCGGGCACTTTTGGATGTTCCAAAGGGGCTTGCAACGCATTTCCTGGGGCCTGATTTTTCAGTCGTCTCCGATGACGGCTAGGGCTACGTTTAGGTTTGCTCATGAACAGCAAACCCGGAGGGTCCATTTGCATGTGGGGCTGCGTAAAGGCTCCCCTGGGGAGTTCACTTGTACCCAATACCTTCCTTTGGTGACACTTTTGGATGGTCCAAAGGGGCTTGCAACGCGTTTTCTGGGGCCCGGGTTTTCAGTCTTCTCCCATGCCGGCTAGTGATATATTTAGGGTTGCAAGGAAAAATCGAACCCGGAGAGTCCAGTTGCATGTGGGGCTTCGTAAAGGCTCCCCTGGGGAGTTCACTTGTATCCAAAGCCTTCCTTTGGGGGCACTTTTGAATGGACGAAAAGGGCTCGCAACGCATTTCCTGGGGCCTGATTTTTCATTCGTTTTCGATGCCGTCTAGGGCTATGGTTAGGGATGCTCGGAAACAGCGAACCCGGAGGGTCCAGTTGCATGTGGGGCTGCGTAAAGGCTCCCCTGGGGAGTTCACTTGTACCCAAAGCCTTCCTTTGGGGGCACTTTTGGATGGACGAAAAGGGCTCGTAACGCATTTCCTGGGGCCTGATTTTTCAGTCGTCATCGATGCCGGCTAGGGCTATGTTTAGGGATGCTCGGAAACAGCGAACCCGAAGGGTCCAGTTGCATGTGGGGCTGCGTAAAGGCTCCCCTGGGGAGTTCACTTGTACCCAAAGCCTTCCTTTGGGGGCACTTTTGGATGGGCGAAAAGGGCTCGCAACGCATTTCCTGGGGACTGATTTTTCAGTCGTCTCCGATGACGGCTAGGGCTATGTTTAGGGATGCTCGGAAACAGCGAACCCGGAGGGTCCAGTTGCATGTGGGGCTGCGTAAAGGCTCCCCTGGGGAGATCACTTGTACCCAAAGCCTTTCTTTGCGGGCACTTTTGGATGGTCCAAAGGGGCTTGCAATGCATTTCCTGGCGCCTGATTTTTCAGTCGTCTCCGATGACGGCTAGGGCTACGTTTAGGTTTGCTTATGAACAGCGAACCCGGAGGGTCCAGTTGCATGTGCGGCTGCGTAAAGGCTCCCCTGGGGAGTTCTCTTGTACCCAAAGCCTTCCTTTGGTGACACTTTTGGATGGTCCAAAGGGGCTTGCAACACGTTTTCTGGGGCCCGGGTTTTCAGTCTTCTCCCATGCCGGTTAGGGATATAATTAGGGTTGCTCAGAAAAATCGAACCCGAAGGGTCCAGTTGCATGTGGGGCTGCGTAGAGGCTCCCCTGGGAACTTCAGGTGTACCCAAAGCCTTCCTTTGGGGCACTTTTGGATTGTCCGAAGGGGCTCGCAACGCATTTCCTGGGGCCTGATTTTTCAGTCGTCTCCGATGACGGCTATGGCTACGTTTAGGTTTGCTTATGAACAGCGAACCCGGAGGGTCCAGTTGCATGTGCGGCTGCGTAAAGGCTCCCCTGGGGAGTTCTCTTGTACCCAAAGCCTTCCTTTGGTGACACTTTTGGATGGTCCAAAGGGGCTTGAAACGCGTTTTCTGGGGCCCGGGTTTTCAGTCTTCTCCCATGCCGGCTAGTGATATATTTAGGGTTGCTCGGAAAAATCGAAAACGGAGGGTCCAGTTGCATGTGGGGCTGCGTAAAGGCTCCCCTGGGAACTTCAGATGTACCCAAAGCCTTCCTTTGGAGACACTTTTGGATGGTCCAAAGGGGCTCGCAACGCATTTCCTGGGGCCTGATTTTTCAGTCGTCTCCTATGACGACCAGGGCTACGTTTAGGTTTGCTCAGGAACAGCGAACCCGGAGGGTCCAGTTGCATGTGGGGCTGCGTAAAGGCTCCCCTGGGGAGTTCAGTTGTACCCAAAGCCTTCCTTTGGGGGCACATTTGGATGGGCGAAAAGGGCTCGCAACGCATTTCCTGGGGCCTGATTTTTCACTCGTCTCCGATGACGGCTAGGGATACGTTTAGGTTTGCTCAGGAACAGCGAACCCGGAGGGTCCAGATGCATGTGGGGCTGCGTAAAGGCTCCCCTGGGGAATTCTCTTGTACCCAAAGCCTTCCTTTGGGGGCACTTTTGGATGGTCCGAAACGGTTCGCAACGCATTTCCTGGGGCCTGATTTTTCACTTGTCTTCAATGACTTCTAAGGCTACGTTTAGGTTTGCTCAGGAACAGCGAACCCCGAGGGTCCAGTTGCATGTGGGGCTGCGTAAAGGCTCCCCTGGGGAGTTCACTTGTACCCAAAGCCTTACTTTGGTGACACTTTTGGATGGTCCAAAGAGGCTTGCAACGCGTTTTGTGGAGCCCGGGTTTTCAGTCTTCTCCCATGCCGGCTAGTGATATATTTAGGGTTGGTCGGAAAAATCGAACCCAGAGGGTCCAGTTGCATGTGGGGCTGCGTAAAGGCTCCCCTGGGGAGTTCACTTGTACCCAAAGCCTTCCTTTGGGGGCACTTTTGGATGGTCCGAAGGGGCTCGCAACACATTTCCTGGGACCTGATTTTTCAGTCGTTTTCGATGCCGGCTAGGGCTATGTTTAGGGATGCTCGGAAACAGCGAACCCGGAGGGTCCAGTTGCATGTGGGGCTGCGTAAAGGCTCCCCTGGGGAGTTCACTTGTACCCAATGCCTTCCTTTGGGGGCACTTTTGGATGGGCGAAAAGGGCTCGTAACGCATTCCTTTGGCCTGATTTTTCAGTCGTCTTCGATGCCGGCTAGGGCTATGTTTAGGGATGCTCGGAGACAGCGAACCCGGAGGGTCCAGTTGCACGTGGGGCTGCGTAAAGGCTCCCCTGGGGAGTTCACTTGTACCCAAAGCCTTCCTTTGGGGGCACTTTTGGATGGGCGAAAAGGGCTCGCAACGCATTTCCTGGGGCCTGATTTTTCATTCGTCTTCAATGCCGTCTAGGGCTATGTTTAGGGATGCTCGGAAACAGCGAACCCGGAGGGTCCAGTTGCATGTGGGGCTGCGTAAAGGCTCCCCTGGGGAGTTCTCTTGTACCCAAAGTCTTCCTTTGGGGGCACATTTGGATGGGCGAAAAGGGCTTGCAACGCATTTTCTGGGGCCTGATTTTTCACTCGTCTCCGATGACGGCTAGGGATGCGTTTAGGTTTGCTCAGGAACAGCGAACCCGGAGGGTCCAGTTGCATGTGGGGCTGCGTAAAGGCTCCACTGGGGAATTCTCTTGTACCCAAAGCCTTCCTTTGGGGGCACTTTTGGATGGTCCGAAACGGTTCGCAACGCATTTCCTGGGGCCTGATTTTTCACTTGTCTCCAATGACGGCTAAGGCTACGTTTAGGTTTGCTCAGGAACAGCGAACCCCGAGGGTCCAGTTGCATGTGGGGCTGCGTAAAGGCTCCCCTGGGGAGTTCACTTGTACCCAAAGCCTTACTTTGGTGACACTTTTGGATGGTCCAAAGGGGCTTGCAACGCGTTTTCTGGAGCCCGGGTTTTCAGTCTTCTCCCATGCCGGCTAGTGATATATTTAGGGTAGCTCGGAAAAATCGAACCCGGAGGGTCCAGTTGCATGTGGGGCTGCGTAAAGGCTCCCCTGGGGAGTTCTCTTGTACCCAAAGCCTTCCTTTGCGGGCACTTTTAGATGGTCCAAAGGGGCTTGCAACGCATTTCCTGGGGCCTGATTTTTCATTCGTCTCCGATGACGGCTATGGCTACGTTTAGGTTTGCTCATGAACAGCGAACCCGGAGGGTCCAGTTGCATGTGGGGCTGCGTAAAGGCTCCCCTGGGGAGTTCACTTGTACCCAAAGCCTTCCTTTGGGGGCACTTTTGGATGGTCCAAAGGGGCTCGCAACGCATTTCCTGGGGCCTGATTTTTCAGTCGTCATCGATGCCGGCTAGGGCTATGTTTAGGGATGCTCGGAAACAGCGACCCCGGAGGGTCCAGTTGCATGTGGGGCTGCGTAAAGGCTCCCCTGGGGAGTTCACTTGTACCCAAAGTCTTCCTTTGGGGGCACATTTGGATGGGCGAATAGGGCTCGCAACGCATTTCCTGTGGCCTGATTTTTCACTCGTCTCCGAAGACGGCTAGGGCTACGTTTAGGTTTGTTCAGGAACAGCGAACCCGGAGGGTCCAGTTGCATGTGGGGCTGCGTAAAGGCTCCCCTGGGGAGATCACTTGTACCCAAAGCCTTCCTTTGGGGGCACTTTTGTATGGACGAAAAGGGCTCGCAACGCATTTCCTGTGGCCTGATTTTTCACTCGTCTCCGAAGACGGCTGTGGCTACGTTTAGGTTTGTTCAGGAACAGCGAACCCGGAGGGTCCAGTTGCATGTGGGGCTGCGTAAAGGCTCCCCTGGGGAGATCACTTGTACCCAAAGCCTTCCTTTGGGGGCACTTTTGGATGGGCGAAAAGGGCTCGTAACGCATTTCCTGGGGCCTGATTTTTCAGTCGTCATCGATGCCGGCTAGGGCTATGTTTAGGGATGCTCGGAAACAGCGAACCCGGAGGGTCCAGTTGCATGTGGGGCTGGGTAAAGGCTCCCCTGGGGAGTTCACTTGTACCCAAAGCCTTCCTTTGGGGGCACATTTGGATGGGCGAAAAGGGATTGCAACGCATTTCCTGGGGCCTGATTTTTCACTCGTCTCCGATGACGGCTAGGGCTACGTTTAGGTTTGCTCATGAACAGCGAACCCGGAGGGTCCAGTTGCATGTGGGGCTGCGTAAAGGCTCCCCTGGGGAATTCTCTTGTACCCAAAGCCTTCCTTTGGGGGCACTTTTGGATGGTCCTAAGGGGCTCGCAACGCATTTCCTGGGGCCTGATTTTTTACTCGTCTTCGATGCCGGCTAGGGCTATGTTTAGGGATGCTCGGAAACAGCGAACCCGGAGGGTCCAGTTGCATGTGGGGCTGCATAAAGGCTCCCCTGGGGAGTTCTATTGTACCCAAAGCCTTACTTTGGTGACACTTTTGGATGGTCCAAAGGGGCTTGCAACGCGTTTTCTGGAGCCCGGGTTTTCAGTCTTCTCCCATGCCGGCTAGTGATATATTTAGGGTAGCTCGGAAAAATCGAACCCGGAGGGTCCAGTTGCATGTGGGGCTGTGTAAAGGCTCCCCTGGGGAGTTCACTTGTACCCAAAGCCTTCCTTTGGGGGCACTTTTTGATGGTCCGAAGGGGCTCGCAACGCATTTCCTGGGACCTGATTTTTCAGTCGTTTTCGATGCCGGCTAGGGCTATGTTTAGGGATGCTCGGAAACAGCGAACCCGGAGGGTCCAGTTGCATGTGGGGCTGCATAAAGGCTCCCCTGGGGAGTTCACTTGTACCCAAAGCCTTCCTTTGGTGACACTTTTGGATGGTCCAAAGGGGCTTGCAACGCGTTTTCTGGAGCCCCGGTTTTCAGGCTTCTCCCATGCCGGCTAGTGATATATTTAGGGTTGCTCGGAAAAATCGAACCCGGAGGGTCCAGTTGCATGTGGGGCTGCGTAAAGGCTCCCCTGGGGAGTTCACTTGTACCCAAAGCCTTCCTTTGGGGGCACTTTTGAATGGGCGAAAAGGGCTCGTAACGCATTTCCTGGGGCCTGATTTTTCATTCTTCTTCGATGCCGGCTAGGGCTATGTTTAGGGATGCTCGGAAACAGCGAACCCGGAGGGTCCAGTTGCATGTGGGGCTGTGTAAAGGCTCCCCTGGGGAGATCACTTGTACCCAAAGCCTTCCTTTGGGGGCACTTTTGGATGAGCGAAAAGGGCTCGCAACGCATTTCCTGGGGCCTGATTTTTCAGTCGTCTTCGATGACGGCTAGGGCTATGTTTAGGGATGCTCGGAAACAGCGAACCCGAAGGGTCCATTTGCATGTGGGGCTGCGTAAAGGCTCCCCTGGGGAGTTCACTTGTACCCAAAGTCTTCCTTTGGGGGCACATTTGGATGGGCGAAAAGGCCTCGGAACGCATTTCCTGGGGCCTGATTTTTCACTCGTCTCCGATGACGGCTAGGGCTACGTTTAAGTTTGCTCAGGAACAGCAAACCCGGAGGGTCCAGTTGCATGTGGGGCTGCGTAAAGGCTCCCCTGGGGAGTTCACTTGTACCCAAAGCCTTCCTTTGGTTACACTTTTGGATGGTCCAAAGGGGCTTGCAACGCGTTTTCTGGAGCCCGGGTTTTCAGTCTTCTCCCAAGCCGGCTAGTGATATATTTAGGGTTGCTCGGAAAAATCGAACCCGGAGGGTCCAGTTGCATGTGGGGCTGTGTAAAGGCTCCCCTGGGGAGTTCACTTGTATCCAAAGCCTTTCTTTGGGGGCACTTTTGGTTGGTCCAAAGGGGCTCGCAACGCATTTCCTGGGGCCTGATTTTTCAGTCGTCATCGATGCCGGCTAGGGCTATGTTTAGGGATGTTCGGAAAGAGCGAACCCGGAGGGTCCAGTTGCATGTGGGGCTACGTAAAGGCTCCCCTGGGGAGTTCACTTGTACCCAAAGCCTTCCTTTGGGGGCACTTTTGGATGGACGAAAAGGGCTCGCAACGCATTTCCTGGGGACTGATTTTTCATTCGTCTTCGATGCCGTCTAGGGCTATGTTTAGGGATGCTCGGAAACAGCGAACCCGGAGGGTCCAGTTGCATGTGGGGCTGCGTAAAGGCTCCCCTGGAGAGTTCACTTGTACCCAAAGTCTTCCTTTGCGGGCACTTTTGGATGGGCGAAAAGGCCTCGGAACGCTATTCCTGGGGCCTGATTTTTCAGTCGTCTCCGATGACGGCTAGGGCTACGTTTAGGTTTGCTCAGGAACAGCGAACCCGGAGGGTCCAGTTGCATGTGGGGCTGCGTAAAGGCTCCCCTGGGGAGTTCACTTGTACCCAAAGCCTTCCTTTGGGGGCAGTTTTGGATGAGCGAAAAGGGCTCGCAACGCATTTCCTGGGGCCTGATTTTTCATTCGTCTTCGATGCCGTCTAGGGCTATGTTTAGGGATGCTCGGAAACAGCGAACCCGGAGGGTCCAGTTGCATGTGGGGCTGCGTAAAGGCTCCCCTGGGGAGTTCTCTTGTACCCAAAGCCTTCCTTTTGGGGCACTTTTGGATGGGCGAAAAGGGCTCGCAACGCATTTCCTCGGGACTGATTTTTCAGTCGTCTCCGATGACGGCTAGGGCTAAGTTTAGGTTTGCTCAGGAACAGCGAACCGGAGGGTCCAGTTGCATGTGGGGCTGTGTAAAGGCTCCACTGGGGAAATCACTTGTACCCAAAGCCTTCCTTTGCGGGCACTTTTGGATGGTCCAAAGCAGCTTGCAACGCATTTCCTGGGGCCTGATTTTTCATTCGTCTTCGATGCCGTCTAGGGCTATGTTTAGGGATACTCGGAAACAGCGAACCCGGAGGGTCCAGTTGCATGTGGGGCTGCGTAAAGGCTCCCCTGGGGAGTTCACTTGTACCCAAAGCCTTCCTTTGGTGACACTTTTGGATGGTCCAAAGGGGCTTGCAACGCATTTTCTGGGGCCCGGGTTTTCAGTCTTCTCCCATGCCGGCTAGTGATATATTTAGGGTTGCTCGGAAAATCGAACCCGGAGGGTCCAGTTGCATGAGGGGCTGCGTAAAGGCTCCCCTGGGGAGTTCACTTGTATCCAAAGCCTTCCTTTGGGGGCACTTTTGGATGGTCCTAAGGGGCTCGCAACGCATTTCCTGGGGCCTGATTTTTCAGTCGTCATCGATGCCGTCTATGGCTATGTTTAGGGATGCTCGGAAACAGCGAACCCGGAGGGTCCAGTTGCATGTGGGGCTGCGTAAAGGCTCCCCTGGGGAGTTCACTTGTACCCAAAGCCTTCCTTTGGGGGCACTTTTGGATGGACGAAAAGGCCTTGCAACGCATTTCCTGGGGCCTGATTTTTCATTCGTCATCGATGCCGGCTAGGGCTATGTTTAGGGATGCTTGGAAACAGCGAACCCGGAGGGTCCAGTTGCATGTGGGGCTGCGTAAAGGCTCCCCTGGGGAGTTCACTTGTACCCAAAGCCTTCCTTTGGTGATACTTTTGGATGGTCCAAAGGGGCTTGTAACGCGTTTTCTGGGGCACGGATTTTCAGTCTTCTCCCATGCCGGCTAGTGATATATTTAAATTTGCTCAGAAAAATCAAACCCGGAGGGTCCAGTTGCATGTGGGGCTGCGTAAAGGCTCCCCTGGGGAGTTCACTTGTACCCAAAGCCTTCCTTTGGGGGCACTTTTGGATGGACGAAAAGGGCTCGCAACGCTTTTCCTGGGGTCTGATTTTTCAGTCGACTTCGATGCCGGCAAGGTCTATGTTTAGGGATGCTCGGAAACAGCGAACCCGGAGGGTCCAGTTGCATGTGGGGCTGCGTAAAGGCTCCCCTGGGGAGTTCACTTGTACCCAAAGCCTTCCTTTGGGGGCACTTTTGGATGGGCAAAAAGGGCTCGCAACGCATTTCCTGGGGCCTGATTTCTCACTCGTCTCCGATGCCGGCTAGAGCTATGTTTAGGGATGCTCGGAAACAGCGAACCCCGAGGGTCCAGTTGCATGTGGGGCTGCGTAAAGGCTCCCCTGGGGAGTTCTCTTGTACCCAAAGTCTTCCTTTGCGGGCACTTTTGGATGGGCGAAAAGGCCTCGGAACGCATTTACTGGGGCCTGATTTTTCAGTCGTCTCCGATGACGGCTAGGGCTACGTTTAGGTTTGCTCAGGAACAGCAAACCCGGAGGGTCCAGCTGCATGTGGGGCTGCGTAAAGGCTCCCCTGGGGAGATCACTTGTACCCAAAGCCTTCCTTTGGGGGCACTTTTGGATGGTCCGAAGGGCCTCGCAACGCATTTCCTGGGTCCTGATTTTTCACTTGTCTTCGATGCTGGCTAGGGCTATGTTTAGGGATGCTCGGAAACAGAGAACCCGGAGGGTCCAGTTGCATGTGGGGCTGCGTAAAGGCTCCCCTGGGGAGTTCACTTGTACCCAAAGCCTTCCTTTGGGGGCACTTTTGGATGGTCCAAAGGGGCTCGTAACGCATTTCCTGGGGCCTGATTTTTCAGTCGTCTCCTATGACGGCTAGGGCTACTTTTAGGTTTGTTCAGGAACAGCGAACCCGGAGGGTCCAGTTGCATGTGGGGCTGCGTAAAGGCTCCCCTGGGGAGATCACTTGTACCCAAAGCCTTTCTTTGCGGGCACTTTTGGATGGTCCAAAGGGGCTTGCAATGCATTTCCTGGGGCCTGATTTTTCAGTCGTCTCCGATGACGGCTAGGGCTACGTTTAGGTTTGCTCATGAACAGCGAACCCGGAGGGTCCAGTTGCATGTGCAGCTGCGTAAAGGCACCCCTGGGGAGTTCTCTTGTACCCAAAGCCTTACTTTGGTGACACTTTTGGATGGTCCAAAGGGGCTTGCAACGCGTTTTCTGGGGCCCGGGTTTTCAGTCTTCTCCCATGCCGGTTATTGATATAATTAGGGTTGCTCGGAAAAATCGAACCCGAAGGGTCCAGTTGCATGTGGGGCTGCGTAAAGGCTCCACTGGGGAGATCACTTGTACCCAAAGCCTTTCTTTGCGGGCACTTTTGGATGGTCCAAAGGGGCTTGCAACGCATTTCCTGGGGCCTGATTTTTCAGTCTTCTCCCATGCCGGCTAGTGATATATTTAGGGTTGCTCGGAAAAATCGAACCCGGAGAGTCCAGTTGCATGTGCGGCTGCGTAAAGACTCCCCTGGGGAGTTCACTTGTACCCAAAGCCTTCCTTTGGGGGCACTTTTGGATGGTCCAAAGGGGCTCGCAACGCATTTCCTGGGTCCTGATTTTTCACATGTCTTCGATGCCGGCTAGGGCTATGTTTAGGGATGCTCGGAAACAGCGAACCCGGAGGGTCCAGTTGCATGTGGGGCTGCGTAAAGGCTCCCCTGGGGAGTTCACTTGTACCCAAAGCCTTCCTCTGGGGGCACTTTTGGATGAGCGAAAAGGGCTCGTAACGCATTTCCTGGGGCCTGATTTTTCATTCGTCTTCGATGCCGTCTAGGGCTATGTTTAGGGATGCTCGGAAACAGCGAACCCGGAGGGTCCAGTTGCATGTGGGGCTGCGTAAAGGCTCCCCTGGGGAGTTCACTTGTACCCAAAGCCTTCCTTTGGGGGCAGTTTTGGATGAGCGAAAAGGGCTCGCAACGCATTTCCTGGGGCCTGATTTTTCATTCGTCTTCGATGCCGTCTAGGGCTATGTTTAGGGATGCTCGGAAACAGCGAACCCGGAGGGTCCAGTTGCATGTGGGGCTGCGTAAAGGCTCCCCTGGGGAGTTCTCTTGTACCCAAAGTCTTCCTTTGCGGGCACTTTTGAATGGGCGAAAAGGCCTCGGAACGCATTTCCTGGGGCCTGATTTTTCAGTCGTCTCCGATGACGGCTAGGGCTACGTTTAGGTTTGCTCAGGAACAGCGAACCCGGAGGGTCCAGTTGCATGTGGGGCTGCGTAAAGACTCCCCTGGGGAGTTCACTTGTACCCAAAGCCTTCCTTTGGGGGCACTTTTGGATGGTCCAAAGGGGCTCGCAACGCATTTCCTGGGTCCTGATTTTTCACTTGTCTTCGATGCCGGCTAGGTCTATGTTTAGGGATGCTCGGAAACAGCGAACCCGGAGGGTCCAGTTGCATGTGGGGCTGCGTAAAGGCTCCCCTGGGGAGTTCACTTGTACCCAAAGCCTTCCTTTGGGGGCACTTTTGGATGAGCGAAAAGGGCTCGTAACGCATTTCCTGGGGCCTGATTTTTCATTCGTCTTCGATGACGGCTAGGGCTATGTTTAGGGATGCTCGGAAACAGCGAACCCGGAGGGTCCAGTTGCATGTGGGGCTGCGTAAAGGCTCCCCTGGGGAGTTCACTTGTACCCAAAGCCTTCCTTTGGCGGCACTTTTGGATGAGCGAAAAGGGCTCGCAACGCATTTCCTGGGGCCTGATTTTTCATTCGTCTTCGATGCCGTCTAGGGCTATGTTTAGGGATGCTCGGAAACAGCGAACCCGGAGGGTCCAGTTGCATGTGGGGCTGCGTAAAGGCTCCCCTGGGGAGTTCTCTTGTACCCAAAGCCTTTCTTTGGGGGCACTTTTGGTGGTCCAAAGGGGCTCGCAACGCATTTCCTGGGGCCTGATTTTTCACTCTTCTTCGATGCCGGCTAGGGCTATGTTTATGGGTGCTCGGAAACAGCGAACCCGGAGGGTCCAGTTGCATGTGGGGCTGCGTAAAGGCTCCCCTGGGGAGTTCACTTGTACCCAAAGCCTTCCTTTGGGGGCACTTTTGGATGGACGAAAAGGGCTCGCAACGCATTTCCTGGGGACTGATTTTTCATTCGTCTTCGATGCCGTCTAGGGCTATGTTTAGGGATGCTCGGAAACAGCGAACCCGGAGGGTCCAGTTGCATGTGGGGCTGCGTAAAGGCTCCCCTTTAGAGTTCACTTGTACCCAAAGTCTTCCTTTGCGGGCACTTTTGGATGGGCGAAAAGGCCTCGGAACCCTGTTCCTGGGGCCTGATTTTTCAGTCGTCTCCGATGACGGCTAGGGCTACGTTTAGGTTTGCTCAGGAACAGCGAACCCGGAGGGTCCAGTTGCATGTGGGGCTGCGTAAAGGCTCCCCTGGGGAGTTCACTTGTACCCAAAGCCTTCCTTTGGGGGCAGTTTTGGATGAGCGAAAAGGGCTCGCAACGCATTTCCTGGGGCCTGATTTTTCATTCGTCTTCGATGCCGTCTAGGGCTATGTTTAGGGATGCTCGGAAACAGCGAACCCGGAGGGTCCAGTTGCATGTGGGGCTGCGTAAAGGCTCCCCTGGGGAGTTCTCTTGTACCCAAAGCCTTCCTTTTGGGGCACTTTTGGATGGGCGAAAAGGGCTCGCAACGCATTTCCTCGGGACTGATTTTTCAGTCGTCTCCGATGACGGCTAGGGCTAAGTTTAGGTTTGCTCAGGAACAGCGAACCGGAGGGTCCAGTTGCATGTGGGGCTGTGTAAAGGCTCCCCTGGGGAGTTCTCTTGTACCCAAAGCCTTCCTTTGGGGGCACTTTTGGATGGGCGAAAAGGGATTGCAACGCATTTCCTGGGGCCTGATTTTTCACTCGTCTCCGATGACGGCTAGGGCTACGTTTAGGTTTGCTCATGAACAGCGAACCCGGAGGGTCCAGTTGCATGTGGGGCTGCGTAAAGTCTCCCCTGGGGAATTCTCTTGTACCCAAAGCCTTCCTTTGGGGGCACTTTTGGATGGTCCTAAGGGCTCGCAACGCATTTCCTGGGGCCTGATTTTTTACTCGTCTTCGATGCCGGCTAGGGCTATGTTTAGGGATGCTCGGAAACAGCGAACCCGGAGGGTCCAGTTGCATGTGGGGCTGCATAAAGGCTCCCCTGGGGAGTTCTATTGTACCCAAAGCCTTACTTTGGTGACACTTTTGGATGGTCCAAAGGGGCTTGCAACGCGTTTCTGGAGCCCGGGTTTTCAGTCTTCTCCCATGCCGGCTAGTGATATATTTAGGGTAGCTCGGAAAAATCGAACCCGGAGGGTCCAGTTGCATGTGGGGGCTGTGTAAAGGCTCCCCTGGGGAGTTCACTTGTACCCAAAGCCTTCCTTTGGGGGCACTTTTTGATGGTCCGAAGGGGCTCGCAACGCATTTCCTGGACCTGATTTTTCAGTCGTTTTCGATGCCGGCTAGGGGCTATGTTTAGGGGATGCTCGGAAACAGCGAACCCGGAGGGTCCAGTTGCATGTGGGGCTGCATAAAGGCTCCCCTGGGGAGTTCACTTGTACCCAAAGCCTTCGTTTGGTGACACTTTTGGATGGTCCAAAGGGGCTTGCAACGCGTTTTCTGGAGCCCCGGTTTTCAGGCTTCTCCCATGCCGGCTAGTGATATATTTAGGGTTGCTCGGAAAAATCGAACCCGGAGGGTCCAGTTGCATGTGGGGCTGCGTAAAGGCTCCCCTGGGGAGTTCACTTGTACCCAAAGCCTTCCTTTGGGGGCACTTTTGAATGGGCGAAAAGGGCTCGTAACGCATTTCCTGGGGCCTGATTTTTCATTCTTCTTCGATGCCGGCTAGGGCTATGTTTAGGGATGCTCGGAAACAGCGAACCCGGAGGTCCAGTTGCATGTGGGGCTGTGTAAAGGCTCCCCTGGGGAGATCACTTGTACCCAAAGCCTTCCTTTGGGGGCACTTTTGGATGAGCGAAAAGGGCTCGCAACGCATTTCCTGGGCCTGATTTTTCAGTCGTCTTCGATGACGGCTAGGGCTATGTTTAGGGATGCTCGGAAACAGCGAACCCGGAGGGTCCAGTTGCATGTGGGGCTGCGTAAAGGCTCCCCTGGGGAGTTCTCTTGTACCCAAAGCCTTCCTTTTGGGGCACTTTTGGATGGGCGAAAAGGGCTCGCAACGCATTTCCTCGGGACTGATTTTTCAGTCGTCTCCGATGACGGCTAGGGCTAAGTTTAGGGTTTGCTCAGGAACAGCGAACCGGAGGTCCAGTTGCATGTGGGGGCTGTGTAAAGGCTCCACTGGGGAATCACTTGTACCAAAGCCTTCCTTTGCGGGCACTTTTGGATGGTCCAAAGCAGCTTGCAACGCATTTCCTGGGGCCTGATTTTTCATTCGTCTTCGATGCCGTCTAGGGCTATGTTTAGGGATGCTCGGAAACAGCGAACCCGGAGAGTCCAGTTGCATGTGGGGCTGCGTAAAGGCTCCCCTGGGGAGTTCACTTGTACCCAAAGCCTTCCTTTGGTGACACTTTTGGATGGTCCAAAGGGGCTTGCAACGCATTTTCTGGGGCCCGGGTTTTCAGTCTTCTCCCATGCCGGCTAGTGATATATTTAGTGTTGCTCGGAAAATCGAACCCGGAGGGTCCAGTTGCATGAGGGGCTGCGTAAAGGCTCCCCTGGGGAGTTCACTTGTATCAAAAGCCTTCCTTTGGGGGCACTTTTGGATGGTCCTAAGGGGCTCGCAACGCATTTCCTGGGGCCTGATTTTTCAGTCGTCTCCGATGCCGTCTATGGCTATGTTTAGGGATGCTCGGAAACAGCGAACCCGGAGGGTCCAGTTGCATGTGGGGCTGCGTAAAGGCTCCCCTGGGGAGTTCACTTGTACCCAAAGCCTTCCTTTGGGGGCACTTTTGGATGGACGAAAAGGCCTTGCAACGCATTTCCTGGGGCCTGATTTTTCATTCGTCATCGATGCCGGCTAGGGCTATGTTTAGGGATGCTTGGAAACAGCGAACCCGGAGGGTCCAGTTGCATGTGGGGCTGCGTAAAGGCTCCCCTGGGGAGTTCACTTGTACCCAAAGCCTTCCTTTGGTGATACTTTTGGATGGTCCAAAGGGGCTTGTAACGCGTTTTCTGGGGCACGGATTTTCAGTCTTCTCCCATGCCGGCTAGTGATATATTTAAATTTGCTCGGAAAAATCAAACCCGGAGGGTCCAGTTGCATGTGGGGCTGCGTAAAGGCTCCCCTGGGGAGTTCACTTGTACCCAAAGCCTTCCTTTGGGGGCACTTTTGGATGGACGAAAAGGGCTCGAAACGCTTTTCCTGGGGTCTGATTTTTCAGTCGACTTCGATGCCGGCTAGGGCTATGTTTAGGGATGCTCGGAAACAGCGAACCCGGAGGGTCCAGTTGCATGTGGGGCTGCGTAAAGGCTCCCCTGGGGAGTTCACTTGTACCCAAAGCCTTCCTTTGGGGGCACTTTTGGATGGGCAAAAAGGGCTCGCAACGCATTTCCTGGGGCCTGATTTCTCACTCGTCTCCGATGCCGGCTAGAGCTATGTTTAGGGATGCTCGGAAACAGCGAACCCCGAGGGTCCAGTTGCATGTGGGGCTGCGTAAAGGCTCCCCTGGGGAGTTCTCTTGTACCCAAAGTCTTCCTTTGCGGGCACTTTTGGATGGGCGAAAAGGCCTCGGAACGCATTTACTGGGGCCTGATTTTTCAGTCGTCTCCGATGACGGCTAGGGCTACGTTTAGGTTTGCTCAGGAACAGCAAACCCGGAGGGTCCAGCTGCATGTGGGGCTGCGTAAAGGCTCCCCTGGGGAGATCACTTGTACCCAAAGCCTTCCTTTGGGGGCACTTTTGGATGGTCCGAAGGGCCTCGCAACGCATTTCCTGGGTCCTGATTTTTCACTTGTCTTCGATGCTGGCTAGGGCTATGTTTAGGGATGCTCGGAAACAGAGAACCCGGAGGGTCCAGTTGCATGTGGGGCTGCGTAAAGGCTCCCCTGGGGAGTTCACTTGTACCCAAAGCCTTCCTTTGGGGGCACTTTTGGATGGTCCAAAGGGGCTCGTAACGCATTTCCTGGGGCCTGATTTTTCAGTCGTCTCCTATGACGGCTAGGGCTACTTTTAGGTTTGTTCAGGAACAGCGAACCCGGAGGGTCCAGTTGCATGTGGGGCTGCGTAAAGGCTCCCCTGGGGAGATCACTTGTACCCAAAGCCTTTCTTTGCGGGCACTTTTGGATGGTCCAAAGGGGCTTGCAATGCATTTCCTGGGGCCTGATTTTTCAGTCGTCTCCGATGACGGCTAGGGCTACGTTTAGGTTTGCTCATGAACAGCGAACCCGGAGGGTCCAGTTGCATGTGCAGCTGCGTAAAGGCACCCCTGGGGAGTTCTCTTGTACCCAAAGCCTTCCTTTGGTGACACTTTTGGATGGTCCAAAGGGGCTTGCAACGCGTTTTCTGGGGCCCGGGTTTTCAGTCTTCTCCCATGCCGGTTATTGATATAATTAGGGTTGCTCGGAAAAATCGAACCCGAAGGGTCCAGTTGCATGTGGGGCTGCGTAAAGGCTCCACTGGGGAGATCACTTGTACCCAAAGCCTTTCTTTGCGGGCACTTTTGGATGGTCCAAAGGGGCTTGCAACGCATTTCCTGGGGCCTGATTTTTCAGTCTTCTCCCATGCCGGCTAGTGATATATTTAGGGTTGCTCGGAAAAATCGAACCCGGAGAGTCCAGTTGCATGTGGGGCTGCGTAAAGGCTCCCCTGGGGAGTTCACTTGTATCCAAAGCCTTCCTTTGGGGGCACTTTTGAATGGACGAAAAGGGCTCGCAACGCATTTCCTGGGACCTGATTTTTCATTCGTTTTCGATGCCGTCTAGGGTTATGGTTAGGGATGCTCGGAAACAGCGAACCCGGAGGGTCCAGTTGCATGTGGGGCTGCGTAAAGACTCCCCTGGGGAGTTCACTTGTACCCAAAGCCTTCCTTTGGGGGCACTTTTGGATGGGCGAAAAGGGCTCGTAACGCATTTCCTGGGGCCTGATTTTTCAGTCGTCATCGATGCCGGCTAGGGCTATGTTTAGGGATGCTCGGAAACAGCGAACCCGGAGGTTCCAGTTGCATGTGGGGCTGCGTAAAGACTCCCCTGGGGAGTTCACTTGTACCCAAAGCCTTCCTTTGCGGGCACTTTTGGATGGTCCAAAGGGGCTCGCAACGCATTTCCTGGGTCCTGATTTTTCAGTTGTCTTCGATGCCGGCTAGGGATATGTTTAGGGATGCTCGGAAACAGTGAACCCGGAGGGTCCAGTTGCATGTGGGGCTGCGTAAAGACTCCCCTGGGGAGTTCACTTGTACCCAAAGCCTTCCTTTGGCGGCACTTTTGGATGAGCGAAAAGGGCTCGCAACGCATTTCCTGGGGACTGATTTTTCAGTCGACTTCGATGCCGGCTAGGGCTATGTTTAGGGATGCTTGGAAACAGCGAACCCGGAGGGTCCAGTTGCATGTGGGGCTGCGTAAAGGCTCCCCTGGGGAGATCACTTGTACCCAAAGCCTTCCTTTGCGGGCACTTTTGGATGGACCAAAGCGGCTTGCAACGCATTTCCTGGGGCCTGATTTTTCAGTCGTCTCCGATGACGGCTAGGGCTACGTTTAGGCTTGCTCATGAACAGCAAACCCGGAGGGTCCAGTTGCATGTGGGGCTGTGTAAAGGCTCCCCTGGGGAGTTCACTTGTACCCAAAGCCTTCCTTTGGTGACACTTTTGGATGGTCCAAAGGGGCTTGCAAAGCGTTTTCTGGGGCCCGAGTTTTCAGTTTTCTCCCATGCCGGTTAGGGATATAATTAGTGTTGCTCGGAAAAATCGAACCCGAAGGGTCCAGTTGCATGTGGGGCTGCGTAAAGGCTCCCCTGGGGAGTTCACTTGTACCCAAAGCCTTCCTTTGGGGGCACTTTTGGATGGTCCGAAGGGGCTCGCAACGCATTTCCTGGGGCCTGATTTTTCAGTCGTCTCCTATGACGGCCAGGGCTACTTTTAGTTTTGCTCATGAACAGCGAACCCGGAGGGTCCAGTTGCATGTGGGGCTGCGTAAAGGCTCCCCTGGGGAGTTCTCTTGTACCCAAAGTCTTCCTTTGCGGGCACTTTTGGATGGGCGAAAAGGCCTCGGAACGCATTTCCTGGGGCCTGATTTTTCAGTCGTCTCCGATGACGGCTAGGGCTACCTTTAGGTTTGCTCAGGAACAGCGAACCCGGAGGGTCCAGTTGCATGTGCGGCTGCGTAAAGACTCCCCTGGGGAGTTCACTTGTACCCAAAGCCTTCCTTTGGGGGCACTTTTGGATGGTCCAAAGGGGCTCGCAACGCATTTCCTGGGTCCTGATTTTTCACATGTCTTCGATGCCGGCTAGGGCTATGTTTAGGGATGCTCGGAAACAGCGAACCCGGAGGGTCCAGTTGCATGTGGGGCTGCGTAAAGGCTCCCCTGGGGAGTTCACTTGTACCCAAAGCCTTCCTCTGGGGGCACTTTTGGATGAGCGAAAAGGGCTCGTAACGCATTTCCTGGGGCCTGATTTTTCATTCGTCTTCGATGCCGTCTAGGGCTATGTTTAGGGATGCTCGGAAACAGCGAACCCGGAGGGTCCAGTTGCATGTGGGGCTGCGTAAAGGCTCCCCTGGGGAGTTCTCTTGTACCCAAAGCCTTCCTTTGGGGGCACTTTTGGATGGTCCGAAGGGGCTCGCAACGCATTTCCTGGGGCCTGATTTTTCAGTCGTCTCCTATGACGGCCAGGGCTACTTTTAGTTTTGCTCAGGAACAGCGAACCCGGAGGGTCCAGTTGCATGTGGGGCTGCGTAAAGGCTCCCCTGGGGAGTTCTCTTGTACCCAAAGTCTTCCTTTGCGGGCACTTTTGGATGGGCGAAAAGGCCTCGGAACGCATTTCCTGGGGCCTGATTTTTCATTCGTCTCCGATGACGGCTAGGGCTACCTTTAGGTTTGCTCAGGAACAGCGAACCCGGAGGGTCCAGTTGCATGTGCGGCTGCGTAAAGACTCCCCTGGGGAGTTCACTTGTACCCAAAGCCTTCCTTTGGGGGCACTTTTGGATGGTCCAAAGGGGCTCGCAACGCATTTCCTGGGTCCTGATTTTTCACATGTCTTCGATGCCGGCTAGGGCTATGTTTAGGGATGCTCGGAAACAGCGAACCCGGAGGGTCCAGTTGCATGTGGGGCTGCATAAAGGCTCCCCTGGGGAGTTCACTTGTACCCAAAGCCTTCCTCTGGGGGCACTTTTGGATGAGCGAAAAGGGCTCGTAACGCATTTCCTGGGGCCTGATTTTTCATTCGTCTTCGATGCCGTCTAGGGCTATGTTTAGGGATGCTCGGAAACAGCGAACCCGGAGGGTCCAGTTGCATGTGGGGCTGCGTAAAGGCTCCCCTGGGGAGTTCACTTGTACCCAAAGCCTTCCTTTGGGGGCACTTTTGGATGAGCGAAAAGGGCTCGCAACGCATTTCCTGGGGCCTGATTTTTCATTCGTCTTCGATGCCGTCTAGGGCTATGTTTAGGGATGCTCGGAAACAGCGAACCCGGAGGGTCCAGTTGCATGTGGGGCTGCGTAAAGGCTCCCCTGGGGAGTTCTCTTGTACCCAAAGTCTTCCTTTGCGGGCACTTTTGAATGGGCGAAAAGGCCTCGGAACGCATTTCCTGGGGCCTGATTTTTCAGTCGTCTCCGATGACGGCTAGGGCTACGTTTAGGTTTGCTCAGGAACAGCGAACCCGGAGGGTCCAGTTGCATGTGGGGCTGCGTAAAGACTCCCCTGGGGAGTTCACTTGTACCCAAAGCCTTCCTTTGGGGGCACTTTTGGATGGTCCAAAGGGGCTCGCAACGCATTTCCTGGGTCCTGATTTTTCACTTGTCTTCGATGCCGGCTAGGTCTATGTTTAGGGATGCTCGGAAAAAGCGAACCCGGAGGGTCCAGTTGCATGTGGGGCTGCGTAAAGGCTCCCCTGGGGAGTTCACTTGTACCCAAAGCCTTCCTTTGGGGGCACTTTTGGATGAGCGAAAAGGGCTCGTAACGCATTTCCTGGGGCCTGATTTTTCATTCGTCTTCGATGACGGCTAGGGCTATGTTTAGGGATGCTCGGAAACAGCGAACCCGGAGGGTCCAGTTGCATGTGGGGCTGCGTAAAGGCTCCCCTGGGGAGTTCACTTGTACCCAAAGCCTTCCTTTGGCGGCACTTTTGGATGAGCGAAAAGGGCTCGCAACGCATTTCCTGGGGCCTGATTTTTCATTCGTCTTCGATGCCGTCTAGGGCTATGTTTAGGGATGCTCGGAAACAGCGAACCCGGAGGGTCCAGTTGCATGTGGGGCTGCGTAAAGGCTCCCCTGGGGAGTTCTCTTGTACCCAAAGCCTTTCTTTGGGGGCACTTTTGGTGGTCCAAAGGGGCTCGCAACGCATTTCCTGGGGCCTGATTTTTCACTCTTCTTCGATGCCGGCTAGGGCTATGTTTATGGGTGCTCGGAAACAGCGAACCCGGAGGGTCCAGTTGCATGTGGGGCTGCGTAAAGGCTCCCCTGGGGAGTTCACTTGTACCCAAAGCCTTCCTTTGGTGACACTTTTGGATGGTCCAAAGGGGCTTGCAACGCGTTTTCTGGAGCCCGGGTTTTCAGTCTTCTCCCAAGCCGGCTAGTGATATATTTAGGGTTGCTCGGAAAAATCGAACCCGGAGGGTCCAGTTGCATGTGGGGCTGTGTAAAGGCTCCCCTGGGGAGTTCACTTGTATCCAAAGCCTTTCTTTGGGGGCACTTTTGGTTGGTCCAAAGGGGCTCGCAACGCATTTCCTGGGGCCTGATTTTTCAGTCGTCATCGATGCCGGCTAGGGCTATGTTTAGGGATGTTCGGAAAGAGCGAACCCGGAGGGTCCAGTTGCATGTGGGGCTGCGTAAAGGCTCCCCTGGGGAGTTCACTTGTACCCAAAGCCTTCCTTTGGGGGCACTTTTGGATGGACGAAAAGGGCTCGCAACGCATTTCCTGGGGACTGATTTTTCATTCGTCTTCGATGCCGTCTAGGGCTATGTTTAGGGATGCTCGGAAACAGCGAACCCGGAGGGTCCAGTTGCATGTGGGGCTGCGTAAAGGCTCCCCTGGAGAGTTCACTTGTACCCAAAGTCTTCCTTTGCGGGCACTTTTGGATGGGCGAAAAGGCCTCGGAACGCTGTTCCTGGGGCCTGATTTTTCAGTCGTCTCCGATGACGGCTAGGGCTACGTTTAGGTTTGCTCAGGAACAGCGAACCCGGAGGGTCCAGTTGCATGTGGGGCTTCGTAAAGGCTCCCCTGGGGAGTTCACTTGTACCCAAAGCCTTCCTTTGGGGGCAGTTTTGGATGAGCGAAAAGGGCTCGCAACGCATTTCCTGGGGCCTGATTTTTCATTCGTCTTCGATGCCGTCTAGGGCTATGTTTAGGGATGCTCGGAAACAGCGAACCCGGAGGGTCCAGTTGCATGTGGGGCTGCGTAAAGGCTCCCCTGGGGAGTTCTCTTGTACCCAAAGCCTTCCTTTTGGGGCACTTTTGGATGGGCGAAAAGGGCTCGCAACGCATTTCCTCGGGACTGATTTTTCAGTCGTCTCCGATGATGGCTAGGGCTAAGTTTAGGTTTGCTCAGGAACAGCGAACCGGAGGGTCCAGTTGCATGTGGGGCTGTGTAAAGGCTCCCCTGGGGAGTTCTCTTGTACCCAAAGCCTTCCTTTGGGGGCACATTTGGATGGGCGAAAAGGGATTGCAACGCATTTCCTGGGGCCTGATTTTTCACTCGTCTCCGATGACGGCTAGGGCTACGTTTAGGTTTGCTCATGAACAGCGAACCCGGAGGGTCCAGTTGCATGTGGGGCTGCGTAAAGGCTCCCCTGGGGAATTCTCTTGTACCCAAAGCCTTCCTTTGGGGGCACTTTTGGATGGTCCTAAGGGGCTCGCAACGCATTTCCTGGGGCCTGATTTTTTACTCGTCTTCGATGCCGGCTAGGGCTATGTTTAGGGATGCTCGGAAACAGCGAACCCGGAGGGTCCAGTTGCATGTGGGGCTGCATAAAGGCTCCCCTGGGGAGTTCTATTGTACCCAAAGCCTTACTTTGGTGACACTTTTGGATGGTCCAAAGGGGCTTGCAACGCGTTTTCTGGAGCCCGGGTTTTCAGTCTTCTCCCATGCCGGCTAGTGATATATTTAGGGTAGCTCGGAAAAATCGAACCCGGAGGGTCCAGTTGCATGTGGGGCTGTGTAAAGGCTCCCCTGGGGAGTTCACTTGTACCCAAAGCCTTCCTTTGGGGGCACTTTTTGATGGTCCGAAGGGGCTCGCAACGCATTTCCTGGGACCTGATTTTTCAGTCGTTTTCGATGCCGGCTAGGGCTATGTTTAGGGATGCTCGGAAACAGCGAACCCGGAGGGTCCAGTTGCATGTGGGGCTGCATAAAGGCTCCCCTGGGGAGTTCACTTGTACCCAAAGCCTTCCTTTGGTGACACTTTTGGATGGTCCAAAGGGGCTTGCAACGCGTTTTCTGGAGCCCCGGTTTTCAGGATTCTCCCATGCCGGCTAGTGATATATTTAGTGTTGCTCGGAAAAATCGAACCCGGAGGGTCCAGTTGCATGTGGGGCTGCGTAAAGGCTCCCCTGGGGAGTTCACTTGTACCCAAAGCCTTCCTTTGGGGGCACTTTTGAATGGGCGAAAAGGGCTCGTAACGCATTTCCTGGGGCCTGATTTTTCATTCTTCTTCGATGCCGGCTAGGGCTATGTTTAGGGATGCTCGGAAACAGCGAACCCGGAGGGTCCAGTTGCATGTGGGGCTGCTTAAAGGCTCCCCTGGGGAGATCACTTGTACCCAAAGCCTTCCTTTGGGGGCACTTTTGGATGAGCGAAAAGGGCTCGCAACGCATTTCCTGGGGCCTGATTTTTCAGTCGTCTTCGATGACGGCTAGGGCTATGTTTAGGGATGCTCGGAAACAGCGAACCCGAAGGGTCCATTTGCATGTGGGGCTGCGTAAAGGCTCCCCTGGGGAGTTCACTTGTACCCAAAGTCTTCCTTTGGGGGCACATTTGGATGGGCGAAAAGGCCTCGGAACGCATTTCCTGGGGCCTGATTTTTCACTCGTCTCCGATGACGGCTAGGGCTACGTTTAAGTTTGCTCAGGAACAGCAAACCCGGAGGGTCCAGTTGCATGTGGGGCTGCGTAAAGGCTCCCCTGGGGAGTTCACTTGTACCCAAAGCCTTCCTTTGGTGACACTTTTGGATGGTCCAAAGGGGCTTGCAACGCGTTTTCTGGAGCCCGGGTTTTCAGTCTTCTCCCAAGCCGGCTAGTGATATATTTAGGGTTGCTCGGAAAAATCGAACCCGGAGGGTCCAGTTGCATGTGGGGCTGTGTAAAGGCTCCCCTGGGGAGTTCACTTGTATCCAAAGCCTTTCTTTGGGGGCACTTTTGGTTGGTCCAAAGGGGCTCGCAACGCATTTCCTGGGGCCTGATTTTTCAGTCGTCATCGATGACGGCTAGGGCTATGTTTAGGGATGTTCGGAAAGAGCGAACCCGGAGGGTCCAGTTGCATGTGGGGCTGCGTAAAGGCTCCCCTGGGGAGTTCACTTGTACCCAAAGCCTTCCTTTGGGGGCACTTTTGGATGGACGAAAAGGGCTCGCAACGCATTTCCTGGGGACTGATTTTTCATTCGTCTTCGATGCCGTCTAGGGCTATGTTTAGGGATGCTCGGAAACAGCGAACCCGGAGGGTCCAGTTGCATGTGGGGCTGCGTAAAGGCTCCCCTGGAGAGTTCACTTGTACCCAAAGTCTTCCTTTGCGGGCACTTTTGGATGGGCGAAAAGGCCTCGGAACGCTATTCCTGGGGCCTGATTTTTCAGTCGTCTCCGATGACGGCTAGGGCTACGTTTAGGTTTGCTCAGGAACAGCGAACCCGGAGGGTCCAGTTGCATGTGGGGCTGCGTAAAGGCTCCCCTGGGGAGTTCACTTGTACCCAAAGCCTTCCTTTGGGGGCAGTTTTGGATGAGCGAAAAGGGCTCGCAACGCATTTCCTGGGGCCTGATTTTTCATTCGTCTTCGATGCCGTCTAGGGCTATGTTTAGGGATGCTCGGAAACAGCGAACCCGGAGGGTCCAGTTGCATGTGGGGCTGCGTAAAGGCTCCCCTGGGGAGTTCTCTTGTACCCAAAGCCTTCCTTTTGGGGCACTTTTGGATGGGCGAAAAGGGCTCGCAACGCATTTCCTCGGGACTGATTTTTCAGTCGTCTCCGATGACGGCTAGGGCTAAGTTTAGGTTTGCTCAGGAACAGCGAACCGGAGGGTCCAGTTGCATGTGGGGCTGTGTAAAGGCTCCACTGGGGAAATCACTTGTACCCAAAGCCTTCCTTTGCGGGCACTTTTGGATGGTCCAAAGCAGCTTGCAACGCATTTCCTGGGGCCTGATTTTTCATTCGTCTTCGATGCCGTCTAGGGCTATGTTTAGGGATGCTCGGAAACAGCGAACCCGGAGAGTCCAGTTGCATGTGGGGCTGCGTAAAGGCTCCCCTGGGGAGTTCACTTGTACCCAAAGCCTTCCTTTGGTGACACTTTTGGATGGTCCAAAGGGGCTTGCAACGCATTTTCTGGGGCCCGGGTTTTCAGTCTTCTCCCATGCCGGCTAGTGATATATTTAGTGTTGCTCGGAAAATCGAACCCGGAGGGTCCAGTTGCATGAGGGGCTGCGTAAAGGCTCCCCTGGGGAGTTCACTTGTATCCAAAGCCTTCCTTTGGGGGCACTTTTGGATGGTCCTAAGGGGCTCGCAACGCATTTCCTGGGGCCTGATTTTTCAGTCGTCATCGATGCCGTCTATGGCTATGTTTAGGGATGCTCGGAAACAGCGAACCCGGAGGGTCCAGTTGCATGTGGGGCTGCGTAAAGGCTCCCCTGGGGAGTTCACTTGTACCCAAAGCCTTCCTTTGGGGGCACTTTTGGATGGACGAAAAGGCCTTGCAACGCATTTCCTGGGGCCTGATTTTTCATTCGTCATCGATGCCGGCTAGGGCTATGTTTAGGGATGCTTGGAAACAGCGAACCCGGAGGGTCCAGTTGCATGTGGGGCTGCGTAAAGGCTCCCCTGGGGAGTTCACTTGTACCCAAAGCCTTCCTTTGGTGATACTTTTGGATGGTCCAAAGGGGCTTGTAACGCGTTTTCTGGGGCACGGATTTTCAGTCTTCTCCCATGCCGGCTAGTGATATATTTAAATTTGCTCGGAAAAATCAAACCCGGAGGGTCCAGTTGCATGTGGGGCTGCGTAAAGGCTCCCCTGGGGAGTTCACTTGTACCCAAAGCCTTCCTTTGGGGGCACTTTTGGATGGACGAAAAGGGCTCGAAACGCTTTTCCTGGGGTCTGATTTTTCAGTCGACTTCGATGCCGGCTAGGGCTATGTTTAGGGATGCTCGGAAACAGCGAACCCGGAGGGTCCAGTTGCATGTGGGGCTGCGTAAAGGCTCCCCTGGGGAGTTCACTTGTACCCAAAGCCTTCCTTTGGGGGCACTTTTGGATGGGCAAAAAGGGCTCGCAACGCATTTCCTGGGGCCTGATTTCTCACTCGTCTCCGATGCCGGCTAGAGCTATGTTTAGGGATGCTCGGAAACAGCGAACCCCGAGGGTCCAGTTGCATGTGGGGCTGCGTAAAGGCTCCCCTGGGGAGTTCTCTTGTACCCAAAGTCTTCCTTTGCGGGCACTTTTGGATGGGCGAAAAGGCCTCGGAACGCATTTCCTGGGGCCTGATTTTTCAGTCGTCTCCGATGACGGCTAGGGCTACGTTTAGGTTTGCTCAGGAACAGCAAACCCGGAGGGTCCAGCTGCATGTGGGGCTGCGTAAAGGCTCCCCTGGGGAGATCACTTGTACCCAAAGCCTTCCTTTGGGGGCACTTTTGGATGGTCCGAAGGGCCTCGCAACGCATTTCCTGGGTCCTGATTTTTCACTTGTCTTCGATGCTGGCTAGGGCTATGTTTAGGGATGCTCGGAAACAGAGAACCCGGAGGGTCCAGTTGCATGTGGGGCTGCGTAAAGGCTCCCCTGGGGAGTTCACTTGTACCCAAAGCCTTCCTTTGGGGGCACTTTTGGATGGTCCAAAGGGGCTCGTAACGCATTTCCTGGGGCCTGATTTTTCAGTCGTCTCCTATGACGGCTAGGGCTACTTTTAGGTTTGTTCAGGAACAGCGAACCCGGAGGGTCCAGTTGCATGTGGGGCTGCGTAAAGGCTCCCCTGGGGAGATCACTTGTACCCAAAGCCTTTCTTTGCGGGCACTTTTGGATGGTCCAAAGGGGCTTGCAATGCATTTCCTGGGGCCTGATTTTTCAGTCGTCTCCGATGACGGCTAGGGCTACGTTTAGGTTTGCTCATGAACAGCGAACCCGGAGGGTCCAGTTGCATGTGGGGCTGCGTAAAGGCTCCACTGGGGAGATCACTTGTACCCAAAGCCTTTCTTTGCGGGCACTTTTGGATGGTCCAAAGGGGCTTGCAACGCATTTCCTGGGGCCTGATTTTTCAGTCTTCTCCCATGCCGGCTAGTGATATATTTAGGGTTGCTCGGAAAAATCGAACCCGGAGAGTCCAGTTGCATGTGGGGCTGCGTAAAGGCTCCCCTGGGGAGTTCACTTGTATCCAAAGCCTTCCTTTGGGGGCACTTTTGAATGGACGAAAAGGGCTCGCAACGCATTTCCTGGGACCTGATTTTTCATTCGTTTTCGATGCCGTCTAGGGCTATGGTTAGGGATGCTCGGAAACAGCGAACCCGGAGGGTCCAGTTGCATGTGGGGCTGCGTAAAGACTCCCCTGGGGAGTTCACTTGTACCCAAAGCCTTCCTTTGGGGGCACTTTTGGATGGGCGAAAAGGGCTCGTAACGCATTTCCTGGGGCCTGATTTTTCAGTCGTCATCGATGCCGGCTAGGGCTATGTTTAGGGATGCTCGGAAACAGCGAACCCGGAGGTTCCAGTTGCATGTGGGGCTGCGTAAAGACTCCCCTGGGGAGTTCACTTGTACCCAAAGCCTTCCTTTGCGGGCACTTTTGGATGGTCCAAAGGGGCTCGCAACGCATTTCCTGGGTCCTGATTTTTCAGTTGTCTTCGATGCCGGCTAGGGCTATGTTTAGGGATGCTCGGAAACAGTGAACCCGGAGGGTCCAGTTGCATGTGGGGCTGCGTAAAGGCTCCCCTGGGGAGTTCACTTGTACCCAAAGCCTTCCTTTGGGGGCACTTTTGGATGAGCGAAAAGGGCTCGCAACGCATTTCCTGGGGACTGATTTTTCAGTCGACTTCGATGCCGGCTAGGGCTATGTTTAGGGATGCTTGGAAACAGCGAACCCGGAGGGTCCAGTTGCATGTGGGGCTGCGTAAAGGCTCCCCTGGGGAGATCACTTGTACCCAAAGCCTTCCTTTGCGGGCACTTTTGGATGGACCAAAGCGGCTTGCAACGCATTTCCTGGGGCCTGATTTTTCAGTCGTCTCCGATGACGGCTAGGGCTACGTTTAGGCTTGCTCATGAACAGCAAACCCGGAGGGTCCAGTTGCATGTGGGGCTGTGTAAAGGCTCCCCTGGGGAGTTCACTTGTACCCAAAGCCTTCCTTTGGTGACACTTTTGGATGGTCCAAAGGGGCTTGCAAAGCGTTTTCTGGGGCCCGAGTTTTCAGTTTTCTCCCATGCCGGTTAGGGATATAATTAGGGTTGCTCGGAAAAATCGAACCCGAAGGGTCCAGTTGCATGTGGGGCTGCGTAAAGGCTCCCCTGGGGAGTTCACTTGTACCCAAAGCCTTCCTTTGGGGGCACTTTTGGATGGTCCGAAGGGGCTCGCAACGCATTTCCTGGGGCCTGATTTTTCAGTCGTCTCCTATGACGGCCAGGGCTACTTTTAGTTTTGCTCAGGAACAGCGAACCCGGAGGGTCCAGTTGCATGTGGGGCTGCGTAAAGGCTCCCCTGGGGAGTTCTCTTGTACCCAAAGTCTTCCTTTGCGGGCACTTTTGGATGGGCGAAAAGGGCTCGGAACGCATTTCCTGGGGCCTGATTTTTCAGTCGTCTCCGATGACGGCTAGGGCTACCTTTAGGTTTGCTCAGGAACAGCGAACCCGGAGGGTCCAGTTGCATGTGCGGCTGCGTAAAGACTCCCCTGGGGAGTTCACTTGTACCCAAAGCCTTCCTTTGGGGGCACTTTTGGATGGTCCAAAGGGGCTCGCAACGCATTTCCTGGGTCCTGATTTTTCACATGTCTTCGATGCCGGCTAGGGCTATGTTTAGGGATGCTCGGAAACAGCGAACCCGGAGGGTCCAGTTGCATGTGGGGCTGCGTAAAGGCTCCCCTGGGGAGTTCACTTGTACCCAAAGCCTTCCTCTGGGGGCACTTTTGGATGAGCGAAAAGGGCTCGTAACGCATTTCCTGGGGCCTGATTTTTCATTCGTCTTCGATGCTGGCTAGGGCTATGTTTAGGGATGCTCGGAAACAGCGAACCCGGAGGGTCCAGTTGCATGTGGGGCTGCGTAAAGGCTCCCCTGGGGAGTTCACTTGTACCCAAAGCCTTCCTTTGGGGGCACTTTTGGATGAGCGAAAAGGGCTCGCAACGCATTTCCTGGGGCCTGATTTTTCATTCGTCTTCGATGCCGTCTAGGGCTATGTTTAGGGATGCTCGGAAACAGCGAACCCGGAGGGTCCAGTTGCATGTGGGGCTGCGTAAAGGCTCCCCTGGGGAGTTCTCTTGTACCCAAAGTCTTCCTTTGCGGGCACTTTTGAATGGGCGAAAAGGCCTCGGAACGCATTTCCTGGGGCCTGATTTTTCAGTCGTCTCCGATGACGGCTAGGGCTACGTTTAGGTTTGCTCAGGAACAGCGAACCCGGAGGGTCCAGTTGCATGTGGGGCTGCGTAAAGACTCCCCTGGGGAGTTCACTTGTACCCAAAGCCTTCCTTTGGGGGCACTTTTGGATGGTCCAAAGGGGCTCGCAACGCATTTCCTGGGTCCTGATTTTTCACTTGTCTTCGATGCCGGCTAGGTCTATGTTTAGGGATGCTCGGAAAAAGCGAACCCGGAGGGTCCAGTTGCATGTGGGGCTGCGTAAAGGCTCCCCTGGGGAGTTCACTTGTACCCAAAGCCTTCCTTTGGGGGCACTTTTGGATGAGCGAAAAGGGCTCGTAACGCATTTCCTGGGGCCTGATTTTTCATTCGTCTTCGATGACGGCTAGGGCTATGTTTAGGGATGCTCGGAAACAGCGAACCCGGAGGGTCCAGTTGCATGTGGGGCTGCGTAAAGGCTCCCCTGGGGAGTTCACTTGTACCCAAAGCCTTCCTTTGGCGGCACTTTTGGATGAGCGAAAAGGGCTCGCAACGCATTTCCTGGGGCCTGATTTTTCATTCGTCTTCGATGCCGTCTAGGGCTATGTTTAGGGATGCTCGGAAACAGCGAACCCGGAGGGTCCAGTTGCATGTGGGGCTGCGTAAAGGCTCCCCTGGGGAGTTCTCTTGTACCCAAAGCCTTTCTTTGGGGACACTTTTGGTGGTCCAAAGGGGCTCGCAACGCATTTCCTGGGGCCTGATTTTTCACTCTTCTTCGATGCCGGCTAGGGCTATGTTTATGGGTGCTCGGAAACAGCGAACCCGGAGGGTCCAGTTGCATGTGGGGCTGCGTAAAGGCTCCCCTGGGGAGTTCACTTGTACCCAAAGCCTTCCTTTGGTGACACTTTTGGATGGTCCAAAGGGGCTTGCAACGCGTTTTCTGGAGCCCGGGTTTTCAGTCTTCTCCCAAGCCGGCTAGTGATATATTTAGGGTTGCGCGGAAAAATCGAACCCGGAGGGTCCAGTTGCATGTGGGGCTGTGTAAAGGCTCCCCTGGGGAGTTCACTTGTATCCAAAGCCTTTCTTTGGGGGCACTTTTTGTTGGTCCAAAGGGGCTCGCAACGCATTTCCTGGGGCCTGATTTTTCAGTCGTCATCGATGCCGGCTAGGGCTATGTTTAGGGATGTTCGGAAAGAGCGAACCCGGAGGGTCCAGTTGCATGTGGGGCTGCGTAAAGGCTCCCCTGGGGAGTTCACTTGTACCCAAAGCCTTCCTTTGGGGGCACTTTTGGATGGACGAAAAGGGCTCGCAACGCATTTCCTGGGGACTGATTTTTCATTCGTCTTCGATGCCGTCTAGGGCTATGTTTAGGGATGCTCGGAAACAGCGAACCCGGAGGGTCCAGTTGCATGTGGGGCTGCGTAAAGGCTCCCCTGGAGAGTTCACTTGTACCCAAAGTCTTCCTTTGCGGGCACTTTTGGATGGGCGAAAAGGCCTCGGAACGCTATTCCTGGGGCCTGATTTTTCAGTCGTCTCCGATGACGGCTAGGGCTACGTTTAGGTTTGCTCAGGAACAGCGAACCCGGAGGGTCCAGTTGCATGTGGGGCTGCGTAAAGGCTCCCCTGGGGAGTTCACTTGTACCCAAAGCCTTCCTTTGGGGGCAGTTTTGGATGAGCGAAAAGGGCTCGCAACGCATTTCCTGGGGCCTGATTTTTCATTCGTCTTCGATGCCGTCTAGGGCTATGTTTAGGGATGCTCGGAAACAGCGAACCCGGAGGGTCCAGTTGCATGTGGGGCTGCGTAAAGGCTCCCCTGGGGAGTTCTCTTGTACCCAAAGCCTTCCTTTTGGGGCACTTTTGGATGGGCGAAAAGGGCTCGCAACGCATTTCCTCGGGACTGATTTTTCAGTCGTCTCCGATGACGGCTAGGGCTAAGTTTAGGTTTGCTCAGGAACAGCGAACCGGAGGGTCCAGTTGCATGTGGGGCTGTGTAAAGGCTCCACTGGGGAAATCACTTGTACCCAAAGCCTTCCTTTGCGGGCACTTTTGGATGGTCCAAAGCAGCTTGCAACGCATTTCCTGGGGCCTGATTTTTCATTCGTCTTCGATGCCGTCTAGGGCTATGTTTAGGGATGCTCGGAAACAGCGAACCCGGAGGGTCCAGTTGCATGTGGGGCTGCGTAAAGGCTCCCCTGGGGAGTTCACTTGTACCCAAAGCCTTCCTTTGGTGACACTTTTGGATGGTCCAAAGGGGCTTGCAACGCATTTTCTGGGGCCCGGGTTTTCAGTCTTCTCCCATGCCGGCTAGTGATATATTTAGGGTTGCTCGGAAAATCGAACCCGGAGGGTCCAGTTGCATGAGGGGCTGCGTAAAGGCTCCCCTGGGGAGTTCACTTGTATCCAAAGCCTTCCTTTGGGGGCACTTTTGGATGGTCCTAAGGGGCTCGCAACGCATTTCCTGGGGCCTGATTTTTCAGTCCTCATCGATGCCGTCTATGGCTATGTTTAGGGATGCTCGGAAACAGCGAACCCGGAGGGTCCAGTTGCATGTGGGGCTGCGTAAAGGCTCCCCTGGGGAGTTCACTTGTACCCAAAGCCTTCCTTTGGGGGCACTTTTGGATGGACGAAAAGGCCTTGCAACGCATTTCCTGGGGCCTGATTTTTCATTCGTCATCGATGCCGGCTAGGGCTATGTTTAGGGATGCTTGGAAACAGCGAACCCGGAGGGTCCAGTTGCATGTGGGGCTGCGTAAAGGCTCCCCTGGGGAGTTCACTTGTACCCAAAGCCTTCCTTTGGTGATACTTTTGGATGGTCCAAAGGGGCTTGTAACGCGTTTTCTGGGGCACGGATTTTCAGTCTTCTCCCATGCCGGCTAGTGATATATTTAAATTTGCTCGGAAAAATCAAACCCGGAGGGTCCAGTTGCATGTGGGGCTGCGTAAAGGCTCCCCTGGGGAGTTCACTTGTACCCAAAGCCTTCCTTTGGGGGCACTTTTGGATGGACGAAAAGGGCTCGAAACGCTTTTCCTGGGGTCTGATTTTTCAGTCGACTTCGATGCCGGCAAGGTCTATGTTTAGGGATGCTCGGAAACAGCGAACCCGGAGGGTCCAGTTGCATGTGGGGCTGCGTAAAGGCTCCCCTGGGGAGTTCACTTGTACCCAAAGCCTTCCTTTGGGGGCACTTTTGGATGGGCAAAAAGGGCTCGCAACGCATTTCCTGGGGCCTGATTTCTCACTCGTCTCCGATGCCGGCTAGAGCTATGTTTAGGGATGCTCGGAAACAGCGAACCCCGAGGGTCCAGTTGCATGTGGGGCTGCGTAAAGGCTCCCCTGGGGAGTTCTCTTGTACCCAAAGTCTTCCTTTGCGGGCACTTTTGGATGGGCGAAAAGGCCTCGGAACGCATTTACTGGGGCCTGATTTTTCAGTCGTCTCCGATGACGGCTAGGGCTACGTTTAGGTTTGCTCAGGAACAGCAAACCCGGAGGGTCCAGCTGCATGTGGGGCTGCGTAAAGGCTCCCCTGGGGAGATCACTTGTACCCAATGCCTTCCTTTGGGGGCACTTTTGGATGGTCCGAAGGGCCTCGCAACGCATTTCCTGGGTCCTGATTTTTCACTTGTCTTCGATGCTGGCTAGGGCTATGTTTAGGGATGCTCGGAAACAGAGAACCCGGAGGGTCCAGTTGCATGTGGGGCTGCGTAAAGGCTCCCCTGGGGAGTTCACTTGTACCCAAAGCCTTCCTTTGGGGGCACTTTTGGATGGTCCAAAGGGGCTCGTAACGCATTTCCTGGGGCCTGATTTTTCAGTCGTCTCCTATGACGGCTAGGGCTACTTTTAGGTTTGTTCAGGAACAGCGAACCCGGAGGGTCCAGTTGCATGTGGGGCTGCGTAAAGGCTCCCCTGGGGAGATCACTTGTACCCAAAGCCTTTCTTTGCGGGCACTTTTGGATGGTCCAAAGGGGCTTGCAATGCATTTCCTGGGGCCTGATTTTTCAGTCGTCTCCGATGACGGCTAGGGCTACGTTTAGGTTTGCTCATGAACAGCGAACCCGGAGGGTCCAGTTGCATGTGCAGCTGCGTAAAGGCACCCCTGGGGAGTTCTCTTGTACCCAAAGCCTTCCTTTGGTGACACTTTTGGATGGTCCAAAGGGGCTTGCAACGCGTTTTCTGGGTCCCGGGTTTTCAGTCTTCTCCCATGCCGGTTATTGATATAATTAGGGTTGCTCGGAAAAATCGAACCCGAAGGGTCCAGTTGCATGTGGGGCTGCGTAAAGGCTCCACTGGGGAGATCACTTGTACCCAAAGCCTTTCTTTGCGGGCACTTTTGGATGGTCCAAAGGGGCTTGCAACGCATTTCCTGGGGCCTGATTTTTCAGTCTTCTCCCATGCCGGCTAGTGATATATTTAGGGTTGCTCGGAAAAATCGAACCCGGAGAGTCCAGTTGCATGTGGGGCTGCGTAAAGGCTCCCCTGGGGAGTTCACTTGTATCCAAAGCCTTCCTTTGGGGGCACTTTTGAATGGACGAAAAGGGCTCGCAACGCATTTCCTGGGACCTGATTTTTCATTCGTTTTCGATGCCGTCTAGGGCTATGGTTAGGGATGCTCGGAAACAGCGAACCCGGAGGGTCCAGTTGCATGTGGGGCTGCGTAAAGACTCCCCTGGGGAGTTCACTTGTACCCAAAGCCTTCCTTTGGGTGCACTTTTGGATGGGCGAAAAGGGCTCGTAACGCATTTCCTGGGGCCTGATTTTTCAGTCGTCATCGATGCCGGCTAGGGCTATGTTTAGGGATGCTCGGAAACAGCGAACCCGGAGGGTCCAGTTGCATGTGGGGCTGCGTAAAGACTCCCCTGGGGAGTTCACTTGTACCCAAAGCCTTCCTTTGCGGGCACTTTTGGATGGTCCAAAGGGGCTCGCAACGCATTTCCTGGGTCCTGATTTTTCAGTTGTCTTCGATGCCGGCTAGGGCTATGTTTAGGGATGCTCGGAAACAGTGAACCCGGAGGGTCCAGTTGCATGTGGGGCTGCGTAAAGGCTCCCCTGGGGAGTTCACTTGTACCCAAAGCCTTCCTTTGGGGGCACTTTTGGATGAGCGAAAAGGGCTCGCAACGCATTTCCTGGGGACTGATTTTTCAGTCGACTTCGATGCCGGCTAGGGCTATGTTTAGGGATGCTTGGAAACAGCGAACCCGGAGGGTCCAGTTGCATGTGGGGCTGCGTAAAGGCTCCCCTGGGGAGATCACTTGTACCCAAAGCCTTCCTTTGCGGGCACTTTTGGATGGACCAAAGCGGCTTGCAACGCATTTCCTGGGGCCTGATTTTTCAGTCGTCTCCGATGACGGCTAGGGCTACGTTTAGGCTTGCTCATGAACAGCAAACCCGGAGGGTCCAGTTGCATGTGGGGCTGTGTAAAGGCTCCCCTGGGGAGTTCACTTGTACCCAAAGCCTTCCTTTGGTGACACTTTTGGATGGTCCAAAGGGGCTTGCAAAGCGTTTTCTGGGGCCCGAGTTTTCAGTTTTCTCCCATGCCGGTTAGGGATATAATTAGGGTTGCTCGGAAAAATCGAACCCGAAGGGTCCAGTTGCATGTGGGGCTGCGTAAAGGCTCCCCTGGGGAGTTCACTTGTACCCAAAGCCTTCCTTTGGGGGCACTTTTGGATGGTCCGAAGGGGCTCGCAACGCATTTCCTGGGGCCTGATTTTTCAGTCGTCTCCTATGACGGCCAGGGCTACTTTTAGTTTTGCTCAGGAACAGCGAACCCGGAGGGTCCAGTTGCATGTGGGGCTGCGTAAAGGCTCCCCTGGGGAGTTCTCTTGTACCCAAAGTCTTCCTTTGCGGGCACTTTTGGATGGGCGAAAAGGCCTCGGAACGCATTTCCTGGGGCCTGATTTTTCAGTCGTCTCCGATGACGGCTAGGGCTACCTTTAGGTTTGCTCAGGAACAGCGAACCCGGAGGGTCCAGTTGCATGTGCGGCTGCGTAAAGACTCCCCTGGGGAGTTCACTTGTACCCAAAGCCTTCCTTTGGGGGCACTTTTGGATGGTCCAAAGGGGCTCGCAACGCATTTCCTGGGTCCTGATTTTTCACATGTCTTCGATGCCGGCTAGGGCTATGTTTAGGGATGCTCGGAAACAGCGAACCCGGAGGGTCCAGTTGCATGTGCGGCTGCGTAAAGGCTCCCCTGGGGAGTTCACTTGTACCCAAAGCCTTCCTCTGGGGGCACTTTTGGATGAGCGAAAAGGGCTCGTAACGCATTTCCTGGGGCCTGATTTTTCATTCGTCTTCGATGCCGTCTAGGGCTATGTTTAGGGATGCTCGGAAACAGCGAACCCGGAGGGTCCAGTTGCATGTGGGGCTGCGTAAAGGCTCCCCTGGGGAGTTCACTTGTACCCAAAGCCTTCCTTTGGGGGCACTTTTGGATGAGCGAAAAGGGCTCGCAACGCATTTCCTGGGGCCTGATTTTTCATTCGTCTTCGATGCCGTCTAGGGCTATGTTTAGGGATGCTCGGAAACAGCGAACCCGGAGGGTCCAGTTGCATGTGGGGCTGCGTAAAGGCTCCCCTGGGGAGTTCTCTTGTACCCAAAGTCTTCCTTTGCGGGCACTTTTGAATGGGCGAAAAGGCCTCGGAACGCATTTCCTGGGGCCTGATTTTTCAGTCGTCTCCGATGACGGCTAGGGCTACGTTTAGGTTTGCTCAGGAACAGCGAACCCGGAGGGTCCAGTTGCATGTGGGGCTGCGTAAAGACTCCCCTGGGGAGTTCACTTGTACCCAAAGCCTTCCTTTGGGGGCACTTTTGGATGGTCCAAAGGGGCTCGCAACGCATTTCCTGGGTCCTGATTTTTCACTTGTCTTCGATGCCGGCTAGGTCTATGTTTAGGGATGCTCGGAAAAAGCGAACCCGGAGGGTCCAGTTGCATGTGGGGCTGCGTAAAGGCTCCCCTGGGGAGTTCACTTGTATCCAAAGCCTTCCTTTGGGGGCACTTTTGAATGGACGAAAAGGGCTCGCAACGCATTTCCTGGGACCTGATTTTTCATTCGTTTTCGATGCCGTCTAGGGCTATGGTTAGGGATGCTCGGAAACAGCGAACCCGGAGGGTCCAGTTGCATGTGGGGCTGCGTAAAGACTCCCCTGGGGAGTTCACTTGTATCCAAAGCCTTCCTTTGGGGGCACTTTTGAATGGACGAAAAGGGCTCGCAACGCATTTCCTGGGACCTGATTTTTCATTCGTTTTCGATGCCGTCTAGGGCTATGGTTAGGGATGCTCGGAAACAGCGAACCCGGAGGGTCCAGTTGCATGTGGGGCTGCGTAAAGACTCCCCTGGGGAGTTCACTTGTACCCAAAGCCTTCCTTTGGGGGCACTTTTGGATGGGCGAAAAGGGCTCGTAACGCATTTCCTGGGGCCTGATTTTTCAGTCGTCATCGATGCCGGCTAGGGCTATGTTTAGGGATGCTCGGAAACAGCGAACCCGGAGGTTCCAGTTGCATGTGGGGCTGCGTAAAGACTCCCCTGGGGAGTTCACTTGTACCCAAAGCCTTCCTTTGCGGGCACTTTTGGATGGTCCAAAGGGGCTCGCAACGCATTTCCTGGGTCCTGATTTTTCAGTTGTCTTCGATGCCGGCTAGGGCTATGTTTAGGGATGCTCGGAAACAGTGAACCCGGATGGTCCAGTTGCATGTGGGGCTGCGTAAAGGCTCCCCTGGGGAGTTCACTTGTACCCAAAGCCTTCCTTTGGGGGCACTTTTGGATGAGCGAAAAGGGCTCGCAACGCATTTCCTGGGGACTGATTTTTCAGTCGACTTCGATGCCGGCTAGGGCTATGTTTAGGGATGCTTGGAAACAGCGAACCCGGAGGGTCCAGTTGCATGTGGGGCTGCGTAAAGGCTCCCCTGGGGAGATCACTTGTACCCAAAGCCTTCCTTTGCGGGCACTTTTGGATGGACCAAAGCGGCTTGCAACGCATTTCCTGGGGCCTGATTTTTCAGTCGTCTCCGATGACGGCTAGGGCTACGTTTAGGCTTGCTCATGAACAGCAAACCCGGAGGGTCCAGTTGCATGTGGGGCTGTGTAAAGGCTCCCCTGGGGAGTTCACTTGTACCCAAAGCCTTCCTTTGGTGACACTTTTGGATGGTCCAAAGGGGCTTGCAAAGCGTTTTCTGGGGCCCGAGTTTTCAGTTTTCTCCCATGCCGGTTAGGGATATAATTAGGGTTGCTCGGAAAAATCGAACCCGAAGGGTCCAGTTGCATGTGGGGCTGCGTAAAGGCTCCCCTGGGGAGTTCACTTGTACCCAAAGCCTTCCTTTGGGGGCACTTTTGGATGGTCCGAAGGGGCTCGCAACGCATTTCCTGGGGCCTGATTTTTCAGTCGTCTCCTATGACGGCCAGGGCTACTTTTAGTTTTGCTCAGGAACAGCGAACCCGGAGGGTCCAGTTGCATGTGGGGCTGCGTAAAGGCTCCCCTGGGGAGTTCTCTTGTACCCAAAGTCTTCCTTTGCGGGCACTTTTGGATGGGCGAAAAGGCCTCGGAACGCATTTCCTGGGGCCTGATTTTTCAGTCGTCTCCGATGACGGCTAGGGCTATGTTTAGGGATGCTCGGAAACAGCGAACCCGGAGGGTCCAGTTGCATGTGGGGCTGCGTAAAGGCTCCCCTGGGGAGTTCACTTGTACCCAAAGCCTTCCTTTGGGGGCACTTTTGGATGAGCGAAAAGGGCTCGCAACGCATTTCCTGGGGCCTGATTTTTCATTCGTCTTCGATGCCGTCTAGGGCTATGTTTAGGGATGCTCGGAAACAGCGAACCCGGAGGGTCCAGTTGCATGTGGGGCTGCGTAAAGGCTCCCCTGGGGAGTTCTCTTGTACCCAAAGTCTTCCTTTGCGGGCACTTTTGAATGGGCGAAAAGGCCTCGGAACGCATTTCCTGGGGCCTGATTTTTCATTCGTCTCCGATGACGGCTAGGGCTACGTTTAGGTTTGCTCAGGAACAGCGAACCCGGAGGGTCCAGTTGCATGTGGGGCTGCGTAAAGACTCCCCTGGGGAGTTCACTTGTACCCAAAGCCTTCCTTTGGGGGCACTTTTGGATGGTCCAAAGGGGCTCGCAACGCATTTCCTGGGTCCTGATTTTTCACTTGTCTTCGATGCCGGCTAGGTCTATGTTTAGGGATGCTCGGAAAAAGCGAACCCGGAGGGTCCAGTTGCATGTGGGGCTGCGTAAAGGCTCCCCTGGGGAGTTCACTTGTACCCAAAGCCTTCCTTTGGGGGCACTTTTGGATGAGCGAAAAGGGCTCGTAACGCATTTCCTGGGGCCTGATTTTTCATTCGTCTTCGATGCCGTCTAGGGCTATGTTTAGGGATGCTCGGAAACAGCGAACCCGGAGGGTCCAGTTGCATGTGGGGCTGCGTAAAGGCTCCCCTGGGGAGTTCACTTGTACCCAAAGCCTTTCTTTGGGGGCACTTTTGGTGGTCCAAAGGGGCTCGCAACGCATTTCCTGGGGCCTGATTTTTCACTCTTCTTCGATGCCGGCTAGGGCTATGTTTATGGGTGCTCGGAAACAGCGAACCCGGAGGGTCCAGTTGCATGTGGGGCTGCGTAAAGGCTCCCCTGGGGAGTTCACTTGTACCCAAAGCCTTCCTTTGGTGACACTTTTGGATGGTCCAAAGGGGCTTGAAACGCGTTTTCTGGGGCAGAGGTTTTCAGACTTCTCCCATGCCGGCTAGTGACATATTTAGGGTTGCTCTGAAAAATCGAACCCGGAGGGTCCAGTTGCATGTGGGGCTGCGTAAAGGCTCCCCTGGGGAGTTCACTTGTACCCAAAGCCTTCCTTTGGGGGCACTTTTGGATGGTCCGAAGGGGCTCGCAACGCATTTCCTGGGGCCTGATTTTTCAGTCGTCTCCTATGACGGCTAGGGCTACTTTTAGTTTTGCTCAGGAACAGCAAACCCGGAGGGTCCAGTTGCATGTGGGGCTGCGTAAAGGCTCCCCAGGGGAGTTCTCTTGTACCCAAAGTCTTCCTTTGCGGGCACTTTTGGATGGGCGAAAAGGCCTCGGAACGCATTTCCTGGGGCCTGATTTTTCAGTCGTCTCCGATGACGGCTAGGGCTACGTTTAGGTTTGCTCAGGAACAGCGAACCCGGAGGGTCCAGTTGCATGTGGGGCTGCGTAAAGACTCCCCTGGGGAGTTCACTTGTACCCAAAGCCTTCCTTTGGGGGCACTTTTGGATGGTCCAAAGGGGCTCGCAACGCATTTCCTGGGTCCTGATTTTTCACTTGTCTTCGATGCCGGCTAGGGCTATGTTTTGGGATGCTCGGAAACAGCGAACCCGGAGGGTCCAGTTGCATGTGGGGCTGCGTAAAGGCTCCCCTGGGGAGTTCACTTGTACCCAAAGCCTTCCTTTGGGGGCACTTTTGGATGAGAGAAAAGGGCTCGCAACGCATTTCCTGGGGCCTGATTTTTCATTAGTCTTCGATGCCGTCTAGGGCTATGTTTAGGGATGCTCGGAAACAGCGAACCCTGAGGGTCCAGTTGCATGTGGGGCTGCGTAAAGACTCCCCTGGGGAGTTCACTTGTACCCAAAGCCTTCCTTTGGGGGCACTTTTGGATGGTCCGAAGGGGCTCGCAACGCATTTCCTGGGTCCTGATTTTTCACTTGTCTTCGATGCCGGCTAGGGCTATGTTTAGGGATGCTTGGAAACAGCGAACCCGGAGGGTCCAGTTGCATGTGGGGCTGCGTAAAGGCTCCCCTGGGGAGTTCACTTGTACCCAAAGCCTTCCTTTGGGGGCACTTTTGGATGGTCCAAAGGGGCTCGCAACGCATTTCCTGGGGCCTGATTTTTCAGTCGTCATCGATGCCGTCTAGGGCTATGTTTAGGGATGCTCGGAAACAGCGAACCCGGAGGGTCCAGTTGCATGTGGGGCTGCGTAAAGGCTCCCCTGGGGAGTTCACTTGTACCCAAAGCCTTCCTTTGGGGGCACTTTTGGATGGGCAAAAAGGGCTCGCAACGCATTTCCTGGGGCCTGATTTTTCACTCGTCTCCGAAGACGGCTAGGGCTATGTTTAGGGATGCTCGGAAACAGCGAACCCCGAGGGTCCAGTTGCATGTGGGGCTGCGTAAAGGCTCCCCTGGGGAGTTCTCTTGTACCCAAAGCCTTCCTTTGCGGGCACTTTTGGATGGGCGAAAAGGCCTCGGAACGCATTTCCTGGGGCCTGATTTTTCACTCATCTCCGATGACGGCTAGGGCTACGTTTAGGTTTGCTCAGGAACAGCGAACCCAGAGGGTCCAGTTGCATGTGGGGCAGCGTAAAGGCTCCCCTGGGGAGATCACTTGTACCCAAAGCCTTCCTTTGCGGGCACTTTTGGATGCTCCAAAGGGGCTTGCAACGCATTTCCTGGGGCCTGATTTTTCAGTCGTCCTGATGACGGCTAGGGCTACGTTTAGGTTTGCTCATGAACAGCAAACCCGGAGGGTCCATTTGCATGTGGGGCTGCGTAAAGGCTCCCCTGGGGAGTTCACTTGTACCCAATACCTTCCTTTGGTGACACTTTTGGATGGTCCAAAGGGGCTTGCAACGCGTTTTCTGGGGCCCGGGTTTTCAGTCTTCTCCCATGCCGGCTAGTGATATATTTAGGGTTGCTCGGAAAAATCGAACCCGGAGAGTCCAGTTGCATGTGGGGCTGCGTAAAGGCTCCCCTGGGGAGTTCACTTGTACCCAAAGCCTTCCTTTGGGGGCACTTTTGAATGGACGAAAAGGGCTCGCAACGCATTTCCTGGGGCCTGATTTTTCAGTCGTCTCCGATGACGGCTAGGGCTACGTTTAGGTTTGTTCAGGAACAGCGAACCCGGAGGGTCAAGTTGCATGTGGGGCTGCGTAAAGGCTCCCCTGGGGAGATCACTTGTACCCAAAGCCTTTCTTTGCGGGCACTTTTGGATGGTCCAAAGGGGCTTGCAACGCATTTCATGGGGCCTGATTTTTCAGTCGTCTCCGATGACGGCTAGGGCTACGTTTAGGTTTGCTCATGAACAGCGAACCCGGAGGGTCCAGTTGCATGTGGGGCTGCGTAAAGGCTCCCCTGGGGAGTTCTCTTGTACCCAAAGCCTTCCTTTGGTGACACTTTTGGATGGTCCAAAGGGGCTTGCAACACGTTTTATGGGGCCTGATTTTTCAGTCTTCTCCCATGCCGGTTAGGGATATAATTAGGGTTGCTCGGAAAAATCGAACCCGAAGGGTCCAGTTGCATGTGGGGCTGCGTAAAGGCTCCCCTGGGGAGATCACTTGTACCCAAAGCCTTTCTTTGCGGGCACTTTTGGATGGTCCAAAGGGGCTTGCAACGCATTTCCTGGGGCCTGATTTTTCAGTCGTCTCCGATGACGGCTAGGGCTACGTTTAGGTTTGCTCATGAACAGCAAACCCGGAGGGTCCATTTGCATGTGGGGCTGCGTAAAGGCTCCCCTGGGGAGTTCACTTGTACCCAATACCTTCCTTTGGTGACACTTTTGGATGGTCCAAAGGGGCTTGCAACGCGTTTTCTGGGGCCCGGGTTTTCAGTCTTCTCCCATGCCGGCTAGTGATATATTTAGGGTTGCTCGGAAAAATCGAACCCGGAGAGTCAAGTTGCATGTGGGGCTGCGTAAAGGCTCCCCTGGGGAGTTCACTTGTATCCAAAGCCTTCCTTTGGGGGCACTTTTGAATGGACGAAAAGGGCTCGCAACGCATTTCCTGGGGCCTGATTTTTCATTCGTTTTCGATGCCGTCTAGGGCTATGGTTAGGGATGCTCGGAAACAGCGAACCCGGAGGGTCCAGTTGCATGTGGGGCTGCGTAAAGGCTCCCCTGGGGAGTTCACTTGTACCCAAAGCCTTCCCTTGGGGGCACTTTTGGATGGTCCAAAGGGGCTTGCAACACGTTTTCTGGGGCCCGTGTTTTCAGTCTTCTCCCATGCCGGTTACGGATATAATTAGGGTTGCTCGGAAAAATCGAACCCGAAGGGTCCAGTTGCATGTGGGGCTGCGTAAAGGCTCCCCTGGGGAGATCAGATGTACCCAAAGCCTTTCTTTGCGGGCACTTTTGGATGGTCCAAAGGGGCTTGCAACGCATTTCCTGGGGCCTGATTTTTCAGTCGTCTCCGATGACGGCTAGGGCTACGTTTAGGTTTGCTCATGAACAGCAAACCCGGAGGGTCCATTTGCATGTGGGGCTGCGTAAAGGCTCCCCTGGGGAGTTCACTTGTACCCAATACCTTCCTTTGGTGACACTTTTGGATGGTCCAAAGGGGCTTGCAACGCGTTTTCTGGGGCCCGGGTTTTCAGTCTTCTCCCATGCCGGCTAGTGATATATTTAGGGTTGCAAGGAAAAATCGAACCCGGAGAGTCCAGTTGCATGTGGGGCTTCGTAAAGGCTCCCCTGGGGAGTTCACTTGTACCCAAAGCCTTCCTTTGGGGGCACTTTTGGATGGCCGAAAAGGGCTCGTAACGCATTTCCTGGGGCCTGATTTTTCAGTCGTCATCGATGCCGGCTAGGGCTATGTTTAGGGATGCTCGGAAACAGCGAACCCGAAGGGTCCAGTTGCATGTGGGGTTGCGTAAAGGCTCCCCTGGGGAGTTCACTTGTACCCAAAGCCTTCCTTTGGGGGCACTTTTGGATGGGCGAAAAGGGCTCGCAACGCATTTCCTGGGGACTGATTTTTCAGTCGTCTCCGATGACGGCTAGGGCTACGTTTAGGTTTGTTCAGGAACAGCGAACCCGGAGGGTCCAGTTGCATGTGGGGCTGCGTAAAGGCTCCCCTGGGGAGATCACTTGTACCCAAAGCCTTTCTTTGCGGGCACTTTTGGATGGTCCAAAGGGGCTTGCAATGCATTTCCTGGGGCCTGATTTTTCAGTCGTCTCCGATGACGGCTAGGGCTACGTTTAGGTTTGCTTATGAACAGCGAACCCGGAGGGTCCAGTTGCATGTGCGGCTGCGTAAAGGCTCCCCTGGGGAGTTCACTTGTACCCAAAGCCTTCCTTTGGTGACACTTTTGGATGGTCCAAAGGGGCTTGCAACACGTTTTCTGGGGCCCGGGTTTTCAGTCTTCTCCCATGCCGGTTAGGGATATAATTAGGGTTGCTCAGAAAAATCGAACCCGAAGGGTCCAGTTGCATGTGGGGCTGCGTAGAGGCTCCCCTGGGAACTTCAGGTGTACCCAAAGCCTTCCTTTGGGGCACTTTTGTATTGTCCGAAGGGGCTCGCAACGCATTTCCTGGGGCCTGATTTTTCAGTCGTCTCCGATGACGGCTAGGGCTACGTTTAGGTTTGCTTATGAACAGCGAACCCGGAGGGTCCAGTTGCATGTGCGGCTGCGTAAAGGCTCCCCTGGGGAGTTCTCTTGTACCCAAAGCCTTCCTTTGGTGACACTTTTGGATGGTCCAAAGGGGCTTGAAACGCGTTTTCTGGGGCCCGGGTTTTCAGTCTTCTCCCATGCCGGCTAGTGATATATTTAGGTTTACCCGGATAAATCGAACCCGGAGGGTCCAGTTGCATGTGGGGCTGCGTAAAGGCTCCCCTGGGGAGTTCACTTGTACCCAAAGCCTTCCTTTGGGGGCACTTTTGGATGGGCGAAAAGGGCTCGTAACGCATTTCCTGGGGACTGATTTTTCAGTCGTCATCGATGCCGGCTAGGGCTATGTTTAGGGATGCTCGGAAACAGCGAACCCGAAGGGTCCAGTTGCATGTGGGGCTGCGTAAAGGCTCCCCTGGGGAGTTCACTTCTACCCAAAGCCTTCCTTTGGGGGCACTTTTGGATGGTCCAAAGGGGCTCGCAACGCATTTCCTGGGGCCTGATTTTTCAGTCGTCTCCGATGACGGCTAGGGCTACGTTTAGGTTTGTTCAGGAACAGCGAACCCGGAGGGTCCAGTTGCATGTGGGGCTGTGTAAAGGCTCCCCTGGTGAGTTCACATGTACCCAAAGCCTTCCTTTGGGGGCACTATTGGATGGTCCAAAGGGGCTTGCAACGCATTTCCTGGGGCCTGATTTTTCAGTCGTCTCCGATGACGGATAGGGCTACGTTTAGGTTTGCTCATGAACAGCGAACCCGGAGGGTCCAGTTGCATGTGCGGCTGCGTAAAGGCTCCCCTGGGGAGTTCTCTTGTACCCAAAGCCTTCCTTTGGTGACACTTTTGGATGGTCCAAAGGGGCTTGCAACACGTTTTCTGGGGCCCGGGTTTTCAGTCTTCTCCCATGCCGGTTAGGGATATAATTAGGGTTGCTCGGAAAAATCGAACCCGAAGGGTCCAGTTGCATGTGGGGCTGCGTAAAGGCTCCCCTGGGGAGATCACTTGTACCCAAAGCCTTTCTTTGCGGGCACTTTTGGATGGTCCAAAGGGGCTTGCAACGCATTTCCTGGGGCCTGATTTTTCAGTCGTCTCCGATGACGGCTAGGGCTACGTTTAGGTTTGCTCATGAACAGCAAACCCGGAGGGTCCATTTGCATGTGGGGCTGCGTAAAGGCTCCCCTGGGGAGTTCACTTGTACCCAATACCTTCCTTTGGTGACACTTTTGGATGGTCCAAAGGGGCTTGAAACGCGTTTTCTCTGGCCCGGGTTTTCAGTTTTCTCCCATGCCGGCTAGTGATATATTTAGGGTTGCTCGGAAAAATCGAACCCGGAGAGTCCAGTTGCATGTGGGGCTGCGTAAAGGCTCCCCTGGGGAGTTCACTTGTATCCAAAGCCTTCCTTTGGGGGCACTTTTGAATGGACGAAAAGGGCTCGCAACGCATTTCCTGGGGCCTGATTTTTCATTCGTTTTCGATGCCGGCTAGGGCTATGTTTAGGGATGCTCGGAAACAGCGAACCCGGAGGGTCCAGTTGCATGTGGGGCTGCGTAAAGGCTCCCCTGGGGAGTTCTCTTGTACCCAAAGCCTTCCTTTGGGGGCACTTTTGGATGGTCCAAAGGGGATTGCAACACGTTTTCTGGGGCCCGTGTTTTCAGTCTTCTCCCATGCCGGTTAGGGATATAATTAGGGTTGCTCGGAAAAATCGAACCCGAAGGGTCCAGTTGCATGTGGGGCTGCGTAAAGGCTCCCCTGGGGAGATCACTTGTACCCAAAGCCTTTCTTTGCGGGCACTTTTGGATGGTCCAAAGGGGCTTGCAACGCATTTCCTGGGGCCTGATTTTTCAGTCGTCTCCGATGACGGCTAGGGCTACGTTTAGGTTTGCTCATGAACAGCAAACCCGGAGGGTCCATTTGCATGTGGGGCTGCGTAAAGGCTCCCCTGGGGAGTTCACTTGTACCCAATACCTTCCTTTGGTGACACTTTTGGATGGTCCAAAGGGGCTTGCAACGCGTTTTCTGGGGCCCGGGTTTTCAGTCTTCTCCCATGCCGGCTAGTGATATATTTAGGGTTGCAAGGAAAAATCGAACCCGGAGAGTCCAGTTGCATGTGGGGCTTCGTAAAGGCTCCCCTGGGGAGTTCACTTGTATCCAAAGCCTTCCTTTGGGGGCACTTTTGAATGGACGAAAAGGGCTCGCAACGCATTTCCTGGGGCCTGATTTTTCATTCGTTTTCGATGCCGGCTAGGGCTATGTTTAGGGATGCTCGGAAACAGCGAACCCGAAGGGTCCAGTTGCATGTGGGGCTGCGTAAAGGCTCCCCTGGGGAGTTCACTTGTACCCAAAGCCTTCCTTTGGGGGCACTTTTGGATGGGCGAAAAGGGCTCGCAACGCATTTCCTGGGGACTGATTTTTCAGTCGTCTCCGATGACGGCTAGGGCTACGTTTAGGTTTGTTCAGGAACAGCGAACCCGGAGGGTCCAGTTGCATGTGGGGCTGCGTAAAGGCTCCCCTGGGGAGATCACTTGTACCCAAAGCCTTTCTTTGGGGGCACTTTTGGATGGTCCAAAGGGGCTTGCAATGCATTTCCTGGGGCCTGATTTTTCAGTCGTCTCCGATGACGGCTAGGGCTACGTTTAGGTTTGCTTATGAACAGCGAACCCGGAGGGTCCAGTTGCATGTGCGGCTGCGTAAAGGCTCCCCTGGGGAGTTCTCTTGTACCCAAAGCCTTCCTTTGGTGACACTTTTGGATGGTCCAAAGGGGCTTGCAACACGTTTTCTGGGGCCCGGGTTTTCAGTCTTCTCCCATGCCGGTTAGGGATATAATTAGGGTTGCTCAGAAAAATCGAACCCGAAGGGTCCAATTGCATGTGGGGCTGCGTAGAGGCTCCCCTGGGAACTTCAGGTGTACCCAAAGCCTTCCTTTGGGGCACTTTTGGATTGTCCGAAGGGGCTCGCAACGCATTTCCTGGGGCCTGATTTTTCAGTCGTCTCCGATGACGGCTATGGCTACGTTTAGGTTTGCTTATGAACAGCGAACCCGGAGGGTCCAGTTGCATGTGCGGCTGCGTAAAGGCTCCCCTGGGGAGTTCTCTTGTACCCAAAGCCTTCCTTTGGTGACACTTTTGGATGGTCCAAAGGGGCTTGAAAAGCGTTTTCTGGGGCCCGGGTTTTCAGTCTTCTCCCATGCCGGCTAGTGATATATTTAGGGTTGCTCGGAAAAATCGAAAACGGAGGGTCCAGTTGCATGTGGGGCTGCGTAAAGGCTCCCCTGGGAACTTCAGATGTACCCAAAGCCTTCCTTTGGAGACACTTTTGGATGGTCCAAAGGGGCTCGCAACGCATTTCCTGGGGCCTGATTTTTCAGTCGTCTCCTATGACGGCCAGGGCTACGTTTAGGTTTGCTCAGGAACAGCGAACCAGAAGGGTCCAGTTGCATGTGGGGCTGCGTAAAGGCTCCCCTGGGGAGATCACTTGTACCCAAAGCCTTCCTTTGGGGGCACTTTTGGATGGTCCGAAGGGGCTCGCAACGCATTTCCTGGGGCCTGATTTTTCAGTCGTCTCCTATGACGGCTAGGGCTACGTTTAGGTTTGCTCAGGAACAGCGAACCCGGAGGGTCCAGTTGCATGTGGGGCTGTGTAAAGGCTCCCCTGGGGAGTTCAGTTGTACCCAAAGCCTTCCTTTGGGGGCACATTTGGATGGGCGAAAAGGGCTCGCAACGCATTTCCTGGGGCCTGATTTTTCACTCGTCTCCGATGACGGCTAGGGATACGTTTAGGTTTGCTCAGGAACAGCGAACCCGGAGGGTCCAGATGCATGTGGGGCTGCGTAAAGGCTCCCCTGGGGAATTCTCTTGTACCCAAAGCCTTCCTTTGGGGGCACTTTTGGATGGTCCGAAACGGTTCGCAACGCATTTCCTGGGGCCTGATTTTTCACTTGTCTCCAATGACTTCTAAGGCTACGTTTAGGTTTGCTCAGGAACAGCGAACCCCGAGGGTCCAGTTGCATGTGGGGCTGCGTAAAGGCTCCCCTGGGGATTTCACTTGTACCCAAAGCCTTACTTTGGTGACACTTTTGGATGGTCCAAAGAGGCTTGCAACGCGTTTTCTGGAGCCCGGGTTTTCAGTCTTCTCCCATGCCGGCTAGTGATATATTTAGGGTTGGTCGGAAAAATCGAACCCAGAGGGTCCAGTTGCATGTGGGGCTGCGTAAAGGCTCCCCTGGGGAGTTCACTTGTACCCAAAGCCTTCCTTTGGGGGCACTTTTGGATGGTCCGAAGGGGCTCGCAACACATTTCCTGGGACCTGATTTTTCAGTCGTTTTCGATGCCGGCTAGGGCTATGTTTAGGGATGCTCGGAAACAGCGAACCCGGAGGGTCCAGTTGCATGTGGGGCTGCGTAAAGGCTCCCCTGGGGAGTTCACTTGTACCCAAAGCCTTCCTTTGGGGGCACTTTTGGATGGGCGAAAAGGGCTCGTAACGCATTCCTTTGGCCTGATTTTTCAGTCGTCTTCGATGCCGGCTAGGGCTATGTTTAGGGATGCTCGGAGACAGCGAACCCGGGGGGTCCAGTTGCACGTGGGGCTGCGTAAAGGCTCCCCTGGGGAGTTCACTTGTACCCAAAGCCTTCCTTTGGGGGCACTTTTGGATGGGCGAAAAGGGCTCGCAACGCATTTCCTGGGGCCTGATTTTTCATTCGTCTTCAATGCCGTCTAGGGCTATGTTTAGGGATGCTCGGAAACAGCGAACCCGGAGGGTCCAGTTGCATGTGGGGCTGCGTAAAGGCTCCCCTGGGGAGTTCTCTTGTACCCAAAGTCTTCCTTTGGGGGCACATTTGGATGGGCGAAAAGGGCTTGCAACGCATTTTCTGGGGCCTGATTTTTCACTTGTCTCCGATGACGGCTAGGGATGCGTTTAGGTTTGCTCAGGAACAGCGAACCCGGAGGGTCCAGTTGCATGTGGGGCTGCGTAAAGGCTCCCCTGGGGAGTTCTCTTGTACCCAAAGCCTTTCTTTGGGGGCACTTTTGGTGGTCCAAAGGGGCTCGCAACGCATTTCCTGGGGCCTGATTTTTCACTTGTCTCCAATGACGGCTAAGGCTACGTTTAGGTTTGCTCAGGAACAGCGAACCCCGAGGGTCCAGTTGCATGTGGGGCTGCGTAAAGGCTCCCCTGGGGAGTTCACTTGTACCCAAAGTCTTCCTTTGGGGGCACATTTGGATGGGCGAAAAGGGCTCGCAACGCATTTCCTGTGGCCTGATTTTTCAGTCGTCTCCGAAGACGGCTAGGGCTACGTTTAGGTTTGTTCAGGAACAGCGAACCCGGAGGGTCCAGTTGCATGTGGGGCTGCGTAAAGGCTCCCCTGGGGAGATCACTTGTACCCAAAGCCTTCCTTTGGGGGCACTTTTGGATGGGCGAAAAGGGCTCGTAACGCATTTCCTGGGGCCTGATTTTTCAGTCGTCATCGATGCCGGCTAGGGCTATGTTTAGGGATGCTCGGAAACAGCGAACCCGGAGGGTCCAGTTGCATGTGGGGCTGCGTAAAGGCTCCCCTGGGGAGTTCTCTTGTACCCAAAGCCTTCCTTTGGGGGCACATTTGGATGGGCGAAAACGGCTTGCAACGCATTTCCTGGGGCCTGATTTTTCAGTCGTCTCCGATGACGGCTAGTGCTACGTTTAGGTTTGCTCATGAGCAGCGAACCCGGAGGTTGCAGTTGCATGTGGGGCTGTGTAAAGGCTCCCCTGGGGAGTTCTCTTGTATCCAAAGCCTTCCTTTGGGGGCACATTTGGATGGGCGAAAAGGGCTCGCAACGCATTTCCTGTGGCCTGATTTTTCACTCGTCTCCAATGACGGCTAAGGCTACGTTTAGGTTTGCTCAGGAACAGCGAACCCCGAGGGTCCAGTTGCATGTGGGGCTGCGTAAAGGCTCCCCTGGGGAGTTCACTTGTACCCAAAGTCTTCCTTTGGGGGCACATTTGGATGGGCGAAAAGGGCTCGCAACGCATTTCCTGTGGCCTGATTTTTCAGTCGTCTCCGAAGACGGCTAGGGCTACGTTTAGGTTTGTTCAGGAACAGCGAACCCGGAGGGTCCAGTTGCATGTGGGGCTGCGTAAAGGCTCCCCTGGGGAGATCACTTGTACCCAAAGCCTTCCTTTGGGGGCACTTTTGGATGGGCGAAAAGGGCTCGTAACGCATTTCCTGGGGCCTGATTTTTCAGTCGTCATCGATGCCGGCTAGGGCTATGTTTAGGGATGCTCGGAAACAGCGAACCCGGAGGGTCCAGTTGCATGTGGGGCTGCGTAAAGGCTCCCCTGGGGAGTTCTCTTGTACCCAAAGTCTTCCTTTGGGGGCACATTTGGATGGGCGAAAACGGCTTGCAACGCATTTCCTGGGGCCTGATTTTTCAGTCGTCTCCGATGACGGCTAGTGCTACGTTTAGGTTTGCTCATGAGCAGCGAACCCGGAGGTTGCAGTTGCATGTGGGGCTGCGTAAAGGCTCCCCTGGGGAGTTCTCTTGTATCCAAAGCCTTCCTTTGGGGGCACATTTGGATGGTCCGAAGGGGCTCGTAACGCATTTCCTGGGGCCTGATTTTTCACTCGTCTCCGATGACGGCTAGGGCTATGTTTCGGTTTGCTCAGGAACAGCGAACCCGGAGGGTCCAGTTGCATGTGGGGCTGCGTAAAGGCTCCCCTGGGGAGACCACTTGTACCCAAAGCCTTCCTTTGCGGGCACTTTTGGATGGTCCAAAGGGGCTTGCAACGCATTTCCTGGGGCCTGATTTTTCATTCGTCTCCGATGACGGCTATGGCTACGTTTAGGTTTGCTCATGAACAGCGAGCCCGGAGGGTCCAGTTGCATGTGGGGCTGCGTAAAGGCTCCCCTGGGGAGTTCACTTGTACCCAAAGCCTTCCTTTGGGGGCACTTTTGGATGGTCCAAAGGGGCTCGCAACGCATTTCCTGGGGCCTGATTTTTCAGTCGTCATCGATGCCGGCTAGGGCTATGTTTAGGGATGCTCGGAAACAGCGAACCCGGAGGGTCCAGTTGCATGTGGGGCTGCGTAAAGGCTCCCCTGGGGAGTTCACTTGTACCCAAAGTCTTCCTTTGGGGGCACATTTGGATGGGCGAATAGGGCTCGCAACGCATTTCCTGGGGCCTGATTTTTCACTCGTCTCCGAAGACGGCTAGGGCTACGTTTAGGTTTGTTCAGGAACAGCGAACCCGGAGGGTCCAGTTGCATGTGGGGCTGCGTAAAGGCTCCCCTGGGGAGATCACTTGTACCCAAAGCCTTCCTTTGGGGGCACTTTTGGATGGACGAAAAGGGCTCGCAACGCATTTCCTGTGGCCTGATTTTTCACTCGTCTCCGAAGACGGCTGTGGCTACGTATAGGTTTGTTCAGGAACAGCGAACCCGGAGGGTCCAGTTGCATGTGGGGCTGCGTAAAGGCTCCCCTGGGGAGATCACTTGTACCCAAAGCCTTCCTTTGGGGGCACTTTTGGATGGGCGAAAAGGGCTCGTAACGCATTTCCTGGGGCCTGATTTTTCAGTCGTCATCGATGCCGGCTAGGGCTATGTTTAGGGATGCTCGGAAACAGCGAACCCGGAGGGTCCAGTTGCATGTGGGGCTGCGTAAAGGCTCCCCTGGGGAGTTCACTTGTACCCAAAGCCTTCCTTTGGGGGCACTTTTGGATGGTCGAAAAGGGCTCGTAACGCATTTCCTGGGGCCTGATTTTTCAGTCGTCATCGATGCCGGCTAGGGCTATGTTTAGGGATGCTCGGAAACAGCGAACCCGGAGGGTCCAGTTGCATGTGGGGCTGCGTAAAGGCTCCCCTGGGGAGTTCTCTTGTACCCAAAGCCTTCCTTTGGGGGCACATTTGGATGGGCGAAAAGGGATTGCAACGCATTTCCTGGGGCCTGATTTTTCACTCGTCTCCGATGACGGCTAGGGCTACGTTTAGGTTTGCTCATGAACAGCGAACCCGGAGGGTCCAGTTGCATGTGGGGCTGCGTAAAGGCTCCCCTGGGGAATTCTCTTGTACCCAAAGCCTTCCTTTGGGGGCACTTTTGGATGGTCCTAAGGGGCTCGCAACGCATTTCCTGGGGCCTGATTTTTTACTCGTCTTCGATGCCGGCTAGGGCTATGTTTAGGGATGCTCGGAAACAGCGAACCCGGAGGGTCCAGTTGCATGTGGGGCTGCATAAAGGCTCCCCTGGGGAGTTCTATTGTACCCAAAGCCTTACTTTGGTGACACTTTTGGATGGTCCAAAGGGGCTTGCAACGCGTTTTCTGGAGCCCGGGTTTTCAGTCTTCTCCCATGCCGGGTAGTGATATATTTAGGGTAGCTCGGAAAAATCGAACCCGGAGGGTCCAGTTGCATGTGGGGCTGTGTAAAGGCTCCCCTGGGGAGTTCACTTGTACCCAAAGCCTTCCTTTGGGGGCACTTTTTGATGGTCCGAAGGGGCTCGCAACGCATTTCCTGGGACCTGATTTTTCAGTCGTTTTCGATGCCGGCTAGGGCTATGTTTAGGGATGCTCGGAAACAGCGAACCCGGAGGGTCCAGTTGCATGTGGGGCTGCGTAAAGGCTCCCCTGGGGCGTTCACTTGTACCCAAAGCCTTCCTTTGGGGGCACTTTTGGATGGGCGAAAAGGGCTCGCAACGCATTTCCTGGGGCCTGATTTTTCAGTCGTCTTCAATGCCGTCTAGGGCTATGTTTAGGGATGCTCGGAAACAGCGAACCCGGAGGGTCCAGTTGCATGTGGGGCTGCGTAAAGGCTCCCCTGGGGAGTTCTCTTGTACCCAAAGTCTTCCTTTGGGGGCACATTTGGATGGGCAAAAAGGGCTTGCAACGCATTTCCTGGGGCCTGATTTTTCACTCGTCTCTGATGACGGCTAGGGCTACGTTTAGGTTTGCTCAGGAACAGCGAACCCGGAGGGTCCAGTTGCATGTGGGGCTGTGTAAAGGCTCCCCTGGGGAATTCTCTTGTACCCAAAGCCTTCCTTTGGGGGCACTTTTGGATGGTCCGAAACGGTTCGCAACGCATTTCCTGGGGCCTGATTTTTCACTTGTCTCCAATGACGGCTAAGGCTACGTTTAGGTTTGCTCAGGAACAGCGAACCCCGTGGGTCCAGTTGCATGTGGGGCTGCGTAAAGGCTCCCCTGGGGAGTTCACTTGTACCCCAAGCCTTCCTTTGGTGACACTTTTGGATGGTCCAAAGGGGCTTGCAACGCGTTTTCTGGAGCCCGGGTTTTCAGTCTTCTCCCATGCCGGCTAGTGATATATTTAGGGTAGCTCGGAAAAATCGAACCCGGAGGGTCCAGTTGCATGTGGGGCTGCGTAAAGGCTCCCCTGTGGAGTTCTCTTTTACCCAAAGTATTCCTTTGGGGGCACATTTGGATAGTCCGAAAGGGCTCGTAACGCATTTCCTGGGGCCTGATTTTTCACTCGTCTCCGATGACGGCTAGGGCTATGTTTCGGTTTGCTCAGGGACAGCGAACCCGGAGGGTCCAGTTGCATGTGGGGCTGCGTAAAGGCTCCCCTGGGGAGTTCACTTGTACCCAAAGTCTTCCTTTGGGGGCACATTTGGATGGGCGAAAAGGGCTCGCAACGCATTTCCTGTGGCCTGATTTTTCACTCATCTCCGAAGACGGCTAGGGCTACGTTTAGGTTTGCTCAGGAACAGCGAACCCGGAGGGTCCAGTTGCATGTGGGGCTGCGTAAAGGCTCCCCTGGGGAGATCACTTGTACCCAAAGCCTTCCTTTGGGGGCACTTTTGGATGGGCGAAAAAGGCTCGTAACGCATTTCCTGGGGCATGATTTTTCAGTCGTCATCGATGCCGGCTAGGGCTATGTTTAGGGATGCTCGGAAACAGCGAACCCGGAGGGTCCAGTTGCATGTGGGGCTGCATAAAGGCTCCCCTGGGGAGTTCTCTTGTACCCAAAGTCTTCCTTTGGGGGCACATTTGGATGGGCAAAAAGGGCTTGCAACGCATTTCCTGGGTCCTGATTTTTCAGTCGTCTCCGATGACGGCTAGGGCTACGTTTAGGTTTGCTCAGGAACAGCGAACCCGGAGGTTGCAGTTGCATGTGGGGCTGCGTAAAGGCTCCCCTGGGGAGTTCTCTTGTACCCCAAGTCTTTCTTTGGGGGCACTTTTGGATGGTCCAAAGGGGCTCGCAACGCATTTCCTGGGGCCTGATTTTTCAGTCGTCTCCAATGATGGCTAGGGATACGTTTAGGTTTGCTCATGAACAGCGAACCCGGAGGGTCCAGTTGCATGTGGGGCTGCGTAGAGGCTCCACTGGGGAGTTCTCTTGTACCCAAAGCCTTCCTTTGGGGGCACATTTGGATGGGCGAAAAGGGCTCGCAACGCATTTCCTGGGGCCTGATTTTTCACTCGTCTCCGATGACTGCTAGGGATACGTTTAGGTTTGCTCAGGAACAGCGAACCCGGAGGGTCCAGTTGCATGTGGGGCTGCGTAGAGGCTCCCCTGGGAACTTCAGGTGTACCCAAAGCCTTCCTTTGGGGGCACTTTTGTATGGTCCGAAGGGGCTCGCAACGCATTTCCTGGGGCCTGATTTTTCAGTCGTCTCCGATGACGGCCAGGGCTATGTTTAGGTTTGCTCAGGAAGAGCGAACCCGGAGGGTCCAGTTGCATGTGGGGCTGCGTAAAGGCTCCCCTGGGGAGTTCACTTGTACCCAAAGCCTTCCTTTGGTGACACTTTTGGATGGGCGAAAAGGGCTTGCAACACATTTCCTGGGGCCTGATTTTTCACTCGTCTTCAATGCCGGCAAGGGTTATGTTTAGGGATGCTCGGAAACAGCGAACCCGGAGGGTCCAGTTGCATGTGGGGCTGCGTAAAGGCTCCCCTGGGGAGTTCACTTGTACCCAAAGCCTTCCTTTGGTGACACTTTTGGATTGTCCAAAGGGGCTTGAAACGCGTTTTCTGGGGCCCGGGTTTTCAGACTTCTCCCATGCCAGCTAGTGATATATTTAGGGTTGCTCGGAAAAATCGAACCCGGAGGGTCCAGTTGCATGTGGGGCTGCGTAAAGGCTCCCCTGGGGAGTTCTCTTGTACCCAAAGCCTTCCTTTGGGGGCACTTTTGGATGGTCCGAAGGGGCTCGCAACGCATTTCCTGGGACCTGATTTTTCAATCGTTTTCGATGCCGGCTAGGGCTATGTTTAGGGATACTCGGAAACAGCGAACCCGGAGGGTCCAGTTGCATGTGGGGCTGCGTAAAGGCTCCCCTGGGGAGTTCACTTGTACCCAAAGCCTTCCTTTGGGGGCACTTTTGAATGGACGAAAAGGGCTCGTAACGCATTCCTGGAGCCTGATTTTTCAGACGTCTTCGATGCCGGCTAGGGCTATGTTTAGGGATGCTCGGAGACAGCGAACCCGGAGGGTCCAGTTGCACGTGGGGCTGCGTAAAGGCTCCCCTGGGGAGTTCACTTGTACCCAAAGCCTTCCTTTGGGGGCACTTTTGGATGGGCGAAAAGGGCTCGCAACGCATTTCCTGGGGCCTGATTTTTCATTCGTCTTCAATGCCGTCTAGGGCTATGTTTAGGGATGCTCGGAAACAGCGAACCCGGAGGGTCCAGTTGCATGTGGGGCTGCATAAAGGCTCCCCTGGGGAGTTCTCTTGTACCCAAAGTCTTCCTTTGGGGGCACATTTGGATGGGCGAAAAGGGCTTGCAACGCATTTCCTGGGGCCTGATTTTTCACTCGTCTCTGATGACGGCTAGGGCTACGTTTAGGTTTGCTCAGGAACAGCGAACCCGGAGGGTCCAGTTGCATGTGGGGCTGTGTAAAGGCTCCCCTGGGGAATTCTCTTGTACCCAAAGCCTTCCTTTGGGGGCACTTTTGGATGGTCCGAAACGGTTCGCAACGCATTTCCTGGGGCCTGATTTTTCACTCGTCTCCAAAGACAGCTAAGGCTACGTTTAGGTTTGCTCAGGAACAGCGAACCCCGAGGGTCCAGTTGCATGTGGGGCTGCGTAAAGGCTCCCCTGGGGAGTTCACTTGTACCCAAAGCCTTCCTTTGGTGACACTTTTTGATGGTCCAAAGGGGCTTGCAACGCGTTTTCTGGAGCCCGGGTTTTCAGTCTTCTCCCATGCCGGCTAGTGATATATTTAGGGTAGCTCGGAAAAATCGAACCCGATGGGTCCAGTTGCATGTGGGGCTGCGTAAAGGCTCCCCTGTGGAGTTCTCTTTTACCCAAAGTATTCCTTTGGGGGCACATTTGGATGGTCCGAAGGGGCTCGTAACGCATTTCCTGGGGCCTGATTTTTCACTCGTCTCCGATGACGGCTAGGGCTATGTTTCGGTTTGCTCAGGGACAGCGAACCCGGAGGGTCCAGTTGCATGTGGGGCTGCGTAAAGGCTCCCCTGGGGAGATCACTTGTACCCAAAGCCTTCCTTTGCGGGCACTTTTGGATGGTCCAAAGGGGCTTGCAACGCATTTCCTGGGGCCTGATTTTTCAGTCGTCTCCGATGACGGCTAGTGCTACGTTTAGGTTTGCTCATGAGCAGCGAACCCGGAGGTTGCAGTTGCATGTGGGGCTGTGTAAAGGCTCCCCTGGGGAGTTCTCTTGTATCCAAAGCCTTCCTTTGGGGGCACATTTGGATGGGCGAAAAGGGCTCGCAACGCATTTCCTGTGGCCTGATTTTTCACTCGTCTCCAATGACGGCTAAGGCTACGTTTAGGTTTGCTCAGGAACAGCGAACCCCGAGGGTCCAGTTGCATGTGGGGCTGCGTAAAGGCTCCCCTGGGGAGTTCACTTGTACCCAAAGTCTTCCTTTGGGGGCACATTTGGATGGGCGAAAAGGGCTCGCAACGCATTTCCTGTGGCCTGATTTTTCAGTCGTCTCCGAAGACGGCTAGGGCTACGTTTAGGTTTGTTCAGGAACAGTGAACCCGGAGGGTCCAGTTGCATGTGGGGCTGCGTAAAGGCTCCCCTGGGGAGATCACTTGTACCCAAAGCCTTCCTTTGGGGGCACTTTTGGATGGGCGAAAAGGGCTCGTAACGCATTTCCTGGGGCCTGATTTTTCAGTCGTCATCGATGCCGGCTAGGGCTATGTTTAGGGATGCTCGGAAACAGCGAACCCGGAGGGTCCAGTTGCATGTGGGGCTGCGTAAAGGCTCCCCTGGGGAGTTCTCTTGTACCCAAAGTCTTCCTTTGGGGGCACATTTGGATGGGCGAAAACGGCTTGCAACGCATTTCCTGGGGCCTGATTTTTCAGTCGTCTCCGATGACGGCTAGTGCTACGTTTAGGTTTGCTCATGAGCAGCGAACCCGGAGGTTGCAGTTGCATGTGGGGCTGCGTAAAGGCTCCCCTGGGGAGTTCTCTTGTATCCAAAGCCTTCCTTTGGGGGCACATTTGGATGGTCCGAAGGGGCTCGTAACGCATTTCCTGGGGCCTGATTTTTCACTCGTCTCCGATGACGGCTAGGGCTATGTTTCGGTTTGCTCAGGAACAGCGAACCCGGAGGGTCCAGTTGCATGTGGGGCTGCGTAAAGGCTCCCCTGGGGAGACCACTTGTACCCAAAGCCTTCCTTTGCGGGCACTTTTGGATGGTCCAAAGGGGCTTGCAACGCATTTCCTGGGGCCTGATTTTTCATTCGTCTCCGATGACGGCTATGGCTACGTTTAGGTTTGCTCATGAACAGCGAGCCCGGAGGGTCCAGTTGCATGTGGGGCTGCGTAAAGGCTCCCCTGGGGAGTTCACTTGTACCCAAAGCCTTCCTTTGGGGGCACTTTTGGATGGTCCAAAGGGGCTCGCAACGCATTTCCTGGGGCCTGATTTTTCAGTCGTCATCGATGCCGGCTAGGGCTATGTTTAGGGATGCTCGGAAACAGTGAACCCGGAGGGTCCAGTTGCATGTGGGGCTGCGTAAAGGCTCCCCTGGGGAGTTCACTTGTACCCAAAGTCTTCCTTTGGGGGCACATTTGGATGGGCGAATAGGGCTCGCAACGCATTTCCTGGGGCCTGATTTTTCACTCGTCTCCGAAGACGGCTAGGGCTACGTTTAGGTTTGTTCAGGAACAGCGAACCCGGAGGGTCCAGTTGCATGTGGGGCTGCGTAAAGGCTCCCCTGGGGAGATCACTTGTACCCAAAGCCTTCCTTTGGGGGCACTTTTGGATGGATGAAAAGGGCTCGCAACGCATTTCCTGTGGCCTGATTTTTCACTCGTCTCCGAAGACGGCTGTGGCTACGTATAGGTTTGTTCAGGAACAGCGAACCCGGAGGGTCCAGTTGCATGTGGGGCTGCGTAAAGGCTCCCCTGGGGAGATCAGTTGTACCCAAAGCCTTCCTTTGGGGGCACTTTTGGATGGGCGAAAAGGGCTCGTAACGCATTTCCTGGGGCCTGATTTTTCAGTCGTCATCGATGCCGGCTAGGGCTATGTTTAGGGATGCTCGGAAACAGCGAACCCGGAGGGTCCAGTTGCATGTGGGGCTGCGTAAAGGCTCCCCTGGGGAGTTCACTTGTACCCAAAGCCTTCCTTTGGGGGCACTTTTGGATGGTCGAAAAGGGCTCGTAACGCATTTCCTGGGGCCTGATTTTTCAGTCGTCATCGATGCCGGCTAGGGCTATGTTTAGGGATGCTCGGAAACAGCGAACCCGGAGGGTCCAGTTGCATGTGGGGCTGCGTAAAGGCTCCCCTGGGGAGTTCTCTTGTACCCAAAGCCTTCCTTTGGGGGCACATTGGATGGGCGAAAAGGGATTGCAACGCATTTCCTGGGGCCTGATTTTTCACTCGTCTCCGATGACGGCTAGGGCTACGTTTAGGTTTGCTCATGAACAGCGAACCCGGAGGGTCCAGTTGCATGTGGGGCTGCGTAAAGGCTCCCCTGGGGAATTCTCTTGTACCCAAAGCCTTCCTTTGGGGGCACTTTTGGATGGTCCTAAGGGGCTCGCAACGCATTTCCTGGGCCTGATTTTTTACTCGTCTTCGATGCCGGCTAGGGCTATGTTTAGGGATGCTCGGAAACAGCGAACCCGGAGGGTCCAGTTGCATGTGGGGCTGCATAAAGGCTCCCCTGGGGAGTTCTATTGTACCCAAAGCCTTACTTTGGTGACACTTTTGGATGGTCCAAAGGGGCTTGCAACGCGTTTTCTGGAGCCCGGGTTTTCAGTCTTCTCCCATGCCGGCTAGTGATATATTTAGGGTAGCTCGGAAAAATCGAACCCGGAGGGTCCAGTTGCATGTGGGGCTGTGTAAAGGCTCCCCTGGGGAGTTCACTTGTACCCAAAGCCTTCCTTTGGGGGCACTTTTTGATGGTCCGAAGGGGCTCGCAACGCATTTCCTGGGACCTGATTTTTCAGTCGTTTTCGATGCCGGCTAGGGCTATGTTTAGGGATGCTCGGAAACAGCGAACCCGGAGGGTCCAGTTGCATGTGGGGCTGCGTAAAGGCTCCCCTGGGGCGTTCACTTGTACCCAAAGCCTTCCTTTGGGGGGCACTTTTGGATGGGCGAAAAGGGCTCGCAACGCATTTCCTGGGGCCTGATTTTTCAGTCGTCTTCAATGCCGTCTAGGGCTATGTTTAGGGATGCTCGGAAACAGCGAACCCGGAGGGTCCAGTTGCATGTGGGGCTGCGTAAAGGCTCCCCTGGGGAGTTCTCTTGTACCCAAAGTCTTCCTTTGGGGGCACATTTGGATGGGCAAAAAGGGCTTGCAACGCATTTCCTGGGGCCTGATTTTTCACTCGTCTCTGATGACGGCTAGGGCTACGTTTAGGTTTGCTCAGGAACAGCGAACCCGGAGGGTCCAGTTGCATGTGGGGCTGTGTAAAGGCTCCCCTGGGGAATTCTCTTGTACCCAAAGCCTTCCTTTGGGGGCACTTTTGGATGGTCCGAAACGGTTCGCAACGCATTTCCTGGGGCCTGATTTTTCACTTGTCTCCAATGACGGCTAAGGCTACGTTTAGGTTTGCTCAGGAACAGCGAACCCCGTGGGTCCAGTTGCATGTGGGGCTGCGTAAAGCTCCCCTGGGGAGTTCACTTGTACCCCAAGCCTTCCTTTGGTGACACTTTTGGATGGTCCAAAGGGGCTTGCAACGCGTTTTCTGGAGCCCGGGTTTTCAGTCTTCTCTAATGCCGGCTAGTGATATATTTAGGGTAGCTCGGAAAAATCGAACCCGGAGGGTCCAGTTGCATGTGGGGCTGCGTAAAGGCTCCCCTGTGGAGTTCTCTTTTACCCAAAGTATTCCTTTGGGGGCACATTTGGATAGTCCGAAAGGGCTCGTAACGCATTTCCTGGGGCCTGATTTTTCACTCGTCTCCGATGACGGCTAGGGCTATGTTTCGGTTTGCTCAGGGACAGCGAACCCGGAGGGTCCAGTTGCATGTGGGGCTGCGTAAAGGCTCCCCTGGGGAGTTCACTTGTACCCAAAGTCTTCCTTTGGGGGCACATTTGGATGGGCGAAAAGGGCTCGCAACGCATTTCCTGTGGCCTGATTTTTCACTCATCTCCGAAGACGGCTAGGGCTACGTTTAGGTTTGCTCAGGAACAGCGAACCCGGAGGGTCCAGTTGCATGTGGGGCTGCGTAAAGGCTCCCCTGGGGAGATCACTTGTACCCAAAGCCTTCCTTTGGGGGCACTTTTGGATGGGCGAAAAAGGCTCGTAACGCATTTCCTGGGGCATGATTTTTCAGTCGTCATCGATGCCGGCTAGGGCTATGTTTAGGGATGCTCGGAAACAGCGAACCCGGAGGGTCCAGTTGCATGTGGGGCTGCATAAAGGCTCCCCTGGGGAGTTCTCTTGTACCCAAAGTC